>NC_000067.6:111329603-111637103 GCF_000001635.26 Mus musculus
AGAAAGAAAGAAAGAAAGAAAGAAAGAAAGAAAGAAAGAAAGAAAGAAAGAAAAAGAAAGCAAGCAAGCCCATGGCCAGATGGCTTTACTGAAGGTTTCTACCAACACTCCCAAACTATCCCATAAAATAGAAAAAGAAGGAATACTACCTAATTAATTCTATGAAGCCACAAATACTTCATTGCATAAAACACACAAGGACACAACAAAACAAAAGAGAACGTCAGACCAATTTCACTTATGAATATTGATTCAAAATTACTCAATAAAGTTCTCTCAGATTGAATCCAAGACCACATCAAACCACTATTCATCATGTTCAAATAGACTTCATCCCAGGAATGCAAAGTTGATTCAATATATGAAAATCTATTAAAGTAATCCATTATATAAAACTCAATTTTTAAAAAAATCACATGTTTATCCCACTAGATACTGAACAAAATACAAAATAAAATTATTAGAGATTATGAATTGAAGACCCATACCTGAACATAGTTAAAACAGTATACAGCAAACCAACAGCCAATATAAAATTAAATGGAGAGATGCTCACTAAAATCAGGGACAAGACAAGGATGCTCACTTCCCCCCCCCCCCCCATATCTATTCAATGTAGTACTGGAAGTTATAGCTAAAGCAATACGACCAAAAAAAAGAAAAAAAAAAAAAAGGAAAGAAGTAAAGTTATCACTAATTGCAGATGATATGATAGCATACATAAACAACCTCAAAAATTCTGCCAGAGAACATCTAAAGCTGAATAACAACTTCAGGAAAATGACTGGATATAAACTAATTCAAATAAATCAGTAGCCTGCCACTATACAAATGTTAAAAGGGTTGAGAAAGAAATTAGGGGAACTCCACTCTTCTCAATAGCTACAAATAATATAAGATATCTTAGGGTAACTCTAACCAAACTAGTTAAAGATCTGTATGACAAGAACTTCAAGTCACTCGAGAAATAAAAAAATGAAGAAGACCTCAAAAAATGGAGATATTTCCTATGCTCAATTATTGGTAGAATTAACATAGTAAAAATGGCAATCCTAACAAAAGCAATGTACAGATTCAATGCAAACCCCATCAAAATTACATCACAATTCTTCATGGACAAAGTAATTTGCAATTTTATATGGAAAAAAAAAACCCAAGATAGTAAAAACAATTCTTAACAATAAACAAATTTCTGGGGAGTCATATTCTCTGATCTCAATCTATATTACAGAGCAAGAGCGATAAAAACTGTATGGTATTGGTACAGACTGGTTGATCATTGGAATAGAATTGAAGACTAAAAAATAAAATTATATACCAAAGACACTTGTTCTTTGAGAAAGAAGCCAAAAATATACAACGGAATAAAAAAAGCATCTTCAATAAATGGTGCTGGTCTAACTGACAGTCAGTACATAACAAAATGGAAATAGAGCCCATATTTGTCACCTTGAACAAAGCTCATTTCCAAATGGATTAATGACCTCAACATAAAACCAGATACACTGACTCTAATAGAATAGGAAGTGGGAAAGAACCTGGAACTCATTAGCATGGGGAAGAAAGTGGAATCCTAAACAGAACTACAATGGCTCAAGCTTTATGATCAAGAATTGATGAATGGGACCTCATGAAACTGAAAAGACTTCTATAAGGAAAAGTATGTATTCAGGATAAACCTATAGATTGGGAAAAAAAAAAAAAAAAAAAAAAAAAACCTGATCTACTCCACATGCCATAGAGTGCTAATAGCCAAACTACATAAAGAACCCAGGAAGCTAACCACCAAACAACCCACATAAAAAATGGGAATAGAACTAAATAGAGAATTTAAAAAGAGGAATCTTAAATTGCAGAGAAGCACTTAAAGAAAGGTTCAAAGTCGTTAGTGATCAGGGAAATTCAAATAAAAACAACCCTGAGATTCCACTATACACCAATCCAAATAGCTAAGATCAAGAACTCAGGTGACAGCACATGTTAGCAAGGATGTGGAGAAAGAGGAACACTGCACATTTCTGGCAGGATTGCAAACTGGTACAACCACTCTGAAAATCAATCTTAATGTTCCTTAGTGTGAGGAGCAGGTATGGCGGCAGTCCCAAAGGTGCCAGGGACTACAGCTAAGTCGTATGACTTGCACCTGACTTCCTCATATAAGCCACAAACATCTTGAGAGCTGCGCAGGTGTACCAGGATACTGGTGAAGCCATTTTGATGGAGATATGCCCCTGCTGCCCTGATTAGCTGAAGCTGCGTGCCTGGTGAGGTGGCGTGGCCTGCTGTGCGTGGATGGGAACTGAGAGTATAAAAGAGTGAGAGGCCCAGGGCTCGAGGGAGATATAAACAAGGGAGATATAAACAAGGGAGATATAAACAAGAAGAAACAGGACTGAATAAACGTGTGCAGAAGGATCCTGTTGCAGCGTCGTTCTTCCTGGCCAGTTGAGCGCGCGCAAGACCTTAGAAAATTGGAAATAGATCATACCTGAGGAGACAGCTAAACCACTCTTGGGCATATACCAAAAAAAATGCTCCACCATGTCACATGGGCTTGTGTTCCACTCTGTTCATAGTGGCCTTATTTGTGATAGCAAGAAGCTAGAAACAACCCAGATGTGCCACTAGATGTGGAAACTAGATACAGAAAATGTGGTGTCTTTACACAATAATATACTACTCAACTATTAAGAATGGGGACATCATGAGATTTTCAGACAAATGGATAGAACTAGAAAATATCATCATGAGTGAGGTAACTCAGACTAAAAATGTCACACTATATGCTCACTAATAAGTCAGTATTAGCCAAAATTACAGAATACCCTGGATATAATCCACAGAACTCAAAAAGGTTAACAAACTGAAGGTCCAAAATGAGGATGCCTCAATCCCATTGGGATGGAGAAGAAAGCAATCATGTTCAAAGGGAGGGAGGGACTTGAATGGGAGAGGGGACAGGGAAGGGAAAAAGGGAACATGATCAGGTATTCAAGAGAGAGGAAAAGGACTGAATCCCCGAGGGACAGCCGAAAGGATAGCAACCTTGAGGGGTTTGAGGTAAGGGGACCCTCTAGAATGTTCCAGAAACTTGGGAATTGAGAGACTCTCTGGACTCAAAGGTGAGGACCTTAGATGAAGTGTCCAAGTGTGATGAGAGAGAAATTATAGTCTATCTCCATTAGAAAGACAGGCATCAAGTGCATAACTGGGGTTGCCATCCCACTGCCAAAAACTCTGACCAAGAATTGTTCCTGTATAAAAAAAAAAAAAAATGTAGGGACAAAATTGGAGAAGAGACTGAGGGAAAGTTGTTACAATGACAAGCACAACTTGGGATTCATCTCAATGGGAGGCTCCAAGGCCTTACACTATTACAGATGCTATAGTGTACTTACAGACTTGTGCCTAACATGGCTGCCCTCCAAACAGCCCAGCGTGCAGCTGAAAGAGTCAGATGCAGATAATTATTCCCAACCTTTGGACTGAAGTCAGGGACACCTCTGATTGAATTAGGGAAAGACTGGAAGAAACTAAAGAGGGGAGTGACCCCATAGGAAGACGGGCAGTCTCAAATTACGTAGATCCTAGAGATTTCTCAGACACTGAGCCACCAACCAGGCAGCATACACCAGCTGGTATAAGACCCCCAACACATATTCAGCACAGGACTTCCTGTCCTGGCCTCAGTGAGAGAAGATGCACCTAACTCCTAAGAGACTTGAGGCCCAGGGAGTGGGAGGACTGGTGGGGTGGGGAAGTGGGGACATCCTTTTAGAGATAGGGAAGGACATTAGAGATGAGGAACAGTCAAAGGGTGGACTGGGAGGAGGAACATGACTGGACACCAAAAAAGAAAAAAAAAAGATTAAAGGGTAATAAAAATAAAATAAAATAAAATAAAATAAAATAATCTAACATATTTACAGACCATTTCACCCAAACACATACATTCTCAACATTTCAGGGAACCTCATCCAATATCTATCATTTACTCATCACAAAGCAAGTCTAAATAGTTACAAGAAAATAGGAATAACTCACTGTATTTTATTAGACCAGCATTGATTAAATCTGGACTTCAACAAGAGAAACAACAGAAAACCTAAAATTTCATGGAAAGTAAACAACTCTTAGCTTAGTGACTACTGGGTAAGGAAATAAATAATGAAAAAAAAATTATAAAAGTCAATTGAAAATGAAGAAATATCATACCCAAAATTATGGAACACGATGGAATCAGTGAGTCTAAACGGAAAGATCATATCCTTAAGTGTCTTCATAAATAAATTGTAGAGATATCATATTAGCAAATTCACAGAACAACTGAAAGCTCCTGAATAAAATAAGTGTAGAAGCTAGAAAATCCTAAAACTCAGGGCTGAAATCAATAAATTAAGAACACAGAAAACAATACAAAGAATCAGCAACACAAAGAACAGGTTCTCAGAGAAAAATCAACAAGAGAGATAAACCCTTAACCAAACTAATCAAAAGGTAGATCATGAATATTAAAATTAGCAAAATAAGACATGAAAGAGAAAGAAAACAACAGGCAACAAGGAAATCCAAAGATCATTAAGTCTTACTTCATAAATCTATATACTACAAATTACAAAATATACAAAAGAGGTGGTTTTCTTGATAGATAGTACTTAAGAAATTTAAATCAAGATCGCAAAAACAATTGAAATAGTTCTGTAAACCCTCCTCATAGAAAATAAAAGCAGTCATTTAAATTCCACCCCCTCAAAAGGCCAGCATCAGATGGCTTTAGTCCAGAATTATCATCATCCAGAAGGAAGAGCTAAATAGTAATATTCTTCATATTATTCCACAAAACAGAAACAGAAGGAACATTGCCAAACACATTTGGTGAGGCCAGAGTCATCCTGATAATTAAACCATACAAAGACTCAACAAACAAGATAATTTCATACCAATTACCTTAAGGACAACTGTAAAAAGGCTCAATAAAATACTCACAAAACAAGTGTAAGAACACATCAAAGATCATCTGCCATGACCTAGATGAAACCTACTCCATCTCCAGTATGTAGGGATAGTTCAATATAAAAAATACATCCAAAAAAATTACACCCATATAATCCATCATATAATCAAACTGAAAGAAAAAAGCAAACATATGATCACCTCATTAAATGCTGAAAAAGCCTTTAACAAAACCTGTAGCTTATTATGATAAAAGTCTTTTGGTGATAGTGCTACAAGGTACATAGCTAAGCAAAATAAAGGCAATATATAGCAAACCAATAGTTATCATCAAATTAAACATAGATAAGCTTAAAGCAATTTCAATAAAATCCATGAAAACACAAACCTTCCCACTTTCTCTGTTTCTATTCAATGTAATACTTGAAGTTTTATCTGAAACAACGGGCTAACCAAATGAAATAAGGGGAATACAAATAGGAAAGGAAGCAGTTAAAACATCACTATTCACAGACAATATGATACTATACATAAGTTTGCCCCAAAATATCAAATATAGAATTTCTACAGCTAATAAACACTTTCAGCAAAGTGGTTGGATACACTCAACACCTGAGTAACTCTTCTTTATACAAAATAAAAACTGACTGAGAAAGAAATTAGGAAAACAATGACCTTCACAATAACCACAAATAATGCATAAATCTTTGGATGAATCTAACCAAGCAAGTGAAAATCATTTATGACAAGAATTTCAAGTCCTTGAAGGAAGAAACTGAAGAAGATATTAGAAGATAGAAAACTCTCTCATGCTCAAGGATCAGTAGGATTATCAATAACAATGATCAGCTTTCTAAAAAAAAATCTGTCTATAGTTTCAATGTAATCCCCATCAAAATTTGAACACAATTCTTGACAGAACTTGAAAGAACAATATTCAACTTCATCTGAAAAGCAGTAAAAGCAGATATCTAAAATAACCTTTTAAAATGAAAGAACTTCTTGAAGTATCATAATCCCTGCTCACAAGCTGTGCAACAGAACACTACTAATAAGAACAACATGGTATTGCAAAAAAAAAAAAAAAAAAAAAAACCAGAAATGTTGATCAACTGGATTAAATGGAAGACTCAGAAGAAGAACCACACACCTATTGATACTTGATTTTTAACACAGAAGCCAAAAATATACAATGGAAAAAATGCATATTCAAAAATGGTGCTGGTTTAACTTGATGTTTGAGTGCAGAAGAGTGAAAATAGGTCCATATCTATTATCCTGTACAAAACCCAAGTCTAAGTGTATCAAGACCTCAACATAAAATCATATAAACTGAACCTGAAAGAAGAAAAAGTGGAGAATAGCCTAGAGTGTATTGTCACAGCACAGGAGAAAACTTGAACAGAACACCAATAGCTCAGGCAATGAGTACAACAACTGATATATGGGACCTCAAGAAACTGCAAATCTTCTGTAAGGAAAGGAAGCCATCAATATGACAATAAGGCTGCCTACAGAATGCCAAAAGATCTCCTTCAATTCTACATTTGGAGGTAGGTGGTGGCCTTGCAGCATCTGCAGGCAATAGCATATTCACTGATGGAAGAGTCCCTGGACTTTATTGCGCAAGTTCCATGGAAACTCCTTGACATTTGACAAGGACATGTAGTGAATTTACTGGCCTCTATGCTTATTACCAAATTACCTGTGCAACTAGCTCTCCTTGCTTTTGCTATGCAGTTTATATGCATAGCAATAGTTTTGCATTTCTGGTCATGGGCAAGGCTGGAGTCATGCAGGCTGAAAGCCCTGTGAATGACTATGATTTTCTCAATACTCTTTTCAGGGGTAAAACAACTTTCTCCTTTCTCTACCTCTATGGATCCTCCAGATGTGATCATTAACGCCAGGTATTTGGAAACAAATGTTCATGTCCCTAGAAAAGCAGCTTCTGTCACATTGAGTATACCTCTGTAAGCTGTAGAGGGCAGTTGGGTCTTCTTGTATAACTGTCCTGAGAAATATATGTCTTATCAACAGAGACATAGCATGGCGAAACTATGTATGATCAATACAGTCTTAAAAAATAGTTCCTGGAAAGATTCTATTAGGAAATGTTAGATATATATATAAAGAAAGACAGCCTGGTATAATCAAAACATCTCTATCTGGAATTAAAACAAATATTATGACAGAGGGGTGCTATTTGGTGACTGGATTTATACCAACAAATGTTTATCTGTCTTTCACTTTGCATAACTGTGTAATTGCATTTGCTACTAGCTGAGTATGTACTTATGTGGACAAGACATGCCTGGAATGTCAATATTTATTTTTGACCTGCTGAAATTTTGCTTTGTAGTACAAAATAGGGGTTTCATGTTTGCAATGATATTGAAATTGCTTTACAAAACTTCAAGTACTATTAAGTTCTTTTCCATTTCTACTCAGAATCCAGATTACAAATAACTATCATTGAGAAGCTATAAACATGTTCCAATTGCTTTCACAATCTGAAGATGGGAAATATTGACATGCTGTTTTTGATTTGAGCCAGGTGCTTCCCCAGCTAGCTTTCAATGACTCAGCACCAGCAGCCAGGCCATCACCAGTGGTCAAATGCAAAACACATTCACCACAAGTTTTACATATTTATAAAGGCTGAATCATCATGCTCCCCATCCAATACCATCATGCTCTGTGGTGGCCTTTTGTCCCCTCTCCCAATAAATCTCTTGTGTGATATCTGTTGCATGATATTATCTTAATATTATCTTTGATATTATCTTGGCCCAGAACAAAAAAGGTAC
Organism: Mus musculus; assembly: GCF_000001635.26. Classification (NCBI taxonomy): domain Eukaryota; kingdom Metazoa; phylum Chordata; class Mammalia; order Rodentia; family Muridae; genus Mus; species Mus musculus. The sequence goes on from NC_000067.6 coordinate 111,337,367, forward strand.
TCTTTGGTTCTAAAGCTCTGACACTATGACTGTTGTCCTGCTAATTAAAGTAGAGTTCTACCATTTACCTGATAGCCATTTGGGATCAGAACATAATGGAGGACTCCCTTCACTAGCAGGACTTCCTCTTAACTTAATCTCCATACACCTCTACCTTAAGAATATCAAATAGTCTTGGTTAAGATTACAGGTTCCACATTCCACTACCTTTTTCCTGAAAAGAACTGGTGCGCCGTGCAGCCCCAGTGTGGGTTGTTTCTTCTTTCTTGTTGGTTTTTCTTCAGGCAGCAGAGGGTGTTAGAGCATAGGCAGAGGGTAAGACTTTGTCTTACAAATTTTGGGGGTAAGACTTTGTCTTATAAGAAATTTAAGGTTGCTCTATAATAAAAATTTACTTATCTAAGTTACTATGCTACTGTAGCTGACCTACCTTCTGTAATCCTCTGAGGTCAGAAACTGAAGTCTGGCACTTAGCACCTCATCATAAAACAGCAGGAGATTAAATAAAGGATTAATTGCTATAACCTTTTCCCTATTTTCTTGATGCCTCTTGCTTGTCAGGCTAGGGGTGTGGAAACTAAAAGAGGGGTGTAGGAGAGGAGGGGGGAGGTAGGATAGCCTACATCTGGCCAGAGTTTCTCCTTTGCTCTGGCAGGCGGACACTGGAGGGCTGCCAGAAGCTTTCCACTTGGCCCCACTAGATGTGGGATGGACAGGGGGTAAGAGGAGTAAGAGAAAGAGGAGTGAGAGAGCGAGGAGAAGCCAAACATCCCCTCTTAAAGTATGCTGCTATCTTTTCTGTTGCTTGGTAACTGGGGAGGAGGCTATCCTGAAGGTCAGAAGCTTGGGACATTGCCTACTTGACTACTAATCATGCTTCTCTTATTGGGGCTGAGGGGGCAGTAACTTCAACCAGAGATATGAGAGAATTCCTTCTGTCCCATGTAGGTGAAGGTCAGGACAGAAGGAGTTCAACATCTAGCCTCATCTGGAAACCAGGCCGTCTGTGCATAGCCCAATGCCCCACAACGGGGGAAGTTTAAAGCAATAAACTTCTTTTGAACTAGGAGAAGAGAATAACACTCACAGAAGGAAAAACTTTTACATAAGCAAATGTGCATAATCTCACATAAATTCATATTCAGCTTCATTCATGCTGAAAATTATTCATTTTCATTCAAACCCACTTGGGCCCAGTTTGCATGCATTCTCACAATTACAAACTTAAATACACACACACACACACACACACACACACACACACACACACACACACAAACATACACACACACACACACACACATACCTTCTCATAATTACATACAGTCTTAATTAGGGTTTTACTGCTGTGAACAGACACCATGTCCAAAGCAAGTCTTATAAAGAATAACAACATTTAACTGGGGATAGCTTACAGGTTCAGAGGTTCAGTCCATTATCATCAAGATGGGAGCAAGGCAGTATCCAGGCAGGCATGGTGCAGGCAGAGCTGAGAGTTCTATGTCTTCATCCCAAGGCTGCTAGTGGAAGACTGACATCCAGGCACCTAGGGTGAGAGTGTTAAGCCCACACCCACAGTGACACATCTATTACAACCAGGTCACACCTCCAAAAGGTGTCACTCCCTGGCCCAAGAATATACAAACCATCACACATACTTATACATACACCCTCGCTTACATATGCATATGGAGCAAAAGACCAAGCATCGGTGCAGAAAGAACTCACTCATTCTGGATGAAAAATGCACTCCAATCTTTATTACATAGAGAAAAAAAAGACTTCTACCTTTTTAAGTGCTAAATGAAATAAACTCATGTTTTTAAGAAAAAGGTTTGTTTCTTTTTTTTTAAATATTTTTTATTATTACGTATTTTCCTCCATTACATTTAGAATGCTATCCCAAAAGTCCCCCATACCCTCCGCCCCACTTCCCTACCCATCCATTCCCATTTTTTGGCCCTGGTGTTCCCCTGTACTGGGGCATATAACGTTTGGGTGTCCAATGGGCCATTCTTTCCAGTGATGGCCAACTAGGCCATCTTTTGATACATATGTAGCTAGAGTCAAGAGATCCGGGGTACTGGTTAGTTCATAATATTGTTGCACCTACAGGGTTGCAGATCTCTTTAGCTCCTTGGATACTTTCTCTAGCTCCTCTACTGGGGACCCTGTGCTCCATCCAATAGCTGACTATGAGCATCCACTTCTGTGTTTGCTAGGCCCCGGCCTAGTCTCACAAGAGACAGCTCTACCAGGGTCCTTTCAGCAAAATCTTGCTAGTGTATGCAATGGTGTCATTGTTTGGAGGCTAATTATGGGATGGATCTCTGGATATGGCAGTCTCTAGATGGTTTATCCTTTTGTCTCAGCTCCAAACTTTGTCTCTGTAACTCCTTCCATGGGTGATTGTTTCCAGTTCTAAGAAGGGGCAAAGTGTCCACACTTTGATCTTCGTTCTTCTTCAGTTTCATGTTTTAATAAGATCAAACCTGCCTTGTCCTTACCATGGGACAGAACAGGTCCCATGGTAAGGAGAAGCTTGCCTGCTTTTTCTGCTCTCTGGACATCTTCATTTTTCATCTTCTCCTCTGTTCTGCAAATTGCTCTCTTAGTATTTTATGTTACCTATAATTTCTAAGTTATTCTACTCTGCATTCTCCTTCTAATCTAAAAAGTTTTCTGTCTAAAATCTTCTCCTCAGCTCAGTTCTTTTCACCTCCATTCCTTTTTCCCCAGTCCTTCAGTTCTGACTCTTCTCTTTGTCCTCTGCTCTTAAATATCATTCAGAATTCATGATCACATGTTAAAATGTTCATCAAAAGTTCACACAGAAAATCAAATCAAAAACTGAAATAGAAGTTTATAACAGAGAATGTTTACATGCATATCCATTAGGAATGATTATCTAGTTAAACATCCATCACTTGTCTCAGCTCCACAGGTTCACCAATGGTTTAAATCTATAACTAAGTTATAAGTGAAATTTGGTATAGATAAACCCAGTCAATATTTTATCTTCTGTCCTAGCACCTATAATAAATTGTTAGTGCTATTTATATGTCCTTCGGTTAATTGTTTTACAACCTCTTGGAATGTGCTCTGAGTAGAATGTCTGGTTACCATCTAAGAGCAATTAACTGGTGACACTTGAGAGACTGGCAGAGTTCTCATTCCAGCTTTGATTATCAGAAAAGGACCTAAGAGCATTCCCATTATATAAAAAAAGCTTAATAATCACATATATAATTTTAGGAATTCATTTAGGATCATTATTGAGACAGAAGTCATCTATATGTCTATATAGCATCACTGCAAGATAGTACATCTTCGTGGATCTTCAGAGATCTGCTCAAGAGGGGTGTGCTTCCACTTAGTGATTATTATGTATGTTTAGTAATAACAGGAAAAGCATATTAATAGCAGGAATCTTTCCTAATATTAGTCCCTCACAGCCTTGCTTAATGAGGGCTCACCTGTCGCAGATTATCTAATGATCCAAGGCAGGCCACTTCGGGATGATCACCTGCTTTATTAGCTTGTCCCATTATGGCTTCTGACAAACTGTTTCAACTAGGTCCTGAGATTCCTGGAGTGCCTTCCTGTGCTAATGAGGCATTTTGGTACCTTAAGCCTTCACTTAATGACCATTTGCCCAGAATGGATGATCCTACTTTCAGTTGCCAAAATTGTATAAACCTTGAATCACGCCACTTAAAGTTGATCTGCCTTCTCTCAGCTGGTCCCTGTGTCATCATTTTCAAATGAACTCACAGGACTTCTGAACCTCCCATCTATTGTGTCTGCTCCATTTGTCCTCATGGACTGATTTTGTCCTACAATCCCAAGACATGGTTCAGGGAGAGTCACAATGACTATGTAAGACCTCATTATTTCAGAAACCATGTGAATGATATGTATTCAGGGAGAGATTGGCCTAAACAATATGATTTTATTTTAGTACCAGCTGCAGTATTATTGCTATTGAGCCAGACTTAAGAGCAATTAGAAAGATCTTGGATCTTGCCAAGGTATACATGCCACAAGTTCACCTTAGGGTTATTGTACCATCCTGTTCACTGTTGTGTTTCAAAGGTGTTATCTCAGTGTTTAATGTTGGCTACATCTCTCCTTCGGAAGCTTTCCTAAAACACCATCTCTTACCATAAACACTATTTGCTGAGGAAGAAACATTTAGATCAGTTCAGGAGCCTCTATGTCCTTCACCTGAAATAAATGGTGTCTTAAGTAAGAGGGACTTACTTCCTACATCATGGTTGGGAATGTCTGAGAACAACACATTAGCTTAGAATTTTGAGGAATATCTTGAAAAATCCTGGTGAACAACTCCTAAAACGCCTGGATTTCTAGGCCTTATTTTGGGAATTTTGTTAAGTTATATTTGACTTGTGAGGCAGAGATGAGAAAATTTCATTTAAACTATATATGTACATTTATTCGCTAGTTTACAAATATCAAGTATATAAGGCATATGGCAAGTTTTGAAGAGAGGAAAAAGCAAAATCATACAATTAGTGAATAATTTCCCCAAAATAATAAAGAGAATTTGAAATTCAATTAAACATGTTTTGGGAACTCTGCGCCTCATGAAATTCCACATGAACTCATTTCAATTGTATTTCTTTTATTTAGTCATATAAGTATGTGAGGCACCAAACCTACTGCATCTCCGGACCTGCCTCCGTCAAAAAAAAAAAAAAAAAAAAAAAAAAAAAAAAAAAAAAAGAAAGAAAGAAAGAAAGAAAGAAAGAAAGAAAGAGAGAGAGAAAGAAACCCTGAGAACATGACCTGTAGCAGAACCCAAGCTGTACCCAATGGACCAGTTAAGACCCCAAGGCTTTTCCTTGGCAGAGGTACTTCTGATCTACTTCCTAGCAAAAGTTAATCAATGAATAGTCTGATTGTTTCAGATATACTTTCAGACTGTTCATAATTGTATATGGTCTTGCTTCAGAGCACCCATCAGTCAGCTTACAATAGATATTCAGTCAGATGCTTGTCAGGCTGGACACCTCACCACTTTGGTTTTCTATAAAACCTTGTCCCAGTGAAAGACTGTGGGTTGCTGGTGAGTAAGCTCCAACTTTTTTGTAATAAGGAGACCCTAATGAAATTATTTCAGAACAGGCTCCTTGCTGGTCTTTTGGGATTTATTCTTTCTGGCACAACATATAGTGTATATCTAAAAATAATTTTGCAATCAGTTCTCTGTCTGTCTTTGTCTATTTTGGACTTTCTCTGTCTTGAATTCTTTCTCTGCCTCTCTCTCTCTCTGTCTCTGTCTCTGTCTCTCTCTCTCTCTCTCTCTCTCTCTCTCTGTGTACTCCACATTTGTTATTTCATCACACTTGTAACATACTATGTTAAGCCTCTTTTGATGAATACATTTCAATCCATAAATTTTCTCTGTTACTCATGCAATACACTGATGAAAACAGTTTTGACTCTATTCTATTGTCCTGGACTCACATTATGCACTGTTTCTCAAAACTTCAAAATCCATCCCAAGAAGGAAATTGAGCCTAGTATTACCAAGCTTTCCTTTCTTTTGTCTTCAAAAAGCCGTCTGTATATAGTCAATCTGTATTTGACAAACAAACTTTTCAAATCGAAGTTCTCTTATATTAGCTTGTAATGGGTTACATAAATGAAAAATATCAGGGAGTAGCCATATAAATATTTCAATATTAAAATAATTTTAGAGAAGTATTTCAAAAATATATAATTAAATAAAATCTCATGCTACTACTGAGTAGTAGAATATAATTTACACTTCAAAATTAATATAAAAATATATTTTCACACAAAACTATTTTAATTTTGTAGCTGTCAATATACTTTTCCAATGGTAACAGAAATATGTACAAAGAAGTATGTGATACACATACATAAATATCAAATTTAAACAAAATTGATTACATTTTCAAAACCATAAACTTAAAAATAGGAAATATTTTTAAAGTATATGTGGATGCAGCTAATAATTGAAAAGAAACAACAGAAGACTATAGATTAGATGTTCTGCTGGCTTGATTTTCACTCACTCAGTGGCAGCACTTCACCTATCTCCTGCCACTGCCAGATGTAGTACAAGAAAGACCATCATAGACACCTGCCATACCCCCCATAGTTTTGCTCATTCTATCTCTCTCTCATGTCCCACTCTGAGACAGTCTTTTGTTCTTCAACCTCCACAAAATAAACCTGATCCCCTAGATCTTTTGCATTGCATAAACTCTTAGCCATGCACAGACCTAACAATGATACCTTGCAAACATCAGTCGTGTTTATATCGATTGCATAATTTTACAATATAATCCATTAGTTTTACTCATCTAAGCTTATTTTCCTGACTGTAATAACTGGTTATAACAATTACTGAAGCTTATAGAATGAAATTACTTTGACTAGCACAGAATTTTTCATTGTTGCTAAATAACTAGGTGAAGCATATGGTGAATAGATTCATATTTATCACCTTGCAAAAAGTTCAAGTCTAAAAGGATCAAGGACTTCAACATAAAACCAGATACACTGAATCTAATAGAATAGAAATCCGAAAAGAGTCTTGAATCCATTAGCACAGGGGAAATTTTCATGAACAGAACACTAATGGCTCAGGCTCTAAGACCAACAACTGATAAATGTGACATTGTCAAACTGAAAGACTTCTGAAAGCAAAGGACACAGTCAAGAGGACAAAAGAGCAACCTGCAGACTGGGAAAATAGCTTTACTAACCCTACCTCCAATAGAGAGCTAGTAATAAAATACTCCTTTGCTTGTGGGATTGCAAAGTGGTATAACCACTTTGGAAATCAATCTGGTGGTTCCTCAGAAAATTGGAAATAGTTCTACCTGAAGACCCACCTATATCTCTCCTGGACATATAACCAAAAGATGCTCTACAATACAACTAGGAAATAGGCTCCACTAAGTCCATAGCAACCATATTTGCAATAGTTAGAAGCTAGAAAGAGCCCAGATATCCCTCAAATAAAGAATGGATGCAGAAAATATGGCTCATTTACACAATGGAGTACTAATCAGCTATTAAAAACCAGGACATCATGAATTTGCAGGCAAATGGATGAAACTAGAAAATATCATTCTAACAGAGGTAACTTGGATCCAAAAGGACACACATGATATGTACTCACTGATAAATGGATATTAGCCAAAACAGACTAGCCTTCTTAGAACCCAGAGATTGGCCCTGGCATTGTATGGGGGACTTTTGGGATAGCATTGGAAATGTAAATGAAGAAAATACCTAATAAATAAAAACTAAAAAAAAAAAAAAAAAAAAAAAAAAAGAAGTCTAACTTCTTTGTCAAGGCTCATGAAAGTGAGAAGAAAACTCCGTTCAAGGCCCACCTTCTTCCTCTGAGATGATAGATCAAATACATATTATTTATATACTTCTGAGAGTAGTGAATGAGTCAATGCTCTTAGGGATTTGAATTTATGGTTACTGTGAAAAGAAAAAGTTAATAAATTTGAGTAAAATAATGTTTATTAGACATGAAAGACAGTTTTGCAAATTGATTTGACTACAAACCTGTGAAACTATAAGATTGCATATTTATATTTCTTTTCAATTAAATACATAAATGTGCACTTGCATGTGTCAAAGGATGGATGAAATAAAGTTTTATTTTAGTTTTATTTTAGTTTCTTTTAAAAAAGAAGAACCCAGAGATTGCAAGAAGTTCAACAAGAAGAAAGGCCCAAGAGAGGGAAAAATGGGAGAGGGAGGAAAAAACAGAAACAGGATCAGATATTAGGGTGGAGGAGATAGGAGCAAAGCCCAGAAGGCAAAGAGAATGAATGGGAATATGCAGCCTAGGGGGTGATAGGTGGGGGGGACACTCTAAAATGTACTAGAAACCTGAGAGGTGAAAGATTCTCAGGACTCAATGGAGTAATATAACCAAAATGTCCAACAATGGGGAGAGGGAACTCGCAGTGTCCATCTCCAGTGGAGAGACAGGTCTTTGCGTGTATGGATGAAGTTAATAACTCACAATTAAAATTTCTGACACAGAATTGTTCCTGTCTAAAAGAACTGCATGGAAAAAATGGAGAAGAGACTGGAAAAAAAAGGGAATTCAATGTCCATCACAACTTGGAATCCATGGGAAGACCAGCAGTCTCAACTAAACCAGACCTCAGGCAGCTCCTAGAGACTGAGCTACCAATCAGGCAACATACACAGGCTGGTCAGAGACCCCTGGCATGCATATATACTGCCTTGTGTGACCTCAGTGGGAGAAGATGTGCCTATTCCTCCAGTGACTTGAGGTCCCTTTCTCTGGTGAAAGGGGAAGCATGGCATGAGGAGGAACGTCTGGGCAAGGGTGAGGAGGAATGAGATAAGGAACTGTTAGAGGAGGGGAGCTGGTGGGGTTTCAGTGGCTGGAATGTAAGTAAAATAAAATAAAATAAAATAAAATGGTAAGTAGTGGGACTTCAATGGCTAATTAAATCGTCATGTAAATTAAACAGGAATTTGTACAGCTATGTAGTTAATGCTAAGTATGCAAATTGCTTATATGTGGTTATGATATTCTATAGCTCATAGACCACTAATCCTATTAAGGATATTTACTTACCTTAATTCTTTCAATGAGATTATAACCATTATTTGGTAATAACCAGAAGTTGATTCATATCAATGATCAATTCCAATATACGTTTTTTCTTCCTTATGTATCAGTTCTACCATTTCTTCTTCTGGATCCAAATTCTCCAAAGTTTTTCCCATACCCTCACAAATTCATGACTGTTCACTGACCCAATATTTCTTTACATTTGTAATATTTTACCTTCTTGAAAACCATACTTTATAAACTCTTTAAATGTTTCTTGTGAGTTTGAGTTTAAATATATATGTATATGTATAAATATATAAGTGTGTATGTATACATAGTACAATCTAAACTGAGTAAACTTTGACCTTGTTAATGATTATGGTATTAAAACATTTTTCACAAATATATTGGTAAAAAAATTAACTAATATAATTCATTAAAAGTACAGTTTTCCTTCCATTTAGGTTTCATATTAGATTTTCCTAAACTAGTGACTAAATATTAACATGTTTGGAAATCAATCTGATGAGTAAAAATGATATCTGTTAGTTAAAACATAATGATAGCAGGTTATCAATCAGCTTAGTAGAAACAGCAATTGAGTTACAATTTGTGAAAGATCAGAAAGATACATGTATAGACCTACACATAAATGCAACCATAACCCGACAAATGTGTACCTTTTGCTAGTACACACACACAGTGAATATATATTACATATATTTCAAGCAAATACATTGTGAAATAAGTATATAAGTTTATACACACAGATTACACTTTAAAACTCTAAGTGCTTTAATAACAAAAGACCATGGTAAGGAAAAAATTTGTTGAGAAGATAGATGCTTTTTTTTCCTGTTTAAGGGGCTTCCTAATCCTTAGTCCTGGAGGATAAAGGTTCTTATAAGACAGATGGAAATGGAGAAGAAGAGGAAGCCAAAGAAGAGGGACAAAGATTACGCATAATAATATTTTGCAGCCAATTTATTTGGATACATTTGATATGTGTGACATTAGTATACTTAATACTATATTAGAAACAGTATCATAATGGAAAAATAACATCTGTAGAATTCTGCCATATCATATAATCAATATAAATATTGATGAGACAGGTCAATATTGAGTTTTCAATGCTTTTACAAATTGTTCTAATGTTTGTAACTTTGGGGGATGTGGAGGTGAACTTGGTAGAGGAAGAAGTGGGATGGATAGCTGAGTGCCATAGGTTCCTTCCACCCCTCAGGAGCCCTGGTCTGCCACCCATGGTCCATGATCTATGGTGCTACAAGATCTAAAGTGGCTCCCAGCAAACTGCTGAGACAGCACAAAGGAACAGAGGCCAGGACAGTGGTTGCTTAAATGGTCTTCATGGAAATAGGCCTCTACCCTACAGACTCATGGAGTCAGATTCTGAAAGACAATGAATGTTATTTACCTTTTGCCCTTTAATGCACCTCCCTACCATGGTTGGCTAAAAAAACTATATATAAGCTTATGTGATGAACAATAAAGTTAGATCTGTACCGTGATGCTGGTCTCTGGAGTCTGTATTTCAGGAATCTTCATGGGATCTGTCTCCACAACCTTGCCCCCACCCATAGTTCCTGTCCCAACATGTAACAATCTGAGAAATATATGTACAATTCAATGAATATAAAAGGCTGAATGTGAAGAAAGAAAATAAAACTATGATTTTTTTTTTTTTTGTTTCCACAAATTTCAAGTTCTAGAATGCCCCAACCAGTACTCCAGAGCTAGGGCACAAACCCAAAGCTTTTCTTAAACAAATCACCTGTACCCATACAAAGCTTCATACCAGCCCCCCACACTGCAAGTTCAGATAGAAATTTCTAGAGGGACAGTGGAGGTTTTTGTGGACAGCACAATTTATAATCCACTCAGACAGCAACATGGCTGTCAGGAGTAATGGCGAGTTCCCACAGACATTATTAGGACCACAGCTGTTAGCATATTCATGATTTTTCACAGTATCTAGAACACTTACATATATTCCCAGCTCTTACCAGATCTTCTGTTTACTTTTGTGCACAGCTGCTAATCATTCCAAACAAATACCTGAGTGATCAAACTGTTCATAGTGAAAAAACAAAACAATGTCAAATAAAAGAACAACAGCAACAGCTACAACAAAAACTTAGGTAGAGAAACTGGTCCTATGAAAGAAGTTTTCAGGAAGCTTTTCAAGGCCATGAAGTCACAATCTACAGTGACTCTAGTAGTACAACATCCAGTCAAAGATAAAAGATCAATAGAAGTTGGTTTTTTTTTAAATGTCAAATGATGATAAACTTTTATCTATTTCTGAGATACCATTGGTGATTTTCAGTGAGCTACATTTTTTTAAAAAGAAACTCAGTTGCATGACACATAACATACTTTTAAAACTTGAAACAAAAATTGCGACTATTGCCTCCAAAATACATTTTATACGATTTTAATATTTAATAGTTTTAAACATTCCTTTTAAATGATTATAATTGAACTAGCTATATATTCTGTTTTGATGTGCCTTTAAAATAAATGTTGAGCTATGAAATTGAAGTGCTAGTAGTTTAAGCATGATACTTTCCCCCATTACTGATAATAATTTTTCTTTCACATAGTATATCCTGATTGTAGCCCTCCCCTCCCCACTCCTCCCACCCTGCCTACTCCTCCTATCTCCTTTACACCTACTCTTCTTCCCAGATCCTTTCTTAAATTAGAAAAAAATATCATTCTTCAAAGGTGTAATAAAATTAATAATGATAAGATAAAAGAAAAAGTAATACATTGGAATAGGATGAAACAAGCAAACAGAGGCATAGAGGCAAAAATGCAAATTAAACAGGTATCTAGGCAGTGACCATACTCATTAACACTCTCATGAATCCCATTGTATATATGTAAAATATATACATACCATTGTTGATCAGAGGGCTTGTGGCTATGTTGGCATTTACCTTTTACATTTGGTAGCTTGCAAGGTCAGTTCTGGTACCCAACACAATACAGACATAGATATTAACTTTAGTTTCTAAAGTACTGGCATTATTCTTAAATAAAAATTTTGACATATTTTTTAAAAGCCAGTTGGTAAGAGAAGAGTTGGAAAATAATGTTACATGAAATCAGTCGATTTTATAAAAATAAATACATCATGACTTCTATCATATGGGGAAAATAGTGAGAAAAAAAGTATATAACTAAATGGGTAGTAAATTCAAATATAGAGGGTAAACTTAGCTTGGGAAATGGAGTCTTAATGAGATAATTCAATTGTAAAAGTACTTCCTTCTGTATAACTACACAGACACAAGTTAGGGTCCCAACACCCATGTGTAAACATGTATGGGAATGTCAACATTTAATCCCTTATTTAAAAAAAATGAATATAAACTACTAAAGATATTAACCTATTTCATAAAATTCTAAAAATTTTGAATGAAAAAAATTGATACTTTATGATACATCTTTACTGAAGAAAATACATAAATATATCAATTTTGACTTAATTACATTTGCTACTCCTTACATTCAATAATGAATTTCTCATAGTAATATAGACAATTTTAATTATTTTTATTTTTTGCAGTCCAGCTATTACCCCCTCATGTCCACCCTTTCACATTTCTTCATCCCATTCCTTCTTCTGCCAGCCACTAAGAGGATGTCTCCAGCAGACCTCCCACTACCTAGGGCCTCACATCTCACAAGGGTTAAGCACATCTTCTCCCACTGAGGCCAGACAAGGGAGTCCTCTGCCATATATGTGTGGAACCCTTGGATCAGCTCATGTATGCTGCCTGGTTGGAGTCTCAATGTTTCAGATATCTCAGGGGTACAGGTTATTTGAGATTGCTGGTCTTTCTATGGGGTTGTCCTCCTATTCAGCTTTTTCCAGCCTTACCCCAATTCAACCACAGATTCCCTGATTGTTCAGTCTGTTTGTTATACAACCATGAAGTCCTGGAATCAGATCCCAGCCCACATATTTAAAGCCAGATATGGTAGTCCTCTCCTATATTGTCAAAACTGGGAATACAAAGAATGGAGGACCTTGGGGCTCAGTTGCTTGCCAATATGATCATATTTCTGACTTTATGATTCATATCTTTGAGAATATGCTAGAAGGTAACTGAAGAATATATCTGACACCCACCTGTAGTATTTATATGCATATGTGTTCATACAACACATATGAATAGAGACATACAAAAGGCATACATAAACACATTTAGGACAGTGAAAATAATTCAAGACTCTTATTGTTTATGACTAGATCATAGAAAATAGTATGGTTGACGTTAAAGTTTTAAGATTAACATAAAATAAACATAAAAAATCAATTGCAGAGCTCTAAAGAGTAAGATTCACAGGGTCAGGAAAGAATCCATATATGTATGTATCTAGTTATGCTAGTTTTCTTCAGAGAATTAATTTATACTAGCTAATAATACATAAAAATAGATGGCAGAAAATGGAGATTTTAGCATGATTTAGAATTTGCTCCATGCTTCCTTTGGTATAATTGAGATAATTGAATTACTGTCACTGTGATGCCCTTTCCTTCTGTCTCTGATCCATTTTTGTCCCTGCATTTCTTTTAAACAAGAAAAATTCCGGGTGAAAAATTTTAAATGTGGGTTGGTGTTTGTCCCTCCAATGAGGGTCCTCACCAACAACTGAAGGTAGTCTCTTCATGTTCCACCTCTCCACAACTGAGCATTCCAACTAAGGATGTTCCCCACTGAGTCCTGGGAACCTCTCATATCCTAGGCCTCTAGAACATTCTAAAGGTTCTCCCTGTCCCCCACACTTCCAGAACTGTGTATTTTTATGCATTTTCTTGTCACTTTGGACTTCTCTCCAGTGTCTCCCCATACTTGATCCTACCTAATTTTCCCTTCATTCTTTCCTCTCTCATCCAGGTCCTTCCCTCCTATTGCCTGTGGTGATTATTTTGTTACCTTTCTAAGTGAGACTGAAGCATCCTTACTTGGATCTTACTTCTTGTTAAGCTTCTTGCACACTGTGGGTTGTATCATGAGTAGAGTTTACTTTTTGGTTAATATCCACTTATCAGTAAGTACATACCATCCATAAATATCCATTTTGGTTTTGTGTTACCTCACTCAGGATATTGTTTAGTTCCATTTGTTTGCCTGCAAAATACATGAGGTCCTCATTTTTATATGCTTAATAGTTCTTTATTGTGTAGATGAACCATATTTTCTGTATCCATTCTTCATTTGAGGGGCCCTGGGGTTGTTTCCAGCTTCTGGTTATGACAAATAGTAGAGTACTTGTTGACAAATGGGATGCCATGAAACTGAAAAGCTTCTTGAAGTAAAGGACACTGTCAATAGGACAACCGACATATGAGGAAAAGATCTTTACTAAGCCTATATCTGATAAGGGAATAGTATCTATAATATATAAAGCACCCAAGATCCTAGACTCCAAAATACCAAGTAATCCTCTTATAAAATGGGGTTCAGTTTTTATCACAATTGCTTTGTAGTACAGCTTGAGGTCAGGCATGGTGATTCCACCAGAGGTTCTTTTATTATTGAAAATAGTTTTTGCTATCCTAGGTTTTTTTGTTATTCCAGATGAATTTGCAAATTGCCCTTTCTAACTCTGTGAAGAATTGAGTTGGAATTTTGATGGGAATTGCATTGAATCTGTAGATTGCTTTCGACAGGATAGCCACTTTTACTATATTAATCATGCCAATGATTGAGCATGGGAGGTCTTTCCATATTCTGAGATATTCTTCAATTTCTTTCTTCAGAGACTTGAAGTTCTTATTATACAGACCTTTCACTACCTTAGTTAGAGTCACACCAATGTATTTTATATTATTTGTGACTATTATGAAGGGTGATGTTTCCCTAATTTCTTTCTCAGCCTGTTTGTTCTTTCTGTAGAGAAAGGTCACTGATTTGTTTGAGTTAATACTGGTACAATGACAGACAGGTAGATCAATGGAATAGAACTGAAGACCCAGAAATGAACCCACACACCTATGGTCACTTGATCTTTGACAAAGGAGCTAATACCATCCAGTGGAAAAAAGACAGCATTTTCAACAAATGGTGCTGGCTTAACTGGCAGTTATCATGTAGAAGAATGTGAATTGATCCATGCTTATTTCCGTGTACAAAGCTCAAGTCTAAGTGGATCAAAGAAATCCATATAAAACCAGAGACTCTGAAACTTATAGGGGAGAAAGTGGGGAAAAGCCTCGAAGATATGGGCACAGGGGAAAAATTCCTGAATAGAACAGCAATGGCTTGTGCTGTAAGATTGAGAATCAACAAATTGGACTCATAAAATTGCAAAGCTTCTGAAAGGCAAAAGACAAAAAGGGCACCAACAGACTGGGAAAGGATTTTTCCCAATCCTAAATCAGATAGGGGACTAATTTCCAATATATACAAAGAACTCAAGAAGCTAGATTCTAGAAAATGAAGTAAAACCATTTAAAACGGGGGGCACAGAGCTAAACAAAAAATTCTCAGGAATTCTGAGGAATACAGAATGGCTGAGAAGCACCCAAAAAAAAATGTTCAGCATGCTTAATCATCAGGGAAATGCAAATCAAAACAACCCTGAGATTCTACCTCATACCAGTTAGAATGGCTAAGATCAAAAATGCAGGTGACAGCAGATGCTGGAGCGGATGAGGAGAAAAAGGTACACTTCTCTATTGTTAATGGGATTGCAAGCTTGTACAACCACTCTGGAAATCAGTCTGGAGGTTCCTCAGAAAATTGGACATAGCACTACCGGAGGATCACGCAATACCTCTCCTGGGCACATATCCAGAAGATGTTCCAACTGGTAAGAAGGACACATGCTCCACTATGTTCATAGCAGCCTTATTTATAGTATCCAGAAGCTGGAAAGAACCCAGATGCCCCTCAACAGAGGAATGGATACAAAAAATGTGGTACATTTACACAATGGAGTACTACTTGGCTATTAAAAACAATGAATTTATCAAATTCTTAGGCAAATGGGGGTATCATCCTGAGAGAGGTAACCCAATCACAAAAGAATTCACATGATATGTATTCACTGATAAGTGGATATTAGCCCAGAAACTTAGACGACCCAAGATACAATTTGCAAAATACATGAAACTCAACAGACGGAAGACCAAAGTTTGTATACTTCATCCCTCCTTAGAATGGAGAACTAAACACTCATAGAAGGAGCTACAGAGACAGTTTGGGGCTGAGACAAAAGGATGGACCGTCCAGAGACTGCCCTACCCAAGGATCCACCCCATAATCAGCCACCAAATGCAGAGACTATTGAATATTTCAGCAAGATTTTGCTGAAAGGACCCTGAAATAGCTATCTCTTGAAAGGCTATGTCAGTGCTTGGCAAATACAGAAGTGGATTCTCACAGTCATCTAGTGGATGGAGCACAAGGCCCAAAATGGAGGAGCTAAAGAAAGTACCCAAGGAGCTGAAGGAGTCTCCAACTCTATTGGTGGAACAACAATATGAACTAACCAGTATTCCCACAGCTCATGTCTCTAGCTGCTTATGTAGCACAAGAAGGCCTAGTTGGCCATCATTGGGAATAGAGGCCCCTTGGTCTTGCAAACTTTATCTGCCCCAGTACAGGGAAATTCCAGGGCCACGAAGTAGGAGTGGGTGGGTAGTGGAGCAGGGTGGGGGGAGGGTATGGGGGGCTTTTGGGATAGCATTTGAAATATAAAAGAAGAAAATATCTAATAAAAAAATTAGAAAAAATAAAATGGGGTTCAGGAGCTAAATAGAGACTTCCCAATAGATGAGTCTCTAATGCCTGAGAAGCACTTTATAGAAATGCTCAGCATCCTTATCCATCAGGGAAATGCAATTTAAAAATGATTATATTCACATTATAGCAATTTGAATGGCTAATATCAAAATCTCATGTGACAGCACATGCTGACAGTAATGTGGAGAAAGAGGAACAATTCTCCACTCTTCGTGGGATTGCAAAGTGGTACAACCACTCTGAAAATGAATCTGAATTTTCCTTGGAAAATTAGAAGTATTTCAACCCAGCTATATTTCTCCTGGACATATATTTAAAAGTTTCTCCATCATACTACTTGTTTTATTCTTAGAGAGTGTTGTTTTGTTTCTTCCTCTGGATTTTAATTTTTGATTGGTTGCATTTTAGTGAAAAGTTCATCTTATTGCCAATACAAAGAAACGTATTAATAAAATCTAATTTGAAAATATAATGTAAGTTAAAATAATGACCCATATAAACTTCAGTTCTTCCTAATAGAATTATGTCAATATTGAGACACGCTCTTATTTCTAAAACCACTTTACAAAGGGCTTTCTAGTTCTGACGACAAACAGGCACATGCAAAGTGTTGCCAAATTTTGAGATCACTATGGGACTTTTAATATAAATACTTAGCTGATCTATTATTAATATATTTGTTTGCAATATTTACTTACTATGACAAAAATCTCACAGTCTGTGTCATGCATACACAGAAAGAAATTTTCTTACAGGTCTGGAAGGTTCAAATCTGAGATGAAGGAATTCTCAGTTTAGATATCCCCAAATTCTTTCCTCCTGACTTGGGGAGACTGCCTCAGAGTACCTGTAACATATAATTTTAAAAATCATGCTACTGCCTTTCCAGGAGTGCATCCCACACTCTGGCTTATCCTGTCTTAGTTCTGAAATCAGGTGCTGCCAGCTCCACTCCCAGCTTGCCCAGGAGCTGTTGTACTCCACTGGCTCGCTCTTAGCTTCTCTCTTTTCAAATGTTATCCCCTCTCCTGGTTTCCCCTCTCAAAACCCCCTATCCCCTCCTTCTGCTCACCAACCTACACATTCCTGATTCCTGGTCCTGGCATTCCACTAAAGCGGGACATAGAGGTTTTGCTTCGCAGGACTGCGTGTCTCTCCATTGATGATCAACTAGGCTATCCTCTGATACATATGTAGCTGGAGCCATGATTTCCACCTCTTTGCTTGGTGGTTTAGTCCCTGAAAGCTCTGGGGGTACTGGTTAGTTCATACTGTTGTTGCTTTTATGGGGCTGCAAACCTTTTCAGCTCCTTGAGTCCTTTCTCTAGCTTCCCCATTGGGGACACTGTACTCAGTACAATGGTTGGCTGTGATCATGTTGAGAAAGTGGAATATTTCTCCATTGCTGATGGGATTTCAAGCTGGTACAACCACTCTGGAAATCATTTTCATGAAACACCAAAATTGGACATAGTACTGCCTGAGGACCCAGTAATACCACTCCTGGGCATATACCCGGAAGATGCTCCAACATGTAATAAGGACGTATGCTCCACTATGTTCATAGCAGCCTTATTTATAATAGCCAGAAGCTGGAAAGAACCCAGATGTCCCTCAACAGATGAATGGACCCAGAAAATGTGGTACATTTAGCTTCCTTTTGTTTCTCCTAGCTTAGCTTTGCCAAGCTGCCAGCTACAGCCTTTGCCTTGGAACTGCAGCCGGGCTTCCCTCTTTACCCACCTTTGTTCAGCACATTAAAAACACTCAGACAGCTCTATTACTTTAGATTTGCTTAAAAGCACAATTGCTGGGCTCAAATACCTCCCTCCTGGAAATGTGTGCCCTTAATAATTTATTATCCTCATCTCTTCTCATATGCTGTGCTTAATGGCTCTTACCAGCTAGCCTCCTGCTCTGTGGCTGCTGTTGGCAGAGGATGCTGGTTCAAGCTTCCCTGAGATCTTACATGACTGTTTCATACTTCTTCTTTCAAAGCCTGGCAGAAAAGCTCCTTCTCTTTGGCTGCATATCATTTTCCTCCTGAGACCTGAAAGTCTCACCTGTTCCTTCTGCCAAGCATTTGGCTCCTGCCCTCCTTTATTAACCAAATCAAGAACCAATTAGAGAACCAGACTTTTGTATTAGCACCTCCTCCTAAAAGTACCTGACAAACAGTGCTTGAATTGTCTCTAGCCTAATACTTACCTGAAATATAGTTAAATAAAATTAGATTCATAGTAATGAAACATATTATATTAATATAATAGGGTATTAATGATTTTAACTACATACTATGTCACATATTCATGCACTGAAGATAGTAAAAATATGATTTTGTAGAAAGGAGGGGTTACAAATTATTCCAACGATCTGTATTTTAAATACAAATTTTCAAACCTTACATTGTTTATTAAGTTTTTTATTCAGAAATGACGACTGAATAAATGTTATCTTAGTAATTCTTTTTAAATGGATAATATTGTGGTTGTCATTGATCTCTATCATTTTACCTAGCATGTATTAATTCTTTAGTAATTGAGAATTAAACTGACAAAAGCATCGTACACACACACACACACACACACACACACACACACACACACACACACATATATATATATATATATGCATACTACATAAAAATATCAAGGTATTGATAAAGTTCAAAATAAGTAGTAGTAGAATTTTAAATACTCTGCCAGTAAAAATATAACTCAGAAATTCTCCCAGGCATAGAAGAGGTTTAATCCTGCTCTGATTCTATTCACACTATAAACAGTATTTGAGATTTGAATTCAAGCCATATGTTTGCTCACATCTGTTGGTTTGCCACTTAAGGAAAATATTCAATTCCAGATGTGGGTGTGTTTTGTCAGTGAATATTAATTCATATGTTCATCAAGACCAGGAGCTGTATGTTTATTTTCCCTATATAACACTTAAATAGTGTTTATATAAACCATACAAATCCAATAAATTACTTGCTACAGAATGCATCTTCCATTCTTTAGCCCCTAGTTGGCTTTTTTTTTTTTTGCTACCTGAAATTTGAGGTACACATTTCAATTAGATGCCTGTTAATGTCAAAGAGAGATTTGTTATAATAAACAATTTATTATGTTTTTTTCTGAAACCATAAAATAGTATTTAATATTTAGTTATATTTGGAGATTACTCTGTCATATTGTGTAATTAAGAAGATGTAATATACATGTATAATGATGGAGTATATTCTAGAAATAATGATTCTATTACTCATAATTTATAAATAATTTGAGGAAGAAATTCAGGATGAAAATCACATCACTACATAACTAATAAAATGATGTAAATATAAAGACTGCTTACATGATCTTTTACACTTTAAACTGAATGTTCATAATGATTTATAAAACAAATTTTCAATTTTCCTTTTACTGACATTACTCAAACAAAAGTTTGAACTGAAAATGATAGGTGAATTGACATCGTGAATTTTTAGTCCTTGCTTCTATGATTATACCATATGATCTTTAGTTAAATAAACTTAGTTCATTGGCTTTGAGATCCAATTTTTAAATACTGGCTAGCATCTCCTGTTTTATAATTTACACAACCAGGTTTTGACCTCATCTCACCAAATAGGTTTTATTAGCTTTATCTTATACATGAGAAAAGGAATACAAATATTATAATTATAAACAATATGAGACTATATTATATATGTGTCTTTTAAATAATCTTAATAATTATATTTTGTTTATACTTTACAGATAATATAAGACAGTAAAACTATCATACACATATGCTTTTGTAGAAATTATATATGTGTGTATATATATGTAATATATGTATATTATGTATAATATATATTATATTTATATATTGAGAGAACTAAGAAAACTATATGCTTCTAAAAGCATTGAAAATAAAATGAAGTTAAACTTTAATTATGCACTTCAGAATTAAAGAATGAATAAACATGTCTAAGACAGTTTTAAATGAAATCATAATATGGAAATGAGTCATGTACATATGCATTATATTCCAATCAATGTTATTGCATCTGTTATTATTTCTATTGTTATGATTACTGCATCTTTGTAGTTGGGGAAGTGTAGATAAAGACATCACATTTAGGACTGTGTGCTGACATGTTTCTCCCTTGTTCTGCATTGTTTGGTTGTTAGTCTCTGTGTTAGCTCTCATCTGCATTGTTTGGTTGTTAGTCTCTGTGTTAGTTCTCATCTGCATTGTTTGGTTGTTAGTCTCTGTGTTAGTTCTCATCTACTGGAAGAGATGCTTTCCTGTTGAAGATGCTTTCCTGTTGACTCTGTTCTATATGTATATCATAATTTTAGTAGATATCATTTTATTGCTATATTTTAGAAGTATAATACAAGTATGTTTTCTTATAGGGTCAAACAATTGTGTCTTGAGGGTTAAGAAGAACCATATAAGTAAGGTATGCAATCATGAGAAGAAGGCATAAGTGGCAGAAACATGTTTTTCCATAGTTACTACAGATATGTGGTCTCTGCTGATATTTCATATTTTACTAACTCATTTTTATTGAGTGAGAACATGATAACAGTCGTGTCTTAGTTAGGGTTTTACTGCTGTGAACAGACACCATGACCAAGGCTATCTTATAAAAAACAACATTTAATTGGAGCTGACTTACAGGTTCAGAGGTTCAGTCCATTATCATCAAGGTGGGAGTATGGCAGTATCCAGGTAGGCATGGCACAGGCAGAGCTGAGAGTTCTATGTCTTCATCCAAAGGCTGCTAGTGGAAGACTGACTTCCAGGCAACTAGGGTGAGGATCTTATGCCCACACCCACAGTGACACACACATTCCAACCAGGTCACACCTATTCCAATAAAGCCACACCTTCAGATGGTGCCACTCCCTGGTCCAAGGATATACAAACCATCACAAGTGGTTTGTGTATATATGAGATATGTTATACCTTATCCATATATATGTAAATAACAAATAAATAAGAATATTTTTGACATATCACATTTGCAAAAATATAGCAATATCAGTCACTGAAAACTTCTTTGATATTAGCAAAGGGGAAATCGGAGAGAGGGAATGGGATGGGAGTGCCTGGAGGGGAAACAAGAGTGGGGAATACCATTTGAAATTTAAAATATAAATGATTTAAAAAGTTATAACTATCTATTAAAGAGGATTCATGCTAGAATTGAATGCAGATAATTCAGCAACAGTAATAATACTATGGAAATCTGAAGTGAATAAAAGAATAAATAAATAAATAAAATCAAAACAAAGGATCTATTGTTTTCTAAAATTTAATTTCTCAATGGCAAATATAGCATCCTCTTCTTACATTCCTTTGTCAAAGAAAGCATGGAAATTAAATGAAAACAAGGGTATACTTAAAGGTGGTGTTCAGAAATTGACAGGTTTTGAATAGCATATGGATATTAGGACGTCAAATCAGTCATCCTTAGTCACTTACCAGCAAAAGTTACAGGTCTTTGATTTGAACTTGATGCTATATCTTAAAGTATCAGGTAAAATAGAGACATCATCTAGGATATTTTTACTTTATAAAAATTTTCACATAATTCTGTAACTGGAGGCTATTGACAAGTGCTATATTACCAATTTGCTTGTTTTATACTTAAAATGGTGGGGTTTTTTGTATGAAATAAAGCTGAGCTTTTTTGTCAAAAATAATTTCATGGTTAGGTATGTTTTTGTTACAGGTTACATGGTAAATCAAGAAATAAAAGACACATTCATGATGAAGATTCAGCTAAAATATAATTATAAATATAACTCTGGAAATCATTTGTGCAATACCAGCATTTGAAGAAACATTCATTTTAGGCAATTCCTGTCCTAAAAAATAGATTATAAAAGATAGGATTTAAAACAGTATTTCTTTAATGAGGTAATAAGGCTTCACATTTGTGCATTCTCATATCTGAACTTTTTATTGGTAGCAAGAGTTTGTAACAATAAAATAGTGACCTTGGTACTGATCTTAGAAACACTGGATTGTTAAACGGTTAAAAGTAATTTTATCTTTTAAAAATTATGTTTAAACTTTTAAAACTTGGTATTATATTCCAAATAAATACGTTTGTGCTCTGTGACTTTACTCTTAAAAAATGATAAGCTACTTTGATATTGCAAAAAGAAATAATAACTTTGAAAAATACTCAAATATATAAAGCAATGGGACATTTTAAAACTTATTAAGTACTTTATTGTAACGTCTTTATTAATATATGTTGGCTACAATAAAGGAGGAAATTTTAATGAAAATAACTA
The DNA here is from genome assembly GCF_000001635.26 of Mus musculus. Classification (NCBI taxonomy): domain Eukaryota; kingdom Metazoa; phylum Chordata; class Mammalia; order Rodentia; family Muridae; genus Mus; species Mus musculus. The sequence goes on from NC_000067.6 coordinate 111,360,064, forward strand.
TAATGACTTTAGAAATTGTAATATATAACAGCAATCAAATTATGGACCCATGAAAGAGGGACAACTATGATGACAAAAGGCCAGGCAATTAGTATTATGATAGCTATGAATCTGCAGATGGAAATAACGAATATAAAAGAAAGTTTTCATTCAAAAACTTAATTCAACATGATTTTAATTGAATATAACGTTCCTGAGCTTTTTATTTCCTGTGGTTTTGTTTTTTTGTTTTTTTCTTTTCCTTTTCATTATGTCATGTATATTGCTGTATAAATTATAGCAATAATAACAGGACTAAAAATTAAGGCTTTTAAATGAAAAAATAGAGGATTACAACATTTTAAAAATAACTTTAGAAAATTAAGGAATAACTTACTCTTGAAACCTCTCCCACTTCCTTTTATTTTGTCTGAACTCTGGCAGACTCTAGCAACCACCCCCCTTTTATTTTTTACTTATTTGCTTTACACCCCACTCGCAGCCCCCATCCTGGTCCCGCCTTAGCCTTCCCATATCCCACATTTCCTTCTGAACAGGTGCTCCCACCACTGTATATCCCTCCACCATGGCACTTCAGGTCATGCAAGGCCTTGTGCTTTCTCTACTAGTGAGGCCAAACAAGACAGCTTAGCAAACAAAACAAAACAAAACAAACAAAAAATACCAAAACAACAACATCAAAAAAAAAAAAACAAAAAACCACACAGCTCATATACAGGCAGCAGCTTTTGGGATAGTCCCAGTTCCAGTTGTTCAGGACCCATATGTAGACCAAGCTATACATTTGCTGCATGAATGGAGAAAACTAGTTCCAGTCCGTATATGTTCTTTTGTTGGTTCAGTCTCAGAGTCCCCTAAGGGTACAGGTTAGTTTACTATGTTGGTCTTCCTGTGGAGGTCCTATGCTCTTCAGGGTCCATGATCTTTCCTCCTATTCTTTTACAATAGTGCCCAAGTTCATAGATTCTTTGGCTGTGGGTGTCAATATCTGTCTGAGTCAATTGCTGAGTGGAGCCTCTCAGACCACAACATGTTTCTTATTACAAGCATAACAGATAATCATTGATTGTGTCAGGGATTGGTGCTTGAGCAAGGAATGGGTCTCAAATTGGGCCAGTTATTAGAAAGTCATTTTCTCATTCTCTGCTCTATTCCCCTACCAGCATTTCTTACAGACAGGATAAATTTTGCATTAAAAATTTTGTGGTTTTCTTGAAGTCTCTTTTGCTCCACTGGGTTACTGCTTGGCTACAGGAGGTGGCCTCTTCAGGTTCTATATTCCCAATATAAAAAATCACAGCTAAGTTCATCCCTACTGATTCTTAGGCATGTCCCTTATCCCAGGTCTCTATCTTGTTCTTGAAAATTTCCCCACCTTCATATCCCTGTCGGTAGCAGATTTGCATTCACTTTCATGGACATCTAACTATCTCTCCTGCACTTCCCCTCTCCTGATCCTGAACACCTTCCTCTTCCCATCTCCCTTCCCTACAGTTCTATCCCTCCACTTGCCTCTTTTGACTGTTTTATTCCCCATTCTAAATAAGTGAGATTCAAGCTTCTTTGCTGAGGTTTTCTTGTTTAGCTACTCTGGGTCTGTGGAATGTAGCATGATACAAATAGTTTATGGCTAATATCCACTTATAAGTGCGCACAAGTCTTGCATTTCCTTTTGATACTGGGTTACCTCACTCAGGATAATATTCTTAAGTTCCATTCATTTCCCTGCAAACTTCATTATGTTTTTGTTTTTGAGACTTGAATAGTATTCCATTATTTAGATGTGCCACACTTCTTTATCCATTCTTCAAATGGTCATTTTCTGTAAAGCAATCTACAGATTAATTGCAGTCCCCATCAAAATTCCAACACTTTTTTATAGATCATAAAGAACAATTCTCAACTTCATATGAAAACAAAAACAGATGGCTAAAAAAAACCTAAACAATAAAATAAAATCAAGATGAATCACTATCCTTGACCTCAAGCTGTATTCCAGAGCAATAAAGATTAAAAAAAAAAATTTAAAAAAACTGCATGGAATTGTACAGAAACAGAAACATTGATCAATGGAATCTAATTGAAGACAAGGAAATCGTCAAAACATATATTGACACTTTGGTTTTGATAAAAAAGCCAGAAACATACAACAGAAAAATGAAAACATCCTCACCAAATGGTGCAGGCCTAACTGCATATCTACATGTAGTTAGAAATATACCTTAAATCGTTTTCTTATATCTCTATAACTTGCATTTATGTATCTTAAAACAACTTCTTAGAATGTCCAATCTTAAACATCTTTTTTTATTGTTTAAAACTTTTTTTTATTATATATTTTCTTTATTTACATATCAAATGTTATCCTGAAAGTTCCCTATACCCTCCCCCCACCCTCCTCCCCTACCCACCCACTCCCAATTCTTGGCCCTGGCATTCCACTCTAATGGGGCATATGAAGTTTGCAATACCAAGGTGCCTCTCTTCTCAGTGATGGCCGACTAGGCCATGTTCTGCAGCATATGCAGCTAGAGACATGAGCTCTGGGGGTACTGGTTAGTTCATATTGTTTTTCCACCTACAGGGTTGCAGACCCCTTCAGCTCCTTGGGTGCATTCTCTAGCTTCTCCATTGGGGGCCCTGTCTTCCATAATATAGATGGCTGGGAGCATTCACTTCTGTACTTGCAGGGCACTGGGACAGCCTCATATGAGACAGCTATATCAAGGTACCTTCAGCAAAATATTGCTACCATATGCAATAGTGTCTAGGTTTGGTGGCTGATTATGGGATGCATCTCCGGGTAGGGTAGTAATCTCTGGATAGTCTAGCCTTTTGTCTTATCTCCAAACTTTGTCTCTGTAACTTCTTTCATGGGTATTCTGTTCTCTATTCTAAGGGGGAATGAAGTATCCACAAGTTGGTCTTCCTTCTTCTTGATTTTCTTGTGTTTTGCAAATTGTATCTTGGGTATTCTAAGTTTCTAGGCTAATATCCACATAGCAATGAGGGCATATCTAATGACTTCTTTTGTGATTGGGTTATATCACTAAGGATGATATCCTCCAGATACATCCATTTGCCTAAGAATTTCATAAATTCATTGTTTTTAATAACTGAGTAGTACTCCATTGTGTAAATGTACCACATTTTCTGTATCCATTCTTCTGTAGAGGGACATCTGAGTTCTTTCCAGTTTCTGGCTATTATAAATAAGGCTGATATGAACATAGTGGAGCATGTGTTCTTATTACTGGTTGGAACATCTTCTGATTATATGCCCAGGAAAGCTATTGCTGGATATTCTGTTAGTACTATGTCCAATTTTCTGAGGAACCTCCAGACTGACTTCCAGAGTGTTTGTGCAAGCATGCAATCCCACCAGCAATGGAGGAGTGTTCCTCTTTCTCCACATCCTCGCGAGCATCTGCTATCACCTGAAATTTTGAACTTAGACATTCTGACTGGTGTGAGGTGGAATCTCAAGGTTGTTTTGATTTGCATTTCCCCGATGATTAAGGATGTTGAATAGTTTTTCAGGTGCTTCTCAGCCATTCGGTATTCCTCAGTTGAGAATTCTTTGTTTAGCTCTGTACCCCATATTTAAATGGAGTTATTTGAATTTCTGGAGTCCACCTTCTTGAGTTCTTTGTATATATTGAATATTAGTCCCCTATCAGATTTAGGATTGGTAAAAATTCTTTCCCAATCTGTTGGTGGCTTTTTTTTTTGTCTTATTGATAGTGTCTTTTGCCTCAAAGAAACTGCAATTTTATGAGGTCCCATTTGTCAGTTCTTGATCTTACAGAAAATGCCATTGCTGTTTTTTTTTTTTTTTTTTTTTTTTTTTTTTAGGAATTTTTCCCCAGTGCCCATATCTTAGTGGCTTTTCCCCACTTTCTCCTTTTCTCCTTTATTAATTTAAGTGTCTCTGGTTTCATGTGGAGGTCTCTGATCCACTTAGACTTGAGCTTTGTACAAGGAGATAAGAATGGATCAATTCACATCTTTCTACATGGTGACTTCCAGTTGTGCCAGCACCATTTGTTGGAAATGCTGTCTATTTTCCACTGGATGGTTTTAGCTCCCTTGTAAATAATCAAGTGACCATAGCTGTGTGGATTCATTTCTGGGTCTTCAATTCTATTCCATTGATCTACCTGTCTTTCCCTGTACCAGTACCATGCAGTTTTTATCACAATTGTTCTCTAGTACAGTTCAATGTAAGGCATGGTGATTCCACCAGAGATTCTTTCATTATACAGAATAGTTTTTGCTATTCTAGGCTTTTTTTTATTCCAGATGAATTTGTAAATTGCCTTTTGTAACTCAGTAAAGAACTGAGTATGAATTTTGATGGGGATTGCATTGAATATGTAGACTGCTTCTGGCAAGATAGACATATATACTATGTTAATCCTGCCAATCCATGAGCATGGGAAATCTTTCCATCTACTGAGATCTTCAATTTCTTTCTTCAGAGACTTGAAGTTCTTACCATACAAATCTTTCACTTCCTTAGTTTTAGTCACACCAATGTATTTTATATTAATTGTGACTATTGTGAAGGGTGTTGTTTCCATAATTTCTTTCTCAGCATGTTTATTCTTTGTGTAGAAAAAGACCATTGATATGTTTGAGTTAATTTTATATCCAGCTACTGCACTGAAGCTATTTATCAGGTTTAGGAGTTCTCTTGTAGAACTGTTAAGGTCACTTAATTATACTATCATATCATCTGCAAATAGTGATATTTTGACTTCTTCCTTTCCAATTTGTATCCCCTTGATCTCCTTTTGTTGTCGAATTGCTCTGGCTAGGACTTCAGTATATTAACTAGGTAGGGAGAAAGTGGGCAGCCTTGCCTAGTCCCTGATATAAGTGAGATTGCTTTGAGTTTCTCTCCATTTAGTTTCATGTTGGCTACTTGTTTGCTGTAGACTGCTTTTATTATGTTTAGGTATGGGCCTTGAATTCCTGATCTTTCCAAGACTTTTATTATGAAGGATTGTTGTATTTTGCCAAATGCTTTCTCAGCATCTAACAAGATGATCATATGTTTTTTGTCTTTGAGTTTGTTTATATAGTGGATTATGTTGATTGACTTTTGTGTATTAAACCATCCCTGCATCACTGGGATGAAGCCTACTTGGTCATGATGGATGATCATTTTGATGTGTTCTTGGATTCAGTTTGAGAGAATTTTATTGAGTATTTTGGCATAGATATTCATAAGTGAAATTGGTCTGAAGTTCTTTTACTTTGTTGGATCTTTGTGTGGTTTAGGTAGCAGAGTAATCATGGCTTCATAGAATGAACTGTGTAGAGAACCTTCTGTTTCTATTTTATGGAATAGTTTGTGAAGAACTGGAATAAGATCTTCTTTGAAGGTCTGATAGAACTCTGCACTAAACCCATCTGGTCTTGGGCTTTTTTGTTTGGGAGATTATTGATGACTGCTTCTATTCCTTCAGTGGAAATGAAACCGTTTAGATCGTTAATTTGATCCTGATTTAACTTTGGTACCTGGTATCTGTCTAGGAAATTGTCAATTCATCCAGGTTTTCTAGTTTTGTTGAGTAAGATCTGACGATGTTTTGGATTTCCTCAGGTACTGTTGTTATGTCTCCTTTTTCATTACTGATTTTGTTAGTTAGGATACTGTCCTTGTGCTCTCTAGTTAGTCTGGCTAAGGATTTATCTATATGTGGATTTTCTCAAAGAACCAGCTCATGGTTTGGTTGATTCTTTGAATAGTTCTTTTTCTTTCCACTTGGTTAATTTCAGCCATGTGTTTGAATATTTTCTGCCATCTACTCCTCTTAGGTGAATTTGTTTCCTTTTTCTAGAGCTTCTAGGTGTGTTGTCAGTCTGCTAGTGTATGCTCTCTCTAGATTCTTTTTGGAGGCACTCAGGGCTATGAGTTTTCCTCTTAGGACTGCCTCCATTGTGTCCCAGAAGTTTGGGTATGTTGTAGCTTCATTTTCATTAAACTCTAAAAAGTCTTTAATTTCTTTATTTATTTCATCCTTGACCAAGGAATCATTGAGTGAAGTGTTGTTCCGTTTCCAAGTGAATAATTGTATTATTTATCTTGTAATTAAAGATCAGCCTTAGTCTGTGGTGATCAGGTGGGATGCATGGGATAATTTCAATATATTTATATCTGTGTAGACCTGTTTTGTGACCAATTATATGGTCTATTTTGGAGGAGGTACCATGTGGCATGAGAAGAAAGTATATCCTTTTGTTTTAGGATAAAATCTTCTGTAGATATATATTAAATCCATTTGTTTCATAACTTCTGTTAGTGTCCATGTGTCTCTGTTTAGTTTCTGTTTCCAGGATCTGTCCGTTGGCGAGAGTGAGGTGTTGAAGTACCCCACTATTATAGTGTGAGGTGCAGTGTGTTCTTTGAATTTAATTAAGTTTCTTTAATGAATGTGGCTGCCCTTGCATTTGGAGCATAGATATTCAGAATTGAGAGTTCATCATGGTATATTTTAACTTTGATGCGTATGAATTGTCCCTCCTTGTCTTTTTTGATAACTTTGGGTTGGAAGTCAATTTTATTTGTTATTAGAATGGCTACTCCAGCTTGTTTCTTTGGACCATTTGCTTGGGAAATTGTTTTCCAGCCTTTCACTCTAGGTAGTGTCTGTCTTCTTATCTGAGGTGAGTATCCTGTAAGCAGCAAAATGTTGGGCCTGTTTGTGTAGCCAGTCTATTAGTCTATGTCTTTTTATTGGGGAATTGAGTCCATTAATGTTAAGAGAAATTATAGAAAATTAATTGTTGCTCCCTGTTATTTTTGTTGTTAAAGATGGGAATCTGTTCTTGAGGCTGTCTTCAGTTTGTTAAAGGATTACTTTCTTGTTTTTTCTAGTGTATACTTTCTATCCTTGTGTTGGAGTTTTCCCCTTATTTTCCTTTTAAGGGCTGGATTCATGGAAAGGTATTGTGTGAATTTGATTTTATCATGGAATTCTTTGTTTTCTCCATCTATGATAATTGAGGATTTTGCTGGGTATAATAGCCTTGGCTGGCATTTGTTTTCACTTAGGGTCTGCCTAACATCTGTACAGGATCTTCTGGCTTTCATAGTCTCTGGTGAGAAGTCTGGTGTAATTCTAATAGGCCTGCCTTTATATGTTACTTGACCTTTTCCCCTTACTGCTTTTAATATTCTATCTTTATTTGGTGTATTTGTTGTCCTGATTATTAAGTGTTGAGAGGAATTTCTTTTCTGGTTCAGTCTATTTGGAGTTCTGTAGGCTTCTTGTATTTTCATGGGCATCTTTTTCTTTAGGTTTGGGAAGTTTTCTTCTATAATTTTGTTGAAGATATTTGCTGGCCCTGTAATTTGAAAATCTTCATTCTCATATACTCCTAGTATCTATAGGTTTGGTCTTCTCATTGTGTCCTGGATTTCCTGGATGTTTTGAGTTAGGATCTTTTTGCAGTTTGCACTTTCTTTGATGGTTGTGCCCATGTTCTCTATGGAATCTTCTGTACCTGAGATTCTCTCTTCCATCTCTTTTATTCTGTTGCTGATGCTCACATCTATGGTTCCTGTTTTCTTTCCTAGGGTTTCTAACTCCAGAGTTGTCTCACTTTGGTTTTTCTTTATTGATCTACTTCCCTTTTTAGGTCTTGGATGGTTTTGTTCAATTCCATCATCTGTTTGGTTGTGTTTTTGTGTAGCTTTTTAAGAGATTTTTGTGTTTTCTCTTAAAGGACTTCTACCTTTTCAGCAGTGTTCTCCTGTATTTCCTTAAGTGATTTATTAATGCCCTTTTTGATGTCCTCTACTTGCATCATGAGATATGATTTTAAATCTGAGTCTTGATTTTCGTTTGTGTTGTGGTATCCAAGACTGGCTGAGGTGGAAGTGCTTGGTTCTGATAATGGTGAGTGGTCTGGGTTTCTGTTAGTAAGATTCTTATGTTTGCCTTTTGCCATCTGGTAATCTTTGGAGTTAGTTGTTATAGTTGTCTCTGGTTGGAGCTTGTTCCTTCTATGATTCTGTTAGCCTCTGTCAGCAGTCCTGGAAGTTCAGCTCTGTCCTGAATCTCAGTGGTCAGAGTACTTTCTGCAGGCAAGCTCTCCTCTTGCAGAGAAGGTGAACAGAGGTTTGGCATTCAGAACTGCCTCCTGGATGAAGATGAAGGCATGAAACCACACCTGTCCCAGAAGATGTGTTGTCTCTGCAGTCTGCATGCTCATCTGCACAGACTGGTCTCCGAGGGATGTGGGACACAAGATGACTCACTCATCTGCTCTGGTTATCAGAGCCCTCCTGGTCTGACACTTCTTCTCTGGCGGGGAAGGTGCCTGGATGTATGGAGCCCAAAACAGGGCCTGTTCCAGAAAGCCGTGTCGCTTTTGCAGTCTACTTGTTGACCCTTAGCAGTCTGCAAGCTGACCTGTGCAGACTGGTCTCTGACGGACCCGGGACCCAAGATAGCTCCCTTACCTCTTAAACATCTTCTTAGACTTTACAACATTTATAATTTACATTTACCAACATCAAACATAGACATGGGCTAACAGAATGGAAACATAAACAGGACCCAGCTTCTTGATGCACACTGGGAATATACCTTAGTGTGAAAGACAGACATATATACTTAAGAATAAAATGCTGGAAAAAGATGTCCAAGCAAATGGTCCCAAGAAACAAGTCGGACTTACAATTCTAATATCCAAAAAATAGATATTTAACTGAAAGTTCTCAAAAGAGATGGAGAAAGAAACTTTACATTCACCAAAGGAAAAATCCACCGAGATGAAATTCCAATTCTGAACATTTATGCCCCAAATAAAAGGGTACCCATATTTGTAAAAGAAACATTACTAAGGCTCAAAATATACATCGATCCTCACAAAATAATAGTAGGAGACTTCAAAACTACATTCTCACAAATGGACAGATCATGAAAACAGAAACTAAATAGAGACCCAGTGAACTTAACAGAAGTTATGAACCAAACACATTTCAGCCTAAAACAAAATAATATAATTTCTTGGCACCTGATTGTGCCTTCTTCAATATTTACCATATAGTCAGATACAAAACAAGCCTCAACAGACACAAGTAGTTTGAATCAATCTCAAAAATTCTTTCAGATTACCATGGACTAAGGCTCGAATTTAAAAAATAAAATAAAATAAAAAAGAACAAAAAGAACACCTACTCATTGAATCAATAATTCTCTGCCCAATGATAACTTGGGCAGGGATGAAATAAAGAATTTAATGAACATGAAGGTATAGCATAACGAATCTTATTGGATACAATGAAAGCAGTGTTAACAGAAAAATTCTTAGCACTGAGTACATTCTTTTAAAAAAAAAAATGGAGAGATCCTACAGTAGTAACTTACCAGAACATTTGAAAACAGTAAAACAGAAAGATGTAAACAAACCCAAAAGGAGATGGTGAGAAATAATTAAACCCAGACATGAAATCAACCAATTAGAAACAAAAAGAACTATGAAAATAATCAACAAAATGAAGAGCTGGTTCACTAAGAAAATCAGCAGGATTGTAAAACCTTAGTCAAACTACCTAAAGGGTACAGAGTCAGTATCCAAATTAACAAAATCAGACATGAAAAGGGAGACATAACAGCAGAATCTGAGGAAATTAAAAAAAAAAAAAAATCAACAGATCCTACTACGAAAGCCTACAGAACTAAAAAATATAGATAAAAATGGAAGATTTTCTAGAATGATACCAGGTACCAAAGTTAAACCAGGTCCATATGAACTATATAAACAGTCCCATAACTCCTAAGGAAATAAGGAAATAGAATCAGTCATTGAAAGTCTCCTAACAAAAAGAAAAAAGAAAACAGAAAAAAAAAAAAGAAAAAAAAAGAAAGAAAGAAAGAAAGAAAGAAAGAAAGAAAGAAAGAAAGAAAGAAAGCAAGCAAGCAAGCAAGCAGGGCCAGATAGTTTTAGTGTGAATATATCAGAGCTTCAGAGAAGACCTAATATCAATATTTCTCAAAATATTCCACACAATAGAAACAGAAGGAATACTACCTAATTCATTCTATGGAGCCTCAGTTACGCTAACACTGAAGTCATACAAAGACCCCATAAGGAAAGAGAACTTCAGACCAAATTCGCTTATGCGTATCAATGCAAAAATATTCTAAATTTCTCTCAAACCAAAGCCAAGAGCACATCAAAATGGTCATTCACCAAAATCAAGAAGGCTTCATCCCAGTATCTAGGGAAGGTTCAATATATGGAAATCCATCAATATAACTCTTTATAAAAAAAAGAAACTCAAAGAAAAATACCATCAATATAACCCATTATAAAGAAAAAAAAAAACTCAAAGAAAAATATCATATGGTCATCGCATTAGCTGCTGAAAAATCCTTTGACAACACCTCTTAATTTTAAAAGTGTTGGAAAGATAAGGAATTCAAGAAACATACCTAAATATAATAAAAGAAATATACAGCAAACCAACAGCTAATATCATATTAAATTGAGAGACATTTGAAGCAAAACCCACTAAAATCTAGGACAAGACAAGGCTGCCCACTCTCTCCCTATTTGTTCAATACGGTACTCTAACTTCTAATTTGAGCAATCAGAAAACAAAAGGAGGCCAGTGGATAAAATTGGAAAGGAAGGAGTAGAAGTATCACTATTTTCAGATTCTAAGATAGTATATATAAGGGAACCCAAAAATTCTACCAGAGAACTCCTACACCTGATGCACAACTTTAGCAAAGTGGTTGCATACAAAATTAACTGGAACAAATCAGCAACCTTTCTATACAAGAAAGGATGAAATTCTGAGAAAGAAATTATAGAATTAACACCTTTCACAATAGTCACAAATAATGCAAAGTATCTTGGCATCACTCTAATCAAGCATGTGAAAGATATGAAAGATATGAAAGATATATGACAAGAACTTCAAGTCTCTGAAGGAAGAAATCAATGAAGACCTCAGAAGATGGAAAGGTGTTCTATGCTAATGGATGGGTAGAATTAATATAGTAAAGTGGCCAACTTTCCAAAAGCCATCTACAGATTCAGTATAATCCCCATCAAAATTCTAACTCAATTCTTCACAGATATATAAAGAGCAATTCTCAACTTTGGAGTAGCAAAAACCTCAGGACAATGAAAACAATTTTCAACAATAAAAGAAATTCTTAAGAGAATAATCATCCCTTACCTCAAGCTACTACAGAGCAATAATGATTAAAAAAAAAAGCTACATGGTACTGGTAAAGGGACACACATGTAGATTAATGGAATAGAATTGAATGCCCAGAAATAAATCAGAACACCTATGCTCACTTGATCTTTCATAAAGGATCCAAATTCATCCATTACAAAAAATACAACATTTTCTAACTTGAGGTCTGCATGTAAAATAGTGCAAATTGGTCCATTTTTATCTCCTTGTACAAAGAATAAGTCAAAGTGGATAAAGAACCTCCACATTAAATGAGATATACTGACACTAATAGAAGAGAAAGTGAGAAAGAGCCTGGAACACATCTGCACAGGAGAAAAATTCCTGATTAGAATGCCAATGGCTCAGTCTTTAAGACAAATGGTACCTCAGGAAATTAAAATCATTTGTAAGTCAAAAGACATTGTCAATAGGACAAAATTGCAACCTACAGATTGGGAGAAAGTCATTACCAACCCTACGTCTGATAGATGGTTAAAATCCACAATATACTAAGTACTTAAATTAGATTCCAGAAAACCAAAAGCCCAATTAAAACATAGCATACAGAGCTAAACAAAGATTTGTCAATTAAGGAATCCCAAATACCCAAGAAGCATCTAGAAAATGGGCAACATCCTTAGCCAACAAAGAAATGGAAATCAAAATATCTGAGATTCCAACTTTCACCAATCAGAATTATTAAGATCAAAATCTCAGGTGAAAGCAGATACTGCTGAGGATCTGGTGGTATTGAATGCTGGTAAAACCACATTGGAAATAAATCGGGTGATTCTCAGAAAATTTGGAATAGCTCTACCTGAAAACACTGCTACACCAGTCCCAAAAGATGCTCCCACACATAACAAGGACACCTGCTCCAATATGTTCACAGCAGCTTCATTTATACTAACCAGAAGCAGGCAACAACCCAGTTGTCCCTCAACGGAAGAATGGACACAGAAAAAAATGGTCCATTTAAACAATGGAATTCTACTCAGCTATTAAAAATGACCACTTCACAAAATTTGTAGGCAAATGAAACAAACTAAAAAATATCATTCTGAGTGAGGTACCCCAGACCCAAAAAGCCATACATGTTAAGTATTCACTGATAAGTGGATATTCATCCAAAATCTCAGAATACACACAATACCATTTCAAAGACCATTTGAAGCTTAACAAGATGGAAGGCTAAAGTATTGATGCTTGAAACTCACTTAGAAGGTGGAACAAAATTATCACAGGAGGCAGAGAGAGGTACTGACCTGGGTGGGAGAAAAGAGAAGGAGTAAAAAGGGATGGAAGTAAGACTAAGTATGGGAAGAGACAGGAGAGAAGTCCAGAGGGCTAGGAGAATGAGTAGAAATAAATAGCAGTGGGGGTGGGAAATTGTGAAACCACTAGAAAGTCCCAGACACCAGAGGTGTGAGAGACTCACAGGACTCAATGTAGATGATATTAGCTGAATTACCCAACATCAGAGAGATAGAACCTGAACAGACTACCTCCTGTATATAGACATGGCAAACAGTAGAGACATGGGGCCACCCACAGATCTCAAAAATTTTTAAACCAGAATTTTCGTGGTCTAAAAAAAATACAGGGACTAAAATGGAGCAGAGGCTGAAGGAAATGACATTTAGAGATCACACCACTATATGATCCATTCCATCTGCATATGTCAAAGCCTGACACTATTGCTGATGCCAAGATATGCTTGCTAACCTGGTATGGCAGTCTTCTGAGAGGCTCTGGCAGCTACTACGAGAGATAGATATACTCAAAGCCAACCACTGAACTCACTTTGGGTATCCCAGTGGAAGAGTTAAGGGAATGGATGAAGGAGCAGAAGGGGATTGAAACCCTATAGGAAGAACAGTATCAATTAACCAGACCCCTCAGAACTCCTGGGGACTATCAACTAAAGAATATACATGGTCAGGACATGACTCATGCTACATGGTCAGGACATGACTCATGCTAAATATGTAACAGAGGATTGCCCCATTTGGCATTAGTAGGAGGTTAGTCTCTTAGTTCTGTGGAGGATTGGTGCCCCAGATAAGGAGTACTGTAGAAGAGTGAGGCAGGAGATGGTGGGAGGGTAGGTTATACCCTCTTAGAGGCAAAAAGTAGAAACATGGGGTGGAAGGATTGTGGAGGGGAGACAAAGGAGGATAATATTTGTAACAAATAGAATGAATAATAAATGAAGAAAAGGGAGGAGGAGGAAGGAGGAGGAGGAAGAGGAGAAGGAGGAGGAGAAGAAGAAGAAGAAGAAGAAGAAGAAGAAGAAGAAGAAGAAGAAGAAGAAGAAGAAGAAGAAGAAGAAGAAGAAGAAGAGGAGGAGGAGGAGGAGGAGGAGGAGGAGGAGGAGGAGGAGGAGGAGGAGGAGGAGGAGGAGGAGGAAGAGGAAGAGGAAGAGGAAGAGGAAGAGGAAGAAGAAGAAAGCAAGGATGTTTCTCAAAACAAAACAAAACAGTTTTGTCTTCTTTCTTCTTGCGTTTCATATGGTCTGTGAGTTGTATTTTGAGAATTTTGAGCTTTTCTCCTAATATGCACTCATCTTTGTGTACACATCATCTATGTTCTTTTATGACTGGCTTACCTCACTCAGTATGATATTTTCTAGTTCCACCCATTAGGAATGAAGGTATGGGTCAATCCTCCAGGAAAAGAGCCAAGACCTGCTGAGATGCTGGCTGAAGGTGAAGGAAATACAGAATGGGTAGTAGAGGAAGGTAGTTATAAATACCAATTAAGGCCATGTAACCAGCTGCAGAAACGAGTATTATAAAGTAATATGAATGCCCCATTGTAAATTTACAAATGAGTTTGCGATTGTACGAGGGATAGTTATATCATGTTAGGCATATTCACAACCTTGTTACTGTTTCATGTGAACATGAGATATTATTTTTGTCAAGTTGACAAGGGGTGGATTGTAGTGGCTATTCCTGGTTGTCAACTTGACTATATTTGGAATGAACTACAATCCAGAATTGGAAGGCTCACCAGTGACCCTTATCTGGAGGCTTGGATATCCTTATCTGGATCTTGGTTTGGAGATCTTGAGTCATAGTGGCTATGGATTCCAGATGATTGAATCTCCGAGTTTAAGGAACAGATCTAAATAACTTTAAAGGTTAAAATCCAAAGTCTTTTTACAATTGAAAGTCTCTTAACTGTGGGCTCCACTAAAACAGTTTCTTCCTTCAAGAGGGAAAATATCAGGGCACAGTCACAATCAAAAGCAAAAGTCAATCTCCAATTGTCCAATGCCTGGGATCCAACTCACTTAGGGATTCATTCCATATGCAGGTGTAAAACCCAGACAATGATGTTCTTGCTGACAGGATCCTGATATAGCTGTCTCCTGAGAGGCTCCTCCGGAGCTTGGCAAATACAGATGCTGATGCTTGCAGCCAAACATCAGACTGAACTGGGTACCCCAGGGGTGTAGTTAGGGGAAGGACTGAAGTAGTGTAAGGAGATGTGAATTTGCAACTTCATAGTAAGAACAACCAAGTCAACTATCCAGACCCCTAGAGGTCTCAAGGACTAAACCACCAACCAAAGAGTACACATGGATGGACCCATGGCTCCAGCTGCATAAGTAGTAGATGACCTTATCTGGCATCATTGGAAACGGAGGAGGCCCTTAGTCCTGTGAAGGCCGGATGCCCCAGCATATGGGAATGCTAGGGTGGTGTGGAAGGAGTGGATTGAAATTTTGGAGAGCATACTCACGGAAGTAGGTCACAGAGGGGACACTGGGGGGAGGGGTGGGAAGGAGGAAATACAATCAAGCAATATATTTTATTATTCTATTTTTATTAGATATTTTCTTCATTTACATTTCAAATGCTATCCCAAAAGTCCCCTATACTCTTCCCCTGCCCTGCTCCCCAGCCCACCTACTCCTGCTTCCTGGCCCTGGCATTCCCCTGTACTGGGGCATATAATCTTCACAAGACCAAGGGCCTCTCTTATTGACGACTGACTAGGCCATCCTGTGCTACATATGCAACTAGAGACACAAGGTTTTTTTTTTTTTGGGGGGGGGGGGTACTGGTTAGTTCATATTGCTGTTCCTCCTATAGGGTTGCAGAGCCCTTCAGCTCCTTGGGTACTTTCTCTAGCTCCTTCATTGGGGCCCTGTGCTCCATCCGATAGATGTCTATGAGCATCTACTTCTATATTTTCCAGGCACTGGCATAGCCTCACAAGAGATAGCTATATCATGGTCATGTCAGCAAAATCTTGCTGGCATAAGCAATAGTGTCTAGGTTTGGTGGTTGTTTATGAGTTGAATCGGAGTGGGGGTGGAGGGTGGAAGTCTCTGGATGATCCTTTCTTCAGTCTCAGCTCTGAACTTTGTCTCTGTAACTCCCTCCATGGGTATTTTGTTCCCCATTCTAAGAAGGAATGAAGTATCCACACTTTGGTCTTTCTTCTTGAGTTTCATGTGTTTTGCAAATTGTATCTTGGGGTATTCTAAGTTTCTGGGCTAATATGTACTAATCAGTGAGTGCATTTCATGGGTGTTCTTTTGTGATTGGGTTACCTCACTCAGGATGAGATCCTCCAGATTCATCCATTTAAATAAGAAATTCATAATTTCATTCTTTTTAATAGCTGAGTAGTACTCCATTGTGTAAATGTATCACATTTTCTGTATCCATTCCTCTGTTGAGGGACATCTGGATTCTTTCTGGCTTCTGACTGTTATAAATAAGACTGCTATGAACATAGTGGAGCATGTCTCCTTATTATATGTTGGAACATCTTCCAAGTATATGCCCAGGAGAGATATTACTGGATCTTTCCAGTAGTGCTATGTCCAATTTTCTGAGGAACTGCCAGACTGATTTCCAGAGTAGCTGTACCATCTTTTAATCTCACCATCAATGGAGGAGTGTTCCTCTTTCTCCACATCCTGACCAGCTGCTATCACCTGAAATTTTGATTTTAGCCATTCTGAGCTATGGCTCAGAATTTTTGACAATCAAGCAATATTTAGTTAATTGATTTAGACACTGTATTTGTTATCTCCTGCTGCATAACAATTTAAACTTAAAATTATAGCTTAAAATGTTTTTTGATTAAAAAAATAAATGAAACAAAACAAAAAATAAGATTGGTTAAAAGATTTCTATTTTGTGTTGCCTAGAGATGCTGAGGCACAAGCTCCGTAACAACACATATGAAGTTTGGTTTGAAATACCTACAGAAGCCTAATTACTAATATCACTGCTTATGGTATGCCCACCCTGAAATTTGACTTATTCAAATTGTTTGGGCCAACGTGGAATAGGCGCTTAAAATCTGAAAGCATGTATGTTGCCTCATTCTCTAGGTCTCTTCGATGTGGGATCCAGAGTATGAAAAATGATTTGGCTACCCTTCAATTATATGTCTGTTCCTCAGATGAAAACCCTGACTCTGGGGTCAAGATGTGTACTTTTATGCTACATGGGGCTGTGGATCTTTAGCTCCCTGTGTCACCAATAACTATAATTTTATTCAGTTACACAAGATGGAGAAACACTCTGAAAAACTTGGAAATATCAACCCCATTCTAACTAACATAAAAAAAAACTTTATACATAATGTATGGGATGTAGGGGAGTAGGACTTTATGTGTCTGGTAATAGCCCTGGACGATGCTCACTATCCAGAGATTTTGGGTCACCAGTAACAGGGTCTTATACATTGTTTGTCTAAATGCTCTCCCTAACCCAGATCAGACAGCCTCTAAGCAAGACCTAACCACCAAGCAATCTGTTTCTATCACTACATGACTAAAAGACTGTTCTCCAACCTTGCTTGCCTTTTCCTCTACTCCAAGAGTTTTTCCTTCCCCGTTAGGAACAGAAGAAACTGAGGTACTTAGACTCTTTCGGTCTTCTTATTGCCTCAGGTATGCTAATTATTCTGGATACCGAAGCTGGGAACACCTGGGACTTTGATACCAATCCCAACTAGCCAGGGCAACTCCAGGACTAGTTTCACTCCTATTTGGCAAGTGCACAGAAAAGTCTGCTAGTGTGGGAGCAATAGCATGTATTAACAGAGATTAAGATTTTAAATACTTAAGTTAAAAATCAATCAAGAATTGTCAAGTTCTTTTTAAAAAATCAGTCATTTATCTTTTTCTCTTGATTCATTAACTGAAGTCATATTTCAAAACAGGAAAGGGCTTGACCTTCTCTTCGTGTAACAAGGAAGTTTTCATATGGCTGCAGGTGAACAATGCTGCTTTTATGCTAATTGTTCAGACATCATTTTAAAAAACCTAAGTGTAATCAAATTACGAATCAGGGAGAGAGGGAAAGCCAACAAAATGCCAATAAAGGCTGCTATAAGATCTTGTTTAATTGGCCAACTTGGGCTCAGAGGAAAGTTTTGAGTCAATGACATGACTCACTGGAACAAGTCAAGGGAGGGAGTATTTTTTTGTATTTTTATTAGATATTTTCTTCATTTACATTTCCAATGCTATCACCAAAGCCCCCTATACATTCCTGCCCTGCTCGCCAACCAACCCACTCCCGCTTCCTGGCTCTGATATTCCCCTTACTGGGGCATATGATCTTCGCAAAACCAAGGACTCTAAAGGAGGAAGTTTTAAGACCTGGAAATACTGCATCTCTCAGCATAGCTATACCCATTTTGTTCCATGAATACCACCATCAATTTCATATTGTTCCTGGAATATGCCTGCCAGTCTTTGACACAGAAAAATAACATGACTTAGAGCAGTGTCATACTTACTATATACTCTGTTATGTTGTGTATGTTCTGAGCTTTGTTAATCTTAAGAAATTCAACAACCATAAGCTCCACTTAGAGGCCAATAAAAATACAAGTCAGTTAGAACTCTTATGTCTAGTAACAACTATACTAAGGCAATAATTTAATCAATTTAGACAGGGTAAAAATCTATTTGATCTATTTCATATAGACTAACTGATTATTCAAAGTATGCTGTTTGAACAGGGTTATAGTCAATGTGTTACTAATTAATAACACAATCAGAAATCTCAACTTTGGAGGAGGATGACAAAAGATCAATGTAAACAGAATTTGAACCTCTGTAGCATTGGATAAGAAATGACAGTACTTAGATAATTGAATACAGTACTATTGATTAGAGTGTTCAACCCATAGCAAAATATGAGGTGCTGTTTATAGTAAGGACTTATTGAATACCAAGAATCTAACCAAAAGGAAATTCTTAGGAAACTATATATTTAATATCATACAGATCTAAGATCTGATGCAGATTGGTAAGCATACTCTATCACTTTACTAAAAATGTTATCACTTAATCTATATAATCTAGACATTTCATTTACATGACTATAATATTCTCTCAATGAGCTGTTATCAATATTTATTCTCAACAAGATAAAGGCATTTATTAATATTGGTTTTCAAGAATTAGGTGGATAGGTGGATTTGCTTGTGTTTGTTGGTATACATATACCATGGTGCATAGAAGTATGTCACAAAACAACCAGGCCTCCATCTGCTGCAAGGGTTCTAAGGAACAAAGGCAGGTCCTTTGTCTTGGAACCAAGCAGACTAAATAAAAAAGTATGCTGCCTATTACTGTTTTCAGGTTCTAAGGCATGGCTTTATATATTCCATGATGGTTTTTAACTCATTGTGGATCCAGACTTGGTCTGATCTTCCTTAAGTAATTACAGATAAGTGGACATAATTACACCATGACAGATTGGAATCTGTATTTGTCATTAAATGCTATGTTCAAAACCAAACAAAAATTGTTTTTGGAGGTTATATTGGGGCTAATATCAAGAAATTTCCAGAAATACTAAAAAGCATGAGATATAACTGCATGCATACCTGTATAGATATTTTCTATCAAGGAATTATTGCGGTTTCCATTTGATAAATAAACATTAACAAAATAAAGGTTACTGTTGAGGTAATTTAAATCGAAGGAAGTGTAAGGTCTTTCCCTAGAAAGCTTGTGACCACTTAATGAGACAGTGTATAAGAAAAGCTTCCCAAACCAACAATTTCCACATATTTAATTACAATTCTGTTAATTTAATCACCACACTAGGGGATGTGTTACTTAGTGGGTGAAATTTTCTCCTCACTGTAAGATCCATCTTCACAGTGCTCTTCTTTATTAACTTAATCAAGGAATTACAATTAGAAAAGAGGCATGTTTTGGCACTGAACATTTATTTGAACATGGAGGGAGAGCAAGCATGTGTGATGGACAAAGGCTGTCTAGATTAAGACTTGAGGAGTTGTAGTTTTAGCTACTGCTGAAGGTTCTTATTCCTTTATTGTTTTTATATAGGGGAGGTTGGGGTGGTGTGGTGCTTCAAGGACTTTAAACTAGTATGGGAAATTTATGCAAAACTAACTTTCTACATTGTTTTACTCTTTGAGAAAATAGTGGAGAGTGTATTTGATGAATAATGAGTGACATCTGCTTACTTCCATTTGGTCCTGCCATTTTCTCTGTTTGCAAGAATGCAAGAAAACAAACCTAGCATATTCTTTTTCTTTTTCTTTTTCTTTTTCTTTTTCTTTTTCTTTTTCTTTTTCTTTTTCTTTTTCTTTTTCTTTTTCTTTTTGTTTTTCTTTTTGTTTTTCTTTTTGTTTTTCTTTTTCTTTTTCTTTTTCTTTTTCTTTTTCTTTTTCTTTATTCCCTTTCCTGGTTTCCCCTCCAAAAATCCCCTAGCCTATCCTGCTAACCTCTGCTCCCCAACCCTCACACTCCCATTCCTGGTTCTGGCATTCCCCTATATTGGGGTATAGAACATTCACAGGATCAAGGGCCTCTCCTCTTATTGATGACCAACTAGGCCATCCTCTGCTACACATGCAACTAGAGCCAAAAGTTCCACCATGTTTCTTTTGTTTTTTCTTTCTTTCTTTCTTTCTTTCTTTCTTTCTTTCTTTCTTTCTTCCTTCCTTTCTTTCTTTCTTTCTTTTTCTTTTTGTTTGTTTGTTTGTTTGGTTTTAGTTTTGGTTGGTGGTTTAGTTCCAAGGAGCCCTGGGGGTACTGGATAGTTCATAGTCTTTCAAAGAAAAATAATTATATGCATTTTCCTTGTAGCAGCCACTCTGAAACCTGATCTAAAAGGAATTGTTGCAATAATATGAAGCTATTAGTCAAAGATTTTATTAAATCTCTCATGCTAAAGAAGTACTCAATTGGGAATATATTTAATGATGAATTTTACAATAAAAGCAATTTAGATGAAGAGAAAAGGTGACAACATGTTTAAAGAGTAGGTAAACTTCAATTATAATATAGAAACCATATGTAAGTTATTTAACAGCACATATACTTGAGACTGTTATCTATCCCCTAGGTACGTAGATTTAATAGACAAGTGGGATCCTACTTGGTACATATTCCTTCATTTTATTGAGTGTTATCTGTAGGATTCATTTTATATAATGCTGTCTCCCACTGGAGCTTAAATAATGTTATATGTTTTCAAGAATAAACTTACAAACATCCCTTCCAAAATTTCTACGTGGCCCCTTACACATAGATTAAGATGTATATTCTCTGCTCTTATTGCAACTTTGTCCAGACCATAGTTGCAAACTGTAAAAATACCAACTGGTTAAATTTGTAATGTTGCCTATAATTGACTACTATAAAACATGAATGGTATCTCATAAGCATTTTAAGCATCTATTAGATAATTAACATGAAGCCTTGGGTTTATGAAAGACAAATATTAGGTTAAAATATAATTTATAGCACTTTATATGGGGACATTATATAAAGTTTGTGCATATTTCAGGAATTTTGCCAACATATATTTTTATGACTGCTTCTAAGCTTGGGAAAACTTTAGAGAAGAGCAAAGTGACTTGATTTTTTTTAATAATTCTTAGTTTAGAACCACTTTCATAGTTACAGAAAAATGTTGAAAAGTATATGAAAGTATTATAAACTATACATTCAAATTTTCCTGTTAGTAACTCCTAATGTGTCTCTCTTGTACTGCAATTAACCTACTGGTATCTGTACAATAGTTTTAACTGGAGTCCACCATTTTATATTCAATATTATTTGTTGAATTATTATTTATTTTTTTGAGACACTGTTTCTCTGTGTATCAACTCTTGTCTACCCTGGAACTCACTTTGTAGACTATACTGGCCTTGAACCTATAGCGATCTGCCTGACTTTGTCCCCTGAGCACTGTGATTAAAGGTGTGCAACACCACCACCTGGTCTTTGTTGAATTCTTTATTCCATTTTCTGATGCAGTATTTTCTGCAGAATACTGTATTACATGAAGTCACCATATCTTCCAAGGGATCTCTTGAGAATTTGTAAGGTTTTTCATTCTTATATGACGAATTGGAATGCTTGAGGTAATAATAGTGAGATATTTTGTAGAATAAGCCCATGAGTAAATACTAACATTCCCTTATTATTAGAAAAGAGTTATGGCTCTCTTTAGCCCTCACCTTTCTTACTCTCTAGCCATCCTTCTCTCTTTCCCTTCCCCCCTCTCTCCACACGGCCATGGCTGTCCCCTCTCTTTCTACCTTCTCTCCTTCTTTCTGCCTTTCTACAATAAAGCTCTAAAACCATTAAAAAAAAAAGAAAAAGAAAAGAAAAGAAAAGAGTTGTGAAGTATGTAAGAGAGAATAGAGTAGCAAGGGGTCATCACCATCACAACACATAAAAGGGATGTCCTGTCTATACACTTAACCAACATTAAAATTATTCTTAAAGAATAGAAAATGTTATGTCAGTGCCCAAAAGTCCAAATTTTCTATTTTGATTTTTCCAAACTGGGGAAAAGTGGTTTGCAGTGCAGAGATCTCTGAAATGTGTAGAAAACAATGTTGACTTTAAAAATTTCAAGCTTGCTTTGTATGTCCAAAAGTGACAAATTTAGTGTTCTTTACTTAGTACAGGGAAACTTAATTCTTCGTATGTTTGAATACTGAGTTTTTAAAGTTGGATTTTATGTTAAATAGGACAAAATGGGCTTTTTAAACAATTTCTTTTCTACCTGATTCCTTTCAAATACTCAAACAATATTTCCCCCAAATCCTTTCTCCATGCTTTTATTCTTAATGTATATTCTTTTCATTTGATGCACAGTGTTTAAACAAGCACATCATTTACTTAGTTTACTTGTTAACTTTTATAAGCTGGCACATAGTTATTATTAAAATTTAAATAATGTAAAATAATCAGAAATCTATTTAAAATATTCTAGTAACTATTTAAAGTAATTAGTGTTTCATCTCTCCTATATGGTACAATAAGAAATATGACATCCTGAGTGAGGTAACACAATCACAAAAGAACTCAAATAATATGTACTCACTGATAAGTGGATATTAGCCCAGAAACTTAGTATAGTGAGATATAAGGTACAATTTGCAAAACACATGAAACTGAAGAAGAACAAAGACCAAAGTGTGGACACTTTGCCCCTTCTTAGAATAGGAAACAATCACCCATGGAAGGAGTTACAGAGACAAAGTTTGGAGCTGAGACAAAAGAATGGAACATCAAGAGACTGCCATATCCAGGGATCCATCCCATAATTAGCCTCTAAACAATGACACCATTGCATACACTAGCAAGCGTTTTTATGCAAGGACCGTGATATAGCTGTCTCTTGTGAGACTAGGCCGGGGCCTAGCAAACACAGAAGTGGATGCTCACAGTCAACTATTGGATGGATCACAGGGCCCCCAATGGAGGAGCTAGAGAAAGTATCCAAGGAGCTAAAGAGATCTGCAACCCTGTAGGTGCAACATTATGAACTAACCAGTACCCCGGAGCTCTTGACTCTAGCTGCATATGTATCAAAAGATGGCCTAGTCGGCCATCACTGGAAAGGTAGGCCCACTGGACAGGCAAACTTTATATGCCCCAGTACAGGGGAACGCCAGGGCCAAAAAATGGGAATGGGTGGGTAGGGGAGTGGGGGGGGGGGAGGGTGTGGGAGACTTTTGGGTTAGCATTGGAAATGTAATTGAGGAAAATACGTAATAAAAAATGCAAAAAAAAGAAGCTATTTGTTAAAAAAGACTATTTTTTTCAGTAGAATGGTGTCATGTACTTAAGCTAGTAAAATCATTTGTAAGAAATTCTCATTATAATTGAAATATCTAAATAAACAACATTTGTCCAGAATAGGAGTATAGATTTCTTTGTTAATGTCATCAAAGATTTCTAAGTTTTGCCTTTGTGATAAATCTTGTCTCTATTAACTAACCCAAAAATTTTAAATTGAAAATTGGTAGGGGAATACTAGGGCACTGAGGCAGGCATGGGTGGGCACTAGGGGAGCACCCCAACAGAAGCAGGGAGAGGGGTTAGGTGGAAGGCTGTAGGGTGTTTGTGGTGGGGAAACTGGGAAGGGAGATAATATTTGAAATGTAGATAAATAAAATAACCAATAGAAATGAAAAGAAAAGTACATTACATTAGCACATTAAGAGCCTTCCTGTAATAACTGGAGTTTAATAAAGCATGGCCCCATAGTTGATTGTGATTGTGCTCACATTTATGGGCAGACAGGCCTCTATGTATGTGTACAATTCTGTCCAAACAGTAAAGTTACTATATAACTCACTCAGAATGTTCTAGGTAAATTCTCAAGGTGTTCACAACTACAACACTGTCTTTCCTTGATAGTTTTAAAGATAATAATTAGTAAAATAATATTTAGAATTCTGTGTGGACCATTCCTTTTCTTCCCATGTTTTTACATTATTGTATTTGTTTAAAAGATGGAAGTCATGCAGCTAATAAGGGGGAAAAAAGAAGAAACAGGAGTAACTAGCTCAAGGTGAAAGAACGTGGCTCTCACTCAGGGATATTGAGTTCTCTTGCTGTATACAAATTATATCAGTTAGCCTGGAAACTACATTAGATGAGAGGCTTAAATATTTTGCTTTTTAGGAAATTGCACTCAAATGAAGAAAGGAGATGAGTGTAGGATATCTTAAGTGACATACATCTTAAGACAATCCAAATAGAATGTAAATGAAAAGTTCTTTAAGAGACAGTTGCACATGAGGCTTCTTCTACAAAATTTGCTTCTTTAATCTGAGAAAGAAACAACCCTTAAGTTCGTTAATAAACTCACTGGTTTATTAAGGCACATGTGAATTTCATAGCTTGTCTATGCCCAGAGATCTACACTGTATTCCAAAGCTACTACTTATAATGAATTTACTGACTGTCACTGTTGGTGCCAGAAACCTGGATTGTTCAGAGAACATATGGGTACATGATCAGTTAAAACCAGAGTTTGACTTAGCTCTCACTTCAACATATTTATTTCTGGCTACTTAGAGGTTATTGGCTTTTTGAATCTCATAATCCACCATTGTCAAAAGGTAAAAACTTTGATATATATAAATAAATTATTTTCTCCAATGTTATATGTTCATAAAAGAGACAGAACTGGTGTTAGACCTTCTCTTTCAGGTCTCCGATTCTTTGAAATCCATAGGAAAGCAAATACATTCTACTCACCAGAAAACCACTCAGATATGAGGTGAATAGAAAAGGATACTGTTCCATAGAATTCATGGGTTTTGCTTTCAGTGTGGAAATCATATAGGATTGTAATACCTCTGGCCACTTTAATCCCGGTAATGGAATATCACCATTATTTTTCTTTTGCAATAGAGCCTTTATTTTATATATTTTTCTTATTTATTTTATTTCTTTTTTCTTTATTATTTTTGGCTTAAAATGCTTTATAATATAGGTGTCATAATTTTTGTCATTAACAGTAATGATTTAGAGTATGTATTTTTGTGTTTTTTTCATTAGAAACCTTTTTACTATGTAATGTAGTAGCAAAAAATAAAAAATAAATAAATAAAAATCCTGCTTAACTCATGTGCATCAACCAAACTTTTAGGTTTTCTAATAAACACACATTTTTAAAAAAACCATGTTTTTCATGTTCACTCAACATCAGGTATCATTGTAATTTATTACATCACAGATTTTTTTTCCCTAGAATAATGTCTATGACAGAAAATGAGCAGCTTTTCCTCTTTTTAGAATTGGCTAAATAGGTTACATCTGGAACAGGAGACTGAAATTATTCAGAACATTATGTGACATTAGGGTAATAGATAATTATTTGGATGCTGACATCTTGTTTGGGATATTAAATGCCAAAGGTACTGCAGGGTCTAATAAATATAAATAAAAGAGCTGACTTCAGCTAACGACTCACTTTTGAGCATGGCTCTCTGACAAGTTTTATTGGTAATTGAAAAAATGGCAAAGGAATTTTATGACTGTGCATGGAGAAAAGTATCCAGTCCATAACATGAAATCAGCCAGCAAAGCATTTTTACTATGATTACTTGAAAACCCAAAGCAATAGTCCAGTGTATTTTTTAAAGTTTGCTTCTTATTTATTTATTTTTAAATTTTATTTCAAAGCATCAGAATCTACAGAAATCAAGATACTGGTTACACATACATAATGAATCATTAAGTAGCAGAAGGGTATTAATTTTGTGACTGTCAAGAAGAATCCTGGAGATAAAGAAGATCAAGAAGTCTGGAGCATCTGGGCAGGTGAAATTTGAAGTTTCCTTCCTGTTCTGGCTCTGAGATATGGCTGACCTCAGCTTTTAGTTGAGAGTCCTCTGATGCCCTTGGATGAATTCCAGAAGGTACTGCCCAGCTGTGAGTGGCAACTTCAAGGACATGGAAGGCAGTCTTCCTGCCCTTAGAGGTCCTCGGGTGGTCCCAGGAGCCTGCATGTTGGTCTTCAGTCCTGAAACACAGCAATGTTCCTCTGATGACCCAGGTGGCCCCTGCTCAGCTTCATGCACTGCTGCAGCTGGCAACCTCATGTTTCAGGAGCTGAGGCAGTAAACCATCTGGGGGTATCAAAAGGAGACCTCAGTGAGTCCAGAGTCAGTGAGTGGGTATTTCATCTTGTCATCAAAATGTCACAAATATCACAGGCATGGCTACTACAAGTGCAGTGACAGCCATGGGGCTGGCATAGTGAAGTGTTCATCCTGCAGTGGCACCAAGTACAACGTCAGGCAGCCCCAAAGATGTTTACATGTGTTCTGTCTGGCTCTGGCCAAAGTGGTCTGGGAGGGGAAACAAGACGTGTGCCACCTAGAAAAAATAGAGAAACACTTTGTCCAGATGATCATCCTGTGAACAGCCTGTTTGAGTTTGTGTCCCCAAAAAATCACCTCCACTGCCTCGGGGAGGTGCTCGCCAACGTCAAATGTGAAAACATCCTCAGGGATGAGAATGGCATGCTATATCCCATTGTGAACTGTCCCCTGGAGGACAACCTTCTGGCCTCCCAGAGTGACATTCAGGAACAAAGTACCATTCTGGCCGCATGTGCTTGCATCTTTCAGCAGCCCTTTTCTCTGAATATCTCCCCTGTTGGAAGGAGAGAGAAGCAAAGGACACATGCCTTCAACTGAACTGGGACCACCTTGGATCTAGAAAGGGACCCAATAAATGAGCTTCAGACATTGCAAGCTCCACTGAATCCTAGGGAGGGAAGGTTATTTAGATGGTCCTATGAAGGCTTAGCCTCAATTCTGCATCATGTCTGCACATGGCAGGGAGTTTACAGACATTCTAACATCTGGATATTTACATGAAAGTCTCTAGATTTTCAATATCATAACAAAACGTTAGAAAGTCAAAAATAGAAAAGAAATAGAGAGGGGAGAGAGAGAGAGAGAGAGAGAGAGAGAGAGAGAGAGAGAGAGAGAGAGAGAGAGAGAGAGAGAGAGAGAGAGAAGAAAGAAAGAAGAAAGAAAGAAAGAAAGAAAGAAAGAAAGAAAGAAAGAAAGAAAGAAAGAAAGGAAGGAAGTCAGAACTATTTGCCAGAGCTTAAACTAAGTAGAGATTTAAAACACTTTTCATAGTGTAAGAAAGGAGAAAGGCTCTGAGCGGGATAGAGGAGGAAGAGAAGATAAAAAGAGATCAGGGGTGTTTAAAAAAAAAGGAATAAGAAAAATTAGGCTTCTTTTTTATTGCATAATAAGTATTATGTGACTTTGGTGAAATACAAAGGACACTTGGCCTGGGAAAGCAACCTTGTGCTAGGGTGCTTGCTTGAGATGCAGGGGGCCCTGGTAATAATCCACAGTGCCAAGAAGATGATTAAATTAAGAACAAGTATAATGCAATCTTTAAAAATAATAGGGAAAACATGCCTTATTCACTGGTTGCCCAACTACTGCATTATTTCTGTAGATTTAATATTTATGTGTCATGTGATTTACTTAAAGGCAGAGTGGTTTTTCATTTTAGTAAAGAAGCAAAATGTATTACAAAATTCTAAATTATTAATGTTTTTACATATTACAATTGTTGTTTAAAACTAACTTTATATGATAATTTAGAACATGAATCATGATCATCTCCAACCTCTAGTTGCTGATTGCCTATTGAGAACAGTTAATTTTCTTTTTCACCTTTCTAACTCCACTTTCTCCACTGTTCTTGCTGAGACTTTCTATTTATCTACATGACCACTGTCCAAGGATCTGTACTTCCTTCCCTTTGGAAACTAGATTAACGGTGGTCAACTCTAAGAAGATTGGTTAAGATCTCAGCAAGCATGGACTGTGCCCTTAAATGAAATATTTCTACTTAAAATGTTACAAACTATGAAACAAAGAGAACTGTAGAAATTTAATTTTTGAATCTTTTATTACACACACATATATAAAATATCAGTGACCATTCTAAATTTCATACAACCTAATCCCCATATATATTATCATTTCTTAGCAACCTTTTACAATAAGGCCCAATTATGCTGATACTTGTTTTCCAACAGTAGCTCTGAAAACTTGAAATCATTTTAGTTTAATATGAATTATGAAACATATTAAATTGATGAAATTTAATTATATATAGATTTTTTTACTTTATTTATTTGTACATGTATGGAGAGAGGGACAGAGACAGAGAGGCAATGACAGAGAGACAGGGAAGGAGAGAATAACTTGTAGTATTTAGTACTATTCTCCTTGGTGTAGGTTTTGGGGAATGAGCTCAGATCATCAATCTTAGAGACAAATTCCTTCTAAATAATCTTGATAGCAATAATTTGATTTTTGATATTATGATATTTATTCATTTAACTTTTATCAAGACTACAAATCATTTATAATTCTGGCTCTGATTTTAATTTTTGCCAGAAGTATTGACCTTTATGTATTTTTCAAAGAAAGACCCCATATAAAAGAACCAAAGATTAATTTATACTCTAGAAATTTAATCTATGTCTCCCAAATTAAAATCCTTCACTTGAAAATTGTCACTCAGTCTTACACAGCTAATTAGCTATATAGAACTTTAAACCTCCTCAACATAAGAAAATGCAATGTGACATTATATCATTATCATATATATGCATAACTAAGAGGAGGATGAATATGAGAGCATGAAATATGAGAACATAAACAGAAATATTAAATCACAGTCATGTAAAAATAAAATTAAACTGAAAATCAATCACCAATAGGAGTCATGCTAAGTGTTTTCCACAAACTATGACACTTACTAGCAAACTTAGGATATAGACATCTTTTGTGGTATTTCTACATGTAAATATATGGAAGTTCAATCAACATAGAAAAATTTCGTATTTATAGCAATGGAATATCCAAAGTTCCCATCAAACAATATTTCATATTACAGTTCCCAACCCAAATATACAACATCCAGGTTTTTTTTTCTTTAATTTTTTTATTAATTGGTTATTTTATTTATCTATAATTGAAATGTTGTCCCCCTATGCAAATCTCCATCCCATCCCCTGTCCCATTTGCCTCTAAGAGGGTGCTCCCCCACCCACCCAGCCACTCCTACCTCACCTCTCTAGCATTCCCCTATGCTGGGGCAACAAGCCTCCACAGGATCAAGGGCATTCCCTAACAATGATGGCACTTAAGGCAATCCTCTGCTACATATGTAACTGGAGCCATGGACCCATCCTTGTATACTCTTTGGTTGGTAGTTTAGTCTCTGGGAGAACTGGGTGGTCAGGTTAGTTGATATTGTTCTTTCTAAGGGGTTGCAATCTCCTTCAGCTTCCACTGGAGTCCCCGGGCTCAGTATGATGGTTGGCTGTGATTATCTGCATGTCTTATTCAGATGCTGGTAAAGTCTTTCAGAGAACAGTCATACTAGACTCCTGTCTGGCATCATCAATGGTGTCCAGGCTTGGTGTCTGCAGATGGTAGGGCTGTTTCTGGATAGCCTTTCCCTCAATGTCTGCTCCATTATGCTGTCCCTGCCTTTCCTTTAGACTGGAAATGCAGTCCCTCAACTGGTGTCATGCCTATCTACTGGAGGTGGTCTTTTTTGGGTTCTATCCTAAGTCTATTGGGTATTTCAGCTAATGTGATCTCTGTTGAGTCCAGGGAACCTTTAGTTTCCTTGGTGTCTGGGACTTTCTAGTGGTTTATCCTATTTCCACTCTTAGTTATGCCTGTTCATTCTCTTGACCCTTTTGACTTCTTTCCTGTCTATTGCCGTACCTGATCCTGTCCCCTGTTTTTCCCTTCCCCTCCTCTCTACCTCCCTTGTCCCTCCATTCCTCTACATTCTGTGATTATTTTTGTTCCCCCTTCTAAGTAGAATTAGGGCATCCATACTTTGAGCCTCCTCCTTGTTAAGTTTCATATGGTCTGTGATTTCTGTTGTGGATATAATGAGTTTTTGGGCTGCTAGTATCCACTTTCCAGTCCATCACAGAGATTTTTTTTTTTAACTGTCAATAATATCCGAACATGTAATCATTATTTAAAGCATTATTTGTGTCTCTGTCTTTTCATGTTTGGCTTGCCAACACTGATTTCAATTTGTAATAATTTTAGCCCCATGTATAGATAATGACCAAATTTAAGACTATAGCAAAATTCTATGTGGGATAAGAAACTAATGCCTCAGAAAAATGTTGGGGACTACTGTTATTTATGGAATAGGGAAGTAGAAAAAAAAGGCTTGTTCATTTTACCCACTGATATAGGAAGGTATTCATTGCAAATTAATGATATTCTTTGGTTAATATTTGTGTGCTGTTCATAAGGTTATTAAAAAGAACAGAAAAATTATTTGTTTATTTACATAGCATATGACAATGTTTTTTACCAGATAATTTTCAGAGAAGTGACAAACATTAGTAATACTATTAATTTAATGATTGGCCACTTTATTTTCTATATCTATATCTATACCTATATCTATGTATCTATGTATCTATGTATCTATGTATCTATGTATCTATGTATCTATCTATCTATCTATCTATCTATCTATCTATGTATGTATGTATGTATCTATCTATCTATCTATCTATCTATCTATCTATCTATCTATCTATCTATCAGTTGAGCCAAAGTTATTGAACTTTAGTCAATAACACATTTGCCTTGATGCAGAAGTCTACAGTGAATGACATAACTCACACAAAGTGGAGTAAGGATTACTAAGTCTCCCTAATTTACATTTTTTCCTGGATTTCACAATTTATTTTGTAAATTATAGCCAATATCTATTCCTCTATTTTCCAGCAACCTAGTTATTGTGCCTAAAAAACATGTTCTACATACCAAATGATATAAAACATAAAAGTAAATCAAACCTATGTCACAGGATTAAATTAGCTTACAAGATGTATTTTTCATCTGTTCTTCTTTACTTAAAGGCAGCATGAGATGAATAAAAGATTATTGTGACCCGAGAACTGAAGACAATGTAACACATAAGGACGTTAAGGAATATGATAATTGAATATTATTTACTATGCTTGTAATAGCACTGATGTTTGTAAACTAAAGATAAAAATCACAAAATCTGAGTTCTTGATATGTTCTTAGTTTCTGTAATTGTTATATAATTTGCATTTAAAATGACTCAAGTGAGTGATGGATGTCATGATATATCAAAAAATGAACGTTTTTTTTCTTTTAAATGCACTTCTTTTCATTTTAGTTTATTTTTTAAATTAATTTATTATTTACACTTCATATACCATTCCCTGCCCCCTCCATCCACCCTCCAACTGCTCCATATCCCACACCTCCTCCCCATACCACCCTATCTCAATGGTGATCCCTCTACCCCCACCCCGCCTGACATTAAGCTCCCTGGGGCCTCCAGTCTCTTGAGGGTTAGGTGCAACGTCTCTGAATGAACACAGAACCAGAGTCCGCTACTGTATGTGTGTTGGGGGCCTCATATAATGTGATATATGCTGTCTGGTCATCCAGTGTTTGAGAGATCTCAGAATTCAGATTATTTGAGCCTGTTAGTCCTCCTCCAGGATTACCTTTCTCCTCAGCTTCTTTCAGCCTTCCCTAATTGAAGAACAGGGGTCACCTGCTTCTGTCCATTGATTTGGTGAAAATATCTTTATCTGACTCTTTCAGCTGTTTGTTGAGTCTGTCAGAGGACAGTCATGATAGGTCCCTTTTTGTGAGTGTTCCTTAGCCTCAGTAATAGTGTGAAGCCTTGGGACCTCCCCTTGAGCTGCATCTTACTTTGGGCCTGTCACTGGACTGGCTTTTTCTCAGGCTCCTCTCCATTTCCATCTCTGTAATTCTTTCAGACAGGAACAACTATGGGTCAGAGATGTGACTGTGGGATGGCAACCTCATCTCTCACTTGATGCCCTGTCTTCCTGCTGGAGCTGGGCTCTATAATTTCCCTCTCCCTACTGTTGAGCATTTCATCTAAGGTCTGTCCCTTTTAGTCCTGAGGGTCTTTCACCTCCAAGGTCTCTGGTGCATTCTGGAGGGTCCTGCCAACCTTCTATTTTCCAAGGTTGCCTGTTTCAATTCTTTCTGCTGGACCTCGGGGCCTCAGTCCCTTTCCTTTACCCAATACAAGAATAGGTTCTCCTTTTCCCCTACACTCACACTCCCTGTCTATTTTCCCTTCCAGGTCCCTCCTCCCTTCCCTCCCTCCCTCCCTCCCTCCCTCCCTCCCAATTTGTGATTGCTTTCTTTACTCTCTCAAGTGGGAGTCATCCAGGCTTTGGCACTTCAGCTTGTTGACATTTTTGAGTTCTGTGGACTGTATCTTGATTATTCTGTTCTGGTTTTGTTTTTGGTTTGGTTTGGTTTGGTTGTTGCATTTTGCTTTGTTTTTGTTTTTGTTTTTTCCTAATTTCCACTTATTAGTGCGTACATACTATGCCTGTCCTTTTGGGCCTGAGTTACCTA
Organism: Mus musculus; assembly: GCF_000001635.26. Lineage (NCBI taxonomy): Eukaryota > Metazoa > Chordata > Mammalia > Rodentia > Muridae > Mus > Mus musculus. The sequence goes on from NC_000067.6 coordinate 111,392,528, forward strand.
ATTCAGGATGATATTTTCTATTTCCATCCATTTGCCTGCAAACTCAGGATGTCTGCCTGGCGTGGTGGCACACGCATTTAATCCCAGCACTCGGGAGGCAGAGGCAGGCGGATTTCTGTGTTCAAGGCTAGCCTGGTCTACAAAGTGAGTTTTAGTACAGCCGGAACTATACAGAGAAACCCTGTCTTGAAAAGAAAGAAAAAAGAAAAAAGAAAGAAAGAAAGAAAGAAAGAAAGAAAGAAAGAAAGAAAGAAAACTAACTCAGGATGTCCTCATTATTACTAGCTGAGTAGTATTCCACTGTGTAAATAAAACACATTTTCTGTACCCATTCTTCTGTTGTGGGACATAACTCAAATAAATCAGCAACCTTCCTTTACACAAAGGATAAACAGGCATACTGGCATCTGTAAATAGTGATATATTTAGTTCTTCTTTTCCTATATTTATCCTCTTGAGCTCTTTTTGTTGTCTCATTGTTATACTCATTGTTATAGCTAGAACTTCAAGTATTATATTGAAGATATATATTACAGCCATATATATATATGGGTAGAGTGATCATCCTTGTCTTGGCCGCAATTTAAGTGGGATCGCTACAAGTATCTATCCATTTAATTTGATATTGGCTGTTGGTTTGCTGTATTTCATGTAGAAGTCCAATTAGCATCCTACTTTTGCAAGTGATTGTAGAGCAACTCACTGGTAGGCACTGGTAGGTATGTTCCCCCCAAAATGGTGTCTATCATGTCCTAATTAGCCAAGAATTGCCTTTAGCTATGTTTGATGCCACTAGAGCACTTCTCTCTTACATGGTATAAATTTAACTGCCATGATTCTGTGCAGATGTTGTGTAGATAAAATGGCTTCTGTGAATTCATGTGTGCAAAGGCTATTGCATCTCGAAAATACAGACTTTCATAATACTTCCTCATATTATTTTGTTCTTGCATTCTTGAATTGACAAAACAAATTTCTTCCATGTTGTTACAAGGTTTCTTTCTTTACAAAGGCTAAATAACAGGGAAAATTATTGATTTTTCATTTCCACAAATCCTCATTCTATGTCTTGAACATAGACATATTTGCTGACCTGATCATAACAGTGAGTGCATCTCTTTGTCTTTCTATTTTCTGTCCTTTTAAAAGTACACAGACATAGAACTGTTGGATTGAACAGAAGCTCATTTGAAGTGAACTACATCCCCAAAGGTGTGACTCACATCCCCACCAATGAAGTATACAGTTTTTTCTTTCCTTTTCCTTTTCCTTTTCCTTTTCCTTTTCCTTTTTATTGGTGTCTTTTGACATTTTTGGTAATATCCATATATATATATAATAGTAATTGTACCTCCATTTTATGCCCATATCCCTGACAATGAATGACATTGATATGCTTAGTGGATCTTTATTTTGTTTTTACAATTCAGTTCAAAATAGTCTATATCTCAAACTATCATAGGCTTGAAATTACAATGCTCAGTAGCTTTGGTTTGGGCATGCTGTTTTTTCTAATCTGACGCTGAGCAGAGGTAGGAAAAACAAAGTGGAAATGCAGTAAACTAAAGTTTCTGTTCAAGAACTGAAAGTGCCTTCAAAACAAAAAGTCTAAAGAATGGGAGAAAAATATTTGCAAGCAACATTATTCATAAGGGCCTTATATTTCAAATACTTAAGAAAAGAAACTAAATTCCAAAAGCCAGTAACCCCATTAAACACAATTGTAAAGTGTGCATTATTTACCATCTGTTAAGGTCTTTGTTTAGTTTGCAGGATGCTCTGAGTTACAGCCTCTTAGAGCATACTACTACTATACTACTGACTAGGAATGCAGAATGAGGAGAATCAGAAGTCAGCTTTGTCTACATGGTGAGTTCAAGAAAACCCTAGGGTGCATGAGACTTAGTTAAATTTTATTATATTTTAGTATGAAGAGAGATTGTTATTTCAAAGGAAAGGAAATTATTCCTTGGTTGAAAAAATCCCACATAATCTTAGATGCTGCTGTAAAAAAACAAAGACAAGCGGTTAAATGAGATATCAAGTATGTACAAAACACCTGTCTTAAGTTTCTCTTATATTTTGTTATTGATATTTTTAGAGTACAATATGCATCTTGTCCTTTCTGAGAACAGTGAGTGTTTTAATTTCCCCAAAGTTTTATGAAGCCAATACACTTTGTGCTGAGTTTATGAGATGTTGAGGAAATGCATAGAAAAGTTGCTGACACTGTAGTCTTGTGATATTTGTGGTGTGCTGACAGTATGATTCACTCATTTAGGGACTAGCAAGTGGCTGCCTGCTGTTCTCCCCTCCTGTCAAAGGATGTGTGATGACTTTAAAAGATAAAATCTTGTTGATACAGCAACTTCAGGTGTAAGTGCAGGCCTCTTTTGACCTCTGCCTCTGCTCCTCTGTATTTCCTGTCTATTACCTGTTTCACTAGTTTTTCATTCAGTTTTGTAATATCTGCCCTTCCAATGCAGTCAATTGATATATTCTCTTTCTAGAGTTTGACTATTTGACTTCATTTCATTATTGACAGTTCAGCTGATCAATGATGGTATTTGGACTCCCTGAATCAAAATTTTAATTTATAGGAAATCTGGCTTCTATTTGTATTACTATTATAATAATTACCTATTTTAAGTTTTTCATTTACTATATTTTAATTTTTTCCAACTATTAAAATGTGCTGCTTTTATCAATGTGTTATTTTAGGTGTGAAACATCACCAATGTCCAACACTTAGGTAGTCTCCAAAAGGAATGAGTCAATCTTAAATTGCAAGATGTAATGTGTAAAATAATATATCTATATCTACATCTACATCTACATCTATATCTATCAATCTATCTATATACAATATAGTTTCTTATAGAACTAGACTACATTTTATAGAATGCTGAGAGATTTCTACATTCATACTGTTCACATACAAGTGTGCTCATTATGTTGATACTGCAATTCTATTTAGTTATCTACAAGTTACACATTCAAAAACATGACATCTAGTTACCAAAGAATTACAAAATAAAATTTATAATGACTTAAGGAAGCATACCATTTTGTTTGGGTACAGCTCAATTCATTGCTATCCTGGACTATGAATAACCTTAGATGAAAGCATACACATACCTCAAGACATAAGAACACACCTCCTTTATTTTCTTCTCCAAAGCTTATTTTTCACACACTTTATGGCATCAAAATTATGTTTACTATGATGAGACAATTGCTTCCTAATTCTAGCTTTTATTGAAAAATGTTATAGAAGTGATCAAAAGTAAATTGATGGTCAATATTGGAAGTCTTACAGTTTCTTCAAATTCTAATATACAACACAGTATGATTTATAAATGTGTATGATTAAATGAAACCATAAAGCCAAGCATTTTAGGAACAAATAATTAATCTCACTACTCAGGGGGTAGAGACAGGTGGATCCCTGTGAATTCCTGGCCAGTCTGGTCTATACACTGAGTTCAAGGACAGCCAGAGCTACCAGAGGAACCATGTCTTGAAAAGGTAAAGAAAGAAACAAAAGATAGCATAAATATTTAAAATATTTAAAAGTATTCATGATATGTATTCTAACTGTTTAATATAATTCTGATTGAGATTATTGTAATATAAGTTTGCACAAGCTCAATGCCATTATAAATATCCCTTAGTATAAAATGAAATTTGAAATTACAATTATAATAATTTCCTTGAAAAATAGCTCATGTCAACAAATACATTTATCCAGGAACACCTGAAAGGAACTATGTAAGTTCTGTCATGATCTGTGGAATATTTAGTCTTTTTCAAACATAGGGTAATGCATGTTTCATTCCATTCATGTTGGATTATTATGAAGGTCCTATCTTGGATGCATGAGAAAGGAAGGTAGAAAAACAGCATTTTCTGTATTTCAACATGGTTTTATATTTTGCCTCGAGAATTCCTTTGTAATAAAGCAGATAAAATTATTTATTATTCAAAATAATCAAGAGTACTAAAATTTATAACAAAAATTAGAAGTTATAGTATGATTCCCTAAAGGATCTTAAGCTTTTTTTAGAATTACCAATCAGAAGATATTTCTGTTTGTTTATGTTGAACACATAATAAGCACTCTATCAGTCACTTTTCTGTAGTATGCATTGTGATTTAAAACCTAAGTATTTAATGGAAATCTAAACTATGTTTTAAAATATCATTTAACATTGAAACACAGTCCCATTATTCCAATGGGAATAGATTCGTATTAATATTCTAGTCCATTTCAATCCCTGTAACAAGCCTAAAATAGCTGCCAGCTTGCAGTTCTGGAATTAATGATAATTAAACGTAACACAAAATGTATTTCCATATTTTGTATTGCTCAAATGATTCCATCTCAGATGTAGTATGATTCTTTTCAGAGATGATTGCTTCTATTTAATCTTTTACCCAATTTTAATTTGAATTTCATATTGTTCCTGACTGTTTAATGAATATTTGGGGAGATGGGCATACTATTGTTAATTATACTGGAGACGAAGGAAAATTAATTCTTTTGGACCTAAAGCCAGCTAGTTAATCGATTTCTGATGAAACTGGAATTAAACACAGATAGTTCCCCCCTTCATTCATTCATTTTAATTCTTCTCTGTTTCAATTCTGTCAGACTACATCAGGAAGACATTGCTGAAAAATCAATTTTGGAGGAGCATTGGACATTATCCAGATGATAATGGATGGGTAATCTTTTCTGTCAAGGTATTTTCATATTGATCTCTCAAAATGAAGAATTTTTAGTTTCAGTTATTGAAAAGTAAAAGAACCATTATAATTTATAATTTATAGCTAAGCAATTTGTAATTGTCTATTAATAATTGGGTCATGTAATCACATATAAAATGTTGACATGTCATTACAAATAATAATTAAAAAGTCAGAGGCAGAGGGTCAATTCTTAAATGTGTATTCTCAAACACATTTCAAGCTATATACTCTATACCATGTTTGAGTAATTGACTGATGAAAACAGCAGTCATACTAACTGTTCAATGTTCTCAATAATTATAAAGTAATATACTATGAGAAGTAGACTTTCTGTATCTAGTTTTATACTATAACTATTTGAATAACTTAAAAATTAAATCACAATATGCTAATAATGGCATGCCATGATTGCATTTAGTTGGTAAATACAATTGTAAGAAATTCTTGCATGTTTTTGTATTGCAAGGTATAAATTGAGGCTTCATGGAATGTATTATACCATAAAGAATGACTGCCCAAATAAGAACATTAGCTGAAAGTATTTATTTCAATGTACATTTAATTATACTTAACTAATTTCTACTATCAGTAGATGTCTTTTTTTCCTAAATGTGAAAAAGAGAGAAAGAGAAATGTGCACACAAGAAATGGCTGTCAGAACAAGAATATGATAAAAATATTTACATCCATCACCTGAATGTTTCCCCTGACTACACATGAAAGTATTAGAATCTTTTAAGGGGGAAGGGAATAAGTCCATGGAAGCCACACCACTATCTATGGTGGCATCATTCATCTGTCTTCATGACACGTGTGTAAATGTAATCTAAGTAACATCACAATGTACTTCTGAAAATGTGTAGAGTTCTGACTTGAAATCTGGAAGGTTAAGGAGGAAAAAGAAAAAACCAAAAACCTCAAGTTTAACAATGGTGTCTTGCTTTATATGCATTATTAGTATTGTCTATCGTGTTGATATCCCTATATAAAACTTTTCTTTACCTCCATGGCCAGCAAGTAGTATCTGAAAACATAAACATAGTATCATTTTATTGGCAATCAAAATATTTTAGATTTATATATTTGTATAGAATAGTAAGTCTTCATATTTAGCTCCACTCATTTTCTGATTTTTGGAAATAGCTACAGTTAACAGAAATATAAATGCTTACACTCACTAAGACTGGCTATGAACTAAACTGTAGCAGTTCTCTTAGAAACATAATAACAACATAAGTGACTTTTGTTGAGGACATTAGTAAGATTTATTAACTTGTTAATGTTGAAATTTAAAAGTCAAGGAGGTGAAAGATTGACACAAAACTATCAACTTTATGGATTTCTTGTCAGACATAGTTCAGTTTGAAAGGCCAGCCTTAATTCCTTGTATATTTTCAGTGTATCAGCCAGAAAGGCCCTTCATCTTTCTTCTCTAAAGACACCAGTGCCTACAAATGTCACAATGTTGTTCTCCATGGGCTTAGTATGGTTGATGTGTCCTTTGTGTAGAAAAAATAAATGCCTCACTATCAATATTTTTGTTTTGCTTTATGTTTTTATCATTTTATTTATTTACATGACAAATGTTCTTATTCCTAGTCTTCACTCCATAGTCCCCTCCCCCATGCCAACTCCATCTGCCATTGTCCTCTAAGAGAGCACTCTACCACACACCCACCAACTCTTGCACCCCCTGTAGCATCCCCCTTCACTGTGGCACCAAGACTCCAAAGTCATTGTAATAGCTTGTAATGCTCCCAGCAGTGGAAGAGTGTTTCTCTTTCTTCATGTCCTCACAAGGATGTGATGTCTACTGAGATTTTGATCTTAGCTATTTTGATTGGTGTAAGGTAGATTGCCATGTTCATTTTGATTTGCATTTACCTGATGACAAAGGATGTGAACATTTCTTTAGGTGATTCTTTGCCATTCAGTGTTCCTCAGTTGAAAATCCTCTGTTTATCTCTACCACATTTTAAAAGTTGGTTTATTGGGAGGGGAAGTGAGGTTAGTATCTTCAGCTCTTTATAAATTTTGGATTTTAGCCTATTGGACTTGGGGATGATCAAAAAAATTTCCCCAATCTGTGTGTTGGTGATTTGTCCTAATTATGCTGTCTTTTGCCTTACAGGTGCTTTTTAGTTTTATTAAGTCTCATTCATTTATCAGTTGTTGGTCTTAGAGAGTGCTTTTTAGTTTTATGAATTCTCATTTATCAATTGTTGATCTTATAGACTGAATAATTGGAGTTCTGTTTAGGAAATTTACCCCTGTGCCAGTGAGTTCTAGAATACAATGAAAATGATGGTATATCATACCCAAACTTATGGGGCACAACAAAATAAGTGATAAGAGGAAAATTTATAGTAACACGTGCCTTTATAAAAGATTCTACACTAATAACTTAATAGCAAAACTGAAACCTCTAGAAGAAAAGAGAAATCAACACAACCAAGATATGGAGAAAGCAGAAAATAACCAAACTCATGGCAGAAATCAACCAGTGAGAAACAAAGAGTATTATGAGAAGAAGAAACAGAACCAAAATCTGGTTCTTTGAGAAAATCAACAAGATATAAGCCCTTAGCCAGAGAAACTAAAGGATACATAGATAATATCCAAATTAAGAAAATCAAAAATAAAAGGGAAGACTTAAGAACAGAAACTGAGGAAATTCAAAAATCTTTAGATCATACTACAAATGCCTTTTACTCAACAAAACAGAAAAATATAGATGAAATGGATGACTTTTTAGACAGATATCATGTATCAAAGTTAAAACTAGATGAGATAAACTATCTAAATAGTCTCATATCCCCTAAGAAAATAGATGAAGTCATTAAAAACCTCTGAACTAAAAACAGCCCAGGGTCAGAAGGCTTAAGTGCCAAATTCTACCAGATCTTCAAAGAAGAGCTAATACAAATACTCCTCAAACTATCCCATACAATAGAAACATAAGGAACACTACCTAATCATTCTATGAAGCTACAGTTATTCTGATACCTAAGCCACACAAAGACCCAACAAAGAAAGAAAGCTTCAAACCAATTTTGCTAGTGAAAATTGATGAAAAATAATAAAAAAAAATGTTGGCAAATGGAATCCAAGAACATATCAAAATCATCATTCACCATGATGAAATAGGCTCCATTACAGGGATGCAGGGATGGTTTAATATATAGAAATCCATCAGTGTAATCCACTATATAAACAAACTCAAAGGAAAAAAATCACATGCTTATCTCATTAGATGTTGAAAAACCATTTGAGAAATTATAATACTCATTCATGTTAAAAGTATTGGAGAGATAAGAAATTCAAGGCCCTTACCATAATAAAAGGAATATTCATCAAACTATCTGCTCATATCAAATTTAATGGAGAGTTATTTGAAGTAATCCCGCTAAAATGAGGGACAAGGCAGGGCTGCCCAATTTCTCCTCATCTATTTAATATAATACTCAAAGTTTAACAATAGCAATAAGAAAACCAAAGTAAACCAAGGAGATACAAATTGGAAAAGAAGAAATCAAGGTATCACTATTTGAAGATGATATGATAGTATACATAAGAGACCCACAAAAGTTTACCAGAGAACTTCTACATCTGACAAACAACTTCATCGAAGTGGCTGCATAAATTAAATCAATGGTCATTATACAAATGATAAACAGATAAAAGAAAATGTGAAAAGAACACCCTTTACAATAGTCGCAAATTGTATAAAATATCTTGGGGTAACTCTTACTAAGCAAGTGAAAGATTCATACATTATTAAGAGCTTCAAATCCTAGAAACAAGAGATCAAGATTACAGCACAGTTCTTCACAGACATGGAAAGAGCAATTCTCAATTTCATATGGAAAAACAAAAAACCCTAGATAACAAAAACAATTCTTAACAACAAAGGATGATGATATAGCTGTCTCTAGTGAGACTACGCTGGGGCCTAGCAAATGCATAAGTGGATGCTCACAGTCATCTATTGGATGGATCACAGGGTCCCCAATGGAGGAGCTAGAGAAAATACCCAAGGAGCTAAAGGGATCTGCAACCCTATAGGTGGAACAACATTATGAACTAACCAGTACCCCGGAGCTCTTGACTCTAGCTGCATATGTATCAAAAGATGGCCTAGTCTGCCATCACTGAAAAGAGAGGCCCATTGGACTTGCAAACTTTATATGCCCCAGTACAGGGGAACGCCAGAGCCAAAAAGTTGGAGTAGGTGGATAGGGGAGTAGGGCGGAGGTTATGGGGGACTTTTGGGATAGCACTGGAAATGTAAATTAGGAAAATAATAATTTAAAAAAAAAGGAAAAAAAAGAATTTCTGAGGGAATTACGATCCCTGACCTCAAGCTGTACTAGTGATAAAAACTGCATGATATTTGTACAGAGATAGACAGAACAATTAATGGAATATAATTGAAGATCCAGAAATAAGCCCATGTACTTATGGACACTGGAGCTTCAACAAAGAAGCCCAAAATCTACAAGTGGAAAAAAAAGAGCATTTTTAATAAATGGTGTTGGTCTGTCAGAACAAGACAGAATGTTACACGGGCAATTTCACCTTTCTCCTCATAAGCTCTTGGCTGAATTGTCCATGTTGCAATGAAAATATCTTGAGAGGTCCTGTGCAACATGCAAACCTCTTGCATCATTGGGGCCCCTTGGCAGATCAGGAGTTCACCTTAGTGGTCCACCCCCCCAGTGCAATCTGACAAATGAATGTCTCCCATTACCCAGTCTTTGATAATCTTAGGTATGTATGTGTTGTGGTAGATAGTTGCTTTGCCTTCATAAACATGGTGGGTATGGCAGGTTAAAAGGCCTATTAAGGCCATGAAATTAGCACTGCTGGTAATGGGAATGCCATGGCTACTCGTGACTGACAGTGGACCTGATTACTCATCTCAGCAGTTTAGCACCTTCTTATCCTCATGGAGGATAAGTCACTCCTTTTGGATACCCTATTATCCTCAAGGCCAAGGAATCATAGAAAGAACAAATCACTCCTTGAAAAATGAACTTGCTTGGGTCAGCTTCCCAGAATCCAAAAGATATCCACACCTAGCATTGATAGAGGTCCTCTTCCACATGAAATTATGCTCCTTTAATGAGAAAGGTCTGAGCCCTACTTACAAACATTGAGTATTTTTGACAAGGGGCACTCTTTCCTGTTGGATAGATGCAGGACCTGTCAATGGTAGTTACCGACTCTGCTTCTGACAAGTGGTCGAGTTTAGGTTTTGTTTTCCCCAAAATATAGCCTTACCAATACAGGTGCTCTCAAGAGATGTTCACAAGACTCCGGACCAGGGGGTGATGAAGGAGCCAGAAGAAGACCATGATGTGGAGATATAATGTACTATGTTTTTTGATTTTTTTTTTTTTTTTTTTTTTTTTTTTTGTCTAGGAGGGTCAATGAGTTTTGGGTTTTGGTGCCCATGCCCCACCCCCATTCTTTAACCTGTGGCCCTTAACTCCCCACAGCCTTCCCTTTTCTTTTCTCTTTCAATGTGAGTTTGGATTTGCCTTCATGGCCTTACTCACTACTATATGATGATTAGAATGTAGACGTCGCATAGAGGAAATTCTCTGCTTTACTACCAATGTCTCCTCTGTTGGCCCTTGTATCCAGCTATACAATATAACTATGAAAACTTCCATGGTAACCTAACCTATGGTACCATGTATGGAACTTCACATTCCCCTTACTGATTACAAATCTCTAAATGGTTCCCGAAGCATATAACCCCCATTCTTGCATTGCTGTCCATGGGTCCTACAAATTCCCACTTTCTTGTGACTTCCTATCCCTTGAGAGTATTACCAGCCTATGCTAAATATAAAATTCACTGGGAACTTCCCGATATTGTCAACTAACCTCACACTTGGCATGTGGAGGTTTACTTCACATGTTGATTCCAGTATTGCTCCCTAATTACTGGAATTAAAAGTAATTATGGAATTAAAAGTATTACTGGAATTAAAAGTGATCCCATTCATTTCTAATAACACCCTATTATGAGCCATTGGGATTCTTGTGTCCCCTCTAAGTTACTTGATTTACACCCACTTACTCTTCTAAAAGATGGCAATCTCTTTAATGGAATAATAATAAGAGGCTGTTTGAGCCCTTGTGAATAGTCATGCTATGGCAGGAGGAATTGTCATACCAATAATTATTATTTTTAAGTGTCTAACAAAGCATATCTTTAGACAGCACTCTACAATTAAGGTGATCTTTCAAGTGGTGGTGGCTCTTGAAAATTTCAAGTGTGGCCCACCCAAGGAAGTGATCAAATCCTGGGTGGCAGAGATCCCTGAGACCACCATCTTTGTTGTTCCTCCAGAGTGATATCTCTTTGAGGGATGGCAGTCAATGACATGTAAAACCCTGGAAGACAGGACAATCTAGGACAGGCACAATCTGGAATACTGGGAATACTCCAAGGTAGGATCAACAATGTCAATTCAATGGCAACCCAGTGTCTAATAGTTGTCAAGTCTAAAAATAAAAGACTAGAAATGTAAGAGGAACATTGCAGTCACCTCTGCATAAATGTTGGTGGTTGTGCAGCCACAAAGGCATATCCTGTGGAGGACCTAATTGAAGACTACTTGAAGGTCCAAGGATTGGTGACACAGACAATGCCAGCCAATCAGCAACTGCTCTTTAGTAATATTAGAGATGCTTTCTTGAGACCAATGGGGCATGAGTGTTGGGTATTAAAGGAGCTTGCACCAGCATTCCATATCTCACCTACTCCTGGAGTATGTATCCTATACCACCTCACCTCCAACCCCCAATCACAAATAGGGTTGGACAGTGGAAGGTCTAGGGCAAAAGCAACCTATATCTACACATGAACAGTATTTTCACTTCAAAATGGTACTTCTGTAAAAGTTTCCTTTGAGAGCACACTGTTATGTGGTTTAACATGATGATTTTTAATAATATTCATTTAATTATATAAAATATATTTGATAATATATATTAAATATAGAATACCTCAATGTTATTAGTAATTCTTTGAGAATTACGTATAATATATTTGGATCATATAGAACCCCAATTTTCCCAAGATACACATTCCTCAAGACTTCTTTTTATCTCTATTTTTAGAAATACTACTTTGCATAAAACATCCTGGTCTGTTGGCTCTACTAATCTTTTCACCTCCTCTTCCATGTTTACTGAGCTTTAGGTATAAAGCTTGTGCTGAAAAAAATATTAGCTGGGCATTGTCAGGTGTCTCCTAAAGTTTCACAAGTTGTGGCTTTCTCTATTAGCTCCCATTTGCTAGATAACAAAGTTTCTTTGGTGAGGGCTGAAGAGCTATATTTATCTCTGAGTATATGCATCAGGAGAGCAATTAGAATGTATATGGGTTTAACAAAGTTGAATTAAATGCTTTCTTCCAGGGACCATATCCTCATAGTACTAGGCATAAATATACTTCTATTAAGTAGGTATTATGCTTAATAGATAGCTCTTGATTACCCCAGAATTTGTCAATATTGCAACTACTTTTCTGATCATTATTATGGTGTGTATGCATTACATTTGGATAGGATTATTGATTACTCTATTGTTTGCACAGTTTCCTCTGGAAATATGGGCTCTAGCCCTGGAGAATTTCCAATTCAAAACCTACTTTACTGTTCAAAGTCAAGTGTTTGAAGTGTATGGTATACTTGGTACTATAATATTATCTTCTTTTACTGGAATGTAAGATGAGCTATGCCATATATGGTCTCTCAGATTCTTCATATGAGCCTAGCATTGGGGGTTTTGTTAGATAGTGTATGGTTAGGAGCATCACACCCATGGAAACATAAGTACAATTTAAATTTATTTCTAATTTTCTTTTCCTCAAGATCCCTTAAAACAAATTCTCCATAGCATTTAAAAGAATCACTCAGTGTTTTTGATCCCTTTCATTTTTGACCCCTCTGTATTGTCCCTTATCTCCCTTCCCAGTGAAGTCTACTCTACTTATTTTTTCCCAGTTCCTATATATAGCATCTGTGTCTTACGGGTTTTACTCAATAGAACTTATAGTATAAGTTACAGTGTAAAGGCAATAAAAAAATATCTTTTCACAGTCTAATAGTCTTCCACATGACTAAAAAACAAATAATTTGAAAACTTGTTTTATTTCTTACAGTGTTATTGTTTTGTTTATTTACACATATATTTGTTACATGTCTGTGACTATGTATACATATTTGTATGGAAGATTTCAGGTTTGGTTGTCAGTGTGTTACTTCCAAGAATGGCATCTATTCTTCAAACTTGTGTGCTCTGACAACCTAACTCAGTTTGGAAGACTTGGAACAAGGGCCCTTAGTCAATGAGCCAGCTCATAGGTCCTTCTAGTTGTACCTAACAATATGTGTGATGAAAATAGTACTATCCTTAAGACTTCTCATAAATGTGTGATTTTTTAAAAAAATATTCAAATATTCGCATATGTTCCCATATATCTCAGCATAGTCTTCACTAGAAAACAGAGAATAGAATCATCATATATCAGTCATTTCATTTCAGCCCCCCACCCAAAAGAATATTCTATGATTAACTAGTCCTATGGAAAACTCAATCTGCCTTTCCAAGAATGTCTTCCAATCATGCACTATCATATGTGTGCTCAGACAGTAAACCTCAAGTTCTTCAAGTAGGAGTGAAAATACTGTAATAGCCTATCACCTGTCTCAGTGAATTCATTACAGTTTAGTTAGTTTTTGAAGCCTTCAAAAGTAAAGTGAATTGTTTCTTAATACCTCTTGGGATCATCTACATCTTAACTATTGGAATAATTAGAACAGTTTAGTTATTATTTAATCTGTGATATTAAGAAATAGAGAATTATACTCATTATAAAGATATATATCTGTCTATAGATATAGATCATATATGCATATATGAAAATTATTAAAATTTATAAAGTAATTTCCTAAAATATTTTCTATATTACAAATACAGAATTTATGATTTTAAATATTGAAGACTTCTTATTAGAATACTTTCATATAATTGCATTTTAGTAGTGATTTTCTATGTTTTAGATTTGGTTACTTGAGCCTTTCATTAAAATCTCATCTGTCTTATTTTTTAAGGGTGTCATAGCTTAGTGGGATACTAGAGGGCAGGATGTACTAAATGAAGACTAGTTACACTCTCTGTGAATTCCCTATCCAATTATAATAACACACCTCTAATCCTCTAATTGATGGTTTTGAGGTCTGCATGACTGTTAAAGAAGTCAATATGGGCTACAAAGTAAAAGTCTGTATCAAAACATTGGAAATAACATCACTGACATATCTCTTGATTTTATAAATTTAGGCTTTCCTAAGATAAAATAAATACAGAAAGAAGAAATGTATTGTTTAAAATATCCAGTACGTTTTCTTTTTTCTGTATTGACATATATTAAACTAAAAATAGTTACAAAATTCTAAGAAGATTAAAATGGTAATTATTGTGCTGCTGGTGGTGGTGGAACTGATATAACAAGGATGGAAAATGTGATCAATAGAGGTGGTACTAATAGATAAATTCTTGTATAATGAAGTTAGAGCAATCATATAGTGATAAGTAATGTTATGTAGAATGTAAGAGAAAATTGAAATTAATTATTCCAATTTGCTTCAAGTGTATGAAAGTTTGCATATGATTTGAGTGTGTTACTCAAAGTGTCATGTGTTGTAAATTATAGCCATTGTAAAGTATTCAGGGCATAGAAACCTAATCCATCCATGAGGTGTAGATTTTGGGCTGTTGGGAATTAATTAGAACTGCATAAATACTTTGCTGGGATGTTGAAATCATTTATCAAAGCAGCTTATGATCGCTCCTGGGAGATTTTATTTTTAAATTCACATTATATCTTGCTCACTGCCCACCTCCCAAGCATCCCCTTCCACAATCCCCCCTTGAGTTTCTAATCCCACTGTATTCTGAGAGAGGGCCACTTGGGTATCCGTCATTATATCTCTGCAGGGTTAGTTATATCCTCTCTTAGGAGAATTCTTAAGAAACACCTTATGAATACCTGATTTGGGGGAAAAACAAAAGCTCAACAGGATCACTGGGTTCATAGGAATTACAAGGCACAGAAGCATTCATTGGATACTCATGAAACCCCTCTTGTTCCATAGAGATTGATGAAGTTGGGGCATTTTACAAAAGCATTTAACTAAGATACATATTCTCTAATGAAACTGTAACTAATTGACCAATGGGATGTCTTGGTGATATAACTAATATTAAATCACTGTAAGAAATCTCAGTAAACTCACTGGTTCATTGATATCAATTTTAGACAAATGTTTTCTTTTGTCTCAGTTCACATTTTGTTTTGTTTTTGTTTGTCTGTTTTATTTTGTTTGGTTTGGTTCATTTTGAAACCTTTGGTTTCAAAGGTTTATTTATTTATTTTTTTGTCTTTCCTATCATGATTAGAAATTCTGTTCATATGTTTCTTAGAAAAGTCCTCTATCAATAAAATAATCAATGTGAATTCCTATAATCCAAATCTGGTGACTTTAATTACTCAAGCCCTTTGGAAAAACTCTTTACTTAGTTTGTCCATGCCTACACTCTCTTGTACTTAACCTTTTCATTCCAAATTCCATTGAGTGGAGATTTGAGCAGGTGAGGAACTGGGAGAGCAAGGAGGCACAGATTAGCCTGACACAGAAGAAGATCTGACCTAAAAGCAAACAGACATGTGAGGATCAGATACATTTATTGGAGCCTATTTCTACAGAAGACCAGCTGATCGAACTAGCCATGTGAGACTAGATCCTTGCACTTCCCATTCATAGCTGTCCACTGTAACCTCAGCATACAGGAACCAAGGAGCAACCTGGGACAGAATCCTTCCAGATTCTTTCTGAGCCTGGAGCTGATCCTGTGCCACAACATTACTTACCCAAATATGCAGGGAGAGAGTGGGTCTTCCAGGAGTACTGACAACCTGACCAACATGTCTGCTCAAATTTCTGGCCCAAGTGGGACCTGTGGTAAGCCATCAGGATACAGGAATCAAGGAACAGCTGGAGACAGGAATATTCTGGTTTCCATCTGCAATCTGGAGATGATCCTGTGCCACAGCTCTCCATACCCAAATTCTTTCCAGAGAGAACTGGTCTCCCAGTAGTTCTGACACACAGGCTTGCAGAATAGACAAGCCACAGTCAGAGACAGCAAGAGCAGCTAACACCAGAGATAACCAGATGATTAGAAGCAAAGGCAAGAACATAAGCAACAGAAACCAAGGCTACTTGCCATCATCAGAATCTAGTTCTTCTACCACAGTGAGTCATAGACACCACAACACACAAGAAAAGCAAGACTCTGATTTAAAAATCACATCTCATGATGATGATAGAGGAATTAATGGCATAAATAACTCCCTTAAAGAAATTCAGGAGAAATCAAGTAAACAGCTCGAAGCCCATAAAGAGGAAACACAAAATCCCTTTAAAAAATTTGCAGCAAAACACAGTAAAACAGGTGAAGGAATTGAAAAAAATCCATCCAGGATTCAAAGATGGAAATAGAAACAGTAAAGAAATCACAAAGGGAGACAACCCTAGAGATAGAAAACCTAGGAAAGAGACCAGGAGTCATGGGTGCAAGCATCACCATCAGTATACAAGAGATTGAAGAGAGAATCATAGGTGTAAAAAATACCATAGAAAACATTGACACAACAGTCAAATTAAAGGTAAAATGCAAAAAGCTCCTAACCCCAAACATCCAGGAAATCCAGGACACAAATAGAAGAACAAACCTAAGGATAATATGTATAGAAGAGAGAGAGAGAGCAAATATTTCCAACTCAAATGGCCAGTAAATATCTTCAACAAAATAATAGAAGAAAACTTCCCTAACCTAAAGAAAGAGATGCCCATAAACATACAAGAGTCCTACAGAACTCAAAATAGATTGGACCAGAAAAGAAATCCCTCCCATCTCATGATAGTCAAAACACCAAATGCACAAAACAAAGAAAGAATATTAAAAGACATAAGGAAAAAAGGTCAAGTAACATAAAAAGGCAGACCTATCAGAATAATAATAGACATCACACTAGAGACAATGAAGGCTAGAAGATCCTGGGCAGATGTCATTCAGACCCCAAGGAAACACAAATGCCAGACAATAGCCAGCAAAACTCTCAACTAACATAATTGGAGAGACTAAGATATTCCATGAAAAAAAAATAAATTTACACTATATCTTTCCAGCCAAACAAAGGATAATAGGTTGAAAACACCAAGCCAAGGAGGGGAAGCACACCCTAGACAAAGCAAGAAAGTAATCTTTCAGCAAACCCAAAAGAAGATAGTCACACAGACATAAAAATAACATCAAAAATAACAAGAAGCAACAATCACTACTTCATAATATCTCTTAATATCAGTGAACTCAATTCCTCAATAAAAAGACATATATTAACAGACTGGATACTTAAAAGAACCCAACATTTTGCTGTGTACAGGATAATCATCTCAGTGTTAAAGAAAGACACAAACTCAGAGTAAAGAACTGGAAAACAATTTTGCAAGCAAATGGTTCCAAGAAAAAAGCTAGGGTAGCCATTATAATATTGAATAAATGCAACTTGCAACCAAAAGTTATTAAAAAGGATAAGGAAGGACACTTCATACTCATCAAAGGAAAAAACCACCAAGAGGAACTCTCAATTCTGAACTTCTCTAGTCCAAATTCAATGGCACCTGCATTTATAAAAGAAACTTTACTAAAGCTAAAAGCACACACTGTACCTCAAATAATAAATCTGGGGGACTTCAGCACCACACTCCCATCAATGGACAGATCAGGGAATCAGAAACTAAATAGAAACACATTGATACTATCAGAAGTTATGGGCCAAATGGATTTAACAGCTATCTATAAAATATTTTATCCTAAAATGAAAGAATATACTTTCTTTGCAGTATCACATGGTACCTTCAACAAAATTGACCATTTAATTGGTCACAAAACAGGCCTTAACAGATACAAGAAAATTGAAATAATCCCATGCATCCTTTCAGAGCACCATGAACTAAAGCTTGTCTTCAATAACAGGATAAACAACAGAATGACAACATACACATGGATGCTGAACAATACTCTATTCAATGAAAACTTGATCAAGAAAGAAATAAAGAAATAAAGTTAAAGACTTTTAATAAGTTAATGAAAACAAAGGCACAATATACCCCAAATTATGGGATGAAATGAAAGAAGAGCTAAGAGGAAAATACAGCTCTGAGTGCCTCAAAAAACAAAATGGACAGAGCATATACTACCAGCTTAATAGCACACCTGAAATCTGTAGAACAAAAGAAGCAAATGCATGCAATAGGAGTAGACAGACAGAAATAACCAAATTCTGGGCTGAAATTAACCAAGTAGAACCAAAAAGAAATATATGCACTTCCGGTCTGAGCAGCACCAGGGTAGCTAGGGCGCAGAGTCCAGCTACCCACAACACCCGCCACGTGATCTTAAGACTTCTGGTGAGTGGAACACAGCATCTGCTCCAATCCAATCGTGCAGGACCTGAGACTGCATTAGTCAGGGAAGCAAAAACCCGGCCTGAGTAGGGGCACAAGCCCCTTCCAGTCCAAGCAGCACAGGGGTAGCTAGGGCACAGAGTCGGCTGACACCCTCCAGCTACCCACAACACCCGCCATGGGATCTTAAAACTTCTGAAAATAGGGATTTGCCCTGTGCGGGACCACTTTGTCTGAGCATCAACAGCAGACATCTCAGTTCCAGGACCCTGCCGAGTGTATCCTGCACAGGCAGCTGGCCATTTTCCCAGCCAGAGGATAAGGATCTGCCCTGTGCGGGAGCGCTTTGCCTGAGCATCAGCAGCAGACATCTTGGTTCCAGGACCCCACCGAGTGTATCCTGCACAGCTCCAGAGAATACCAGATGGCGAAAGGTAAAGTTAAGAATCCTACTAACATAAATCAAGACCACTCACCATAATCAGAACACAGCACTCCCACCCCACCTAGTCCTAGGCACCCCAACACAACCGAAAAGGTAGACCCGGATTTAAAAGCATATCTCATGATGATGGTAGAGGACATCAAGAAGGACTTTAATAACTCACTTAAAGAAATACAGGAGAACACTGCTAAAGAGTTACAAGTCCTTAAAGAAAAACAGGAAAACACAACCAAACAGGTAGAAGTCCTTAAAGAAAAACAGGAAAACACATCCAAACAGGTGATGGAAATGAACAAAACCATACTAGACATAAAAAGGGAAGTAGACACAATAAAGAAAACACAAAGTGAGGCAACACTGGAGATAGAAACCCTAGGAAAGAAATCTGGAACCATAGATGTGAGCATCAGCAACAGGATACAAGAGATAGAAGAGAATCTCAGGTACAGAAGATTCCATAGAGAACATCGGCACAACAATCAACGAAAATACAAAATGCAGAAGGATCCTAACTCAAAACATCCAGGAAGTCCAGGACACAATGAGAAGACCAAACCTACGGATAATAGGAATTGATGAGAATGAAGATTTTCAACTTAAAGGGCCAGCAAATATATTCAACAAAATTATAAAAGAAAACTTCCCAAACATAAAGAAAGAAATGCCCATGAACATACAGGGAGCCTACAGAACTCCAAATAGACTAGACCAGAAAAGAAATTCCTCCCGACACATAATAATCAGCACAACAAATGCACTAAATAAAGATAGAATATTAAAAGCAGTAAGGGAGAAAGGTCAAGTAACATATAAAGGCAGGCCTAT
The DNA here is from genome assembly GCF_000001635.26 of Mus musculus. NCBI lineage: Eukaryota > Metazoa > Chordata > Mammalia > Rodentia > Muridae > Mus > Mus musculus. The sequence goes on from NC_000067.6 coordinate 111,412,103, forward strand.
CAGAATTACACCACACTTTTCACCAGAGACGATGAAAGCCAGAAGAGCCTGGACAGATGTTATACAGATGCTAAGACAACACAAATGCCAGTCCAGGCTACTATACCCGGTCAAATTCTCAATTACAATAGATGGAGAATCCAAAGTATTCCACGACAAAACCAAATTTACACATTATCTTTCCACGAATCCAGCCCTTCAAAGGATAATAACAGAAAAAACAATAAAAAAAATACAAGGACAGAAATCACGCCCTAGAAAAAGCAAGAAAGTAATCCCTCAACAAACCAAAAAGAAGACAGCCACAGGAACAGAATGCCAACTCTAACAACAAAAATAAAAGGAAGCAACATTTACTTTTCCTTAATGTCTCTTAATATCAATGGACTCAATTCCCCAATAAAAAGACATAGACTAACAGACTGGCTACACAAACAGGACCCAACATTCTGCTGCTTACAGGAAACCCATCTCAGGGAAAAAGACAGACACTACCGCAGAATGAAAGGCTGGAAAACAATTTTCCAAGCAAATGGTCTGAAGAAACAAGCTGGAGTAGCCATTCCAATATCAAATAAAATCGACTTCCAATCAAAAGTTATCAAAAAAGACAAGGAAGGACACTTCATATTCATCAAAGGTGAAATCCTCCAAGAGGAACTCTCAATCATGAATATCTATGCTCCAAATGCAAGGGCAGCCACATTCATTAAAGACACTTTAGTAAAGTTCAAAGCACACATTGCACCTCACACAATAATAGTGGGAGACTTCAACACACCACTTTCATCAATGAACAGATCCTGGAAACAGAAACTAAACAGGGACACAGTGAAACTAACAGAAGTTATGAAACAAATGGACTTAACAGATCTACAGAACATTTTATCCTAAAACAAAAGAATATACCTTCTTTTCAGCACTTCATGGGACCTTCTCCAAAATTGACCATATAATTGGTCACAAAACAGGCCTCAACAGATACAAAAATATTGAAATTGTCTCATGCATTCTATCAGACCACCATGGACTAAAGGTGATCTTCAATAACAACATAAATAATGGTGGAATCAACATCCCTGACCTAAAGCTGTACTACAGAGCAATTGTGATAAAAACGGCATGTATATCGACCAACAAGTATACCAATGGAACGGAACTGAAGACCCAGAAATGAACCCACACACCTATGGTCACTGGATCTTTGACAAGGGAGCTAAAACCATACAGTGGAAGAAAGACAGCATTTTCAAGAAATGGTGCTGGCACAACTGGTTGTTATCATGTAGAAGAATGCTAATTGATCCATTCCTATCTCCTTGTACTAAGGTCAAATCTAAGTGGATCAAGGAACTTCACATAAAACCAGAGACACTGAAACTTATAGAGAAGAAAGTGGGGAAAAGCCTCGAAGATATGAGCATAGGGGAAACATTCCTGAAGAGAACAGCAATGGCTTGTACTGTAAGATCGAGAATTGACAAATGGGACCTCATGAAACTGCAAAGCTTCTGCAAGGCAAAAGATAGTGTCAATAAGACAAAAAGACCACCAACAGATTGGGAAAGGATCTTTACCTATCCTAAATCAGATAGGGGACTAATATCCAATATATATAAAGAAATGAAGAGGGTGGACTCCAGAAAATCAAATAACCCCATTAAAAATGGGGCTCAGAATTGAACAAAGAATTCTCACCTGAGGAATACCGAATGGCTGAGAAGCACCTGAAAAAAATGTTCAACATCCTTAATCATCAGGGAAATGGAAATCAAAACAACCCTGAGATTCCACCTCACACCAGTCAGAATGGCTAAGATCAAAAATTCAGGCGACAGCAGATGCTGGCGAGGATGTGGAGAAGGAGGAACACTCCTCCATTTTTGGTGGGATTGCAAGCTTGTACAACCACTCTGGAAATCAGTCTGGCAGTTCCTCAGAAAATTGGACATAGTACTACGGGAGGATCCAGCAATACTTCTTCTGGGCATAAATCCAAAAGATGTCCCAACCAGTATGAAGGACACATGCTCCACTATGTTCATAGCAGCCTTATTTATAATAGCCAGAACCTGGAAAGAACCCAGATTCCCCTCAACAGAGGAGTGGATACAGAAAATGTGGTACATTTACACAATGGAGTACTACTCAGCTGTTAAAAAGAATGAATTTATGAAATTCCTAGGCAAATGGATGGACCTGGAGGGTATCATCCTGAGTGAGGTAACCCAATCACAAAGGAACTCACAAAATATGTACTCACTGATATGTGGATATTAGTCCAAAACTTAGGATACCCAAGATATAAGATACAATTTCCAAATGCATGAAACTCTAGAAGAATGAAGACCAAAGTGTGGACACTGTGCCCCTTCTTAGAATTGGGAACAAAACACCCATGGAACAGTTACAGAGACAAAGTTTGGAGCTGTGACAAAAGGATGGACCATTTAGAGACTGCCATATCTAGGGATCCACCCCATAATCAACTTCTAAACGCTGACACCATTGCATACACTAGCAAGGTTTTGCTGAAAGGACCCAGATATAGCTGTCTCTTGTGAGACTAGGCCAGGGCCTAGCAAACACATAAGTGGATGCTCACAGTCAGCTATTGGATGGATCACAGGGCCCCCAATGGAGGAGCTAGAGAAAGTATCCAAGGAGCTAAAGAGATCTGCAACCCTGTAGGTGCAACAACATTATGAACTAACCAGTACCCTGGAGCTCTTGACTCTAGCTACATATGTATCAAAAGATGGCTTAGTAGGCCATCACTGGTAAGAGAGGCCCATTGGACACACAAACTTTATATGCCCCAATACAGGGGAACCCCAGGGCCAAAAAAATGGGAATGGGTGGGTAGGGAAGTGGGGGGGGGGGGTATGGGGGACTTTTGGGATAGCATTGGAAATGTAATTGAAGAAAATACATAATAAAAAAAACAAAAAACAAAACAAACAAACAAACAAAAAAAAATGGGTATGTTTTGCCCATTTCCTAATCTGGTTAGTAGTTCAGCCAAAAGCTACAAAAGTAAAATAAGAAAAGCAAAAAAAGAAAAAAAAAAAGAAAAAAGAAAAGAAATATACAAAGAATCAACGAATCAACAAAATCAGAAGCTGGTTCTTTGAGAAGATAGATTAACCCTTAGACAGACTAACTAGAGGGCATAGAGATAGTATTCAAATTAACTAAATCAGAAGTGAAAAGGGGTCGGGCATGGTGGTGCATGCCTTTAATCCCAGCACTTGGGAGGAGGCAGAGGCAGGAAGATTTCTGAATTCGAGGCCAGCCTGGTGTACAAAGTGAGTTCCAGGACAGCCCAGGCTACTCAGAGAAACCCTGACTCAAAAACAAAAACAAAAACAAAAACAAACAAAAACAAAACAAACAAACAAACAAAACAAAAAAGTGAAAAGGGAGGCATAATAACAGAAACTGAGGAAATTCAAAAAATCACCAGCTCCTACAACAAAAGACTATATTCAACAAAACTTGAAAATCTGGTTGAAGTGGACAATTTTCTAGACAGATCCCAAATACCAAAGTGAAATCAGGATGAGAGAAACCATCTAAATAGTCCCATATCCCCTAGTAAAATAGAAGCTGTCATTAAAATTCTCCCAACCCAAAACCACCAGTGCCAGGTTTTGTGTGTGTTTGTGTGTGTGTGTGTGTGTGTGTGTCTCTGTGTGTGTGTGTGTTTGTGTGTGTGTAGAACTCTATCCATCCTTCAAAGAAGACCTAATACCAACACTCTTCAAACTATTCCACAAAATAAAACCGAAGGAACACCACTCAATTAAAGGTATGAAGCCACAGTTATGCTGAGTATTCACACTTGGAGATGGAAAAGTTCCTGTCAAATCAGTTACTTTTCCCAATTTCCTTTCAGAGAAAACTTTATGAGAGAGATCTTTCTACTTCTATAATGTTTAATGTTCCAAATAGATTTTAAAACTGGTTGGGTGCATATTTCTTTTAGATTCAGAAGATGTCATGTATATTTAAGGGGCATGTAACTATTATAAATTATTTTGATGACTTAAAATGTCAATACTAATTCGTATATTTTAAAATGAATTTTATTAGTTTAATCAAAAAATTAAAAATAAAAAAAATTCAATTGATAAATTCCCATTATATTACTTTTCTTTTCCCATTTATATTACTGGATTTCGTTTTGCTACCCTTAAAAGTCTCTACCCCAGTGCCCATCCCCTTACTAATTTCCAGACCTCTAAGAGTTTTCTAACTAAAATATTTAATATTTAGCTAATATCATTAAATATTAGCTAAATAAGAGAAAATATATAATGTTTATCTAGGATATCTCATTCAAGATTTCTGTTTTCAGTTCAACATATTTACTTGCAAATTTTATAATATTGTTTTTTAAGTACTGAAAAATATTATCCTTGTATATGTCTCTTTACTCATCAGTTAACAGATATCTATGTTATTCCTATTTTTTAAATATTGTGAATTGAATAGCAAAAAACATGAATGAGAAGTTATTTCTGCCATAGAATGTAGAGTGCTTTGGGTATATGTCTAAGTGTGATATTCCTGAATCATTTGGTGGGTCTATTTCTGGCCTTCGGAAAAACTATATAATTGGGTTTCAATTTTAGTACTCTGTATGGTTGTGCATGAATATTCTACTTTCTCCACCCCAACAACAGCACTGTCTACAATTATTTGTAAACGTCTTATCCAACCTGAATAAGTTAAATTGAAGTCTCCTAGTAGTTTTCACTTATGATTTACTGGTGATAAAAGTTTCAGAACCCCTAAATACATTATTTCATCTTTTAAACACTTTCAGCTCAGTTTCTTTTCTCATGTTTAAATTAGTTATTTTTTTCTTAGTGTTCCAGTGTTATTGTTGTTTGTATGATCTCGAAAATAACCCTACATCAGACAAGGAGCTGATAAAGATATTTTATGATTCTATAGTCTATTTTAGAATGAATGATGATGTACATTTCTGTAAGCTTTTTGGTTTCATGTTGTCACATTTTTTGTCAATTATTGTTGTTAATAACTCTACGTTATAAATTCCTAAACTGTGTCTATAAGTTCTAGTATATTTATTAAGATCTCCTCAATCCAATTCAACATGTGAAGTCTTATATAAATATGCATGATATACTTGAAATTGAGTTTTCTCTGGGATAAGATATCAGACTTAATTTCTAGCTAAGTAATTTGAAAAGAACATTTATTGAAGATGAGGTGTTTCCTCCACAATAATTTTGGTTTACTTTTTACAGTTCACAGTTTTTGTTTGCACAGACTAATAATTAGGTATTTATTTGTACTCCACTAACTAATGTATATACTTTTAGAATGATCCTGTTTCATTGGTTAAGTTTCATTGGTTTAAGCTTACTTTAAAGTAAAGAATTATAATATGTAAACCTTTATTGTTCAAGATTGTTTTGGCTAGTGTGTGTGTGTGTGTGTGTGTGTGTGTGTGTGTGTGTCTGAATGTGGTAATAAATCTCACAATACTTTTCCTATTTTGTGAAGATTTACATTTGAATTTGATCAGGATTGCATTACCTGTCCATTTTTATGATATTAATCTACTCATCATTAGAAAGGGTTTTTTCTTCCTTTTTTCTGATTTAACTTTGAATTTAATTCTTCAAAGATACAAGCATTTTATGTAATTCTTTCAATTCTCTGGGTAAATTCATTCTGAGAATTCATTGTATTTTTAAGGATATTATGAATGGGATTTTCCCTTCATTTCTTTTTCAATGATTTTTGTTAATGTTGTTATTGTTGTGGTTGTTCTTGTTGTTATCTCTATATAGGACAGCTACAACAAAATGCACACCTGAACATGATGCAGTGAGTATGAGACTTCATCGTGCTCAACCACAAATCGGCATTTGTTTCTCACACTTCACATTCAAAGCTAAAACGTACTTCATGAGAAATGGACAAAAGATTAAAACATCCATACGTGATAAAATATTTCAGGAAATGTTATGTTGAGGAAAAAACTAGGTAGTTGCACAGATAAAGCCATTAGTGTTCTTATAGTATGTACAAGACTTGATTCAATCAAGGTATGTAATGGTGTGTGGAGAAAAATTTCCACTAGTAGTTTGGGACTTACTATCATTTAACAGCTGCAGAAGAGTAAGATTAGGATTTCTTAAAGAGTGTTATGCTGAATATGTCAAGCATGATCCAGGAGAATATTCAATATCTACAGTTTTGGGAAAAGGAGAACAGAAACAGAAGAGAAGGCATGCTGAAAAATACAAACTGCTTGGAACACTGAAAGTAATTTTTTGTTGTTATTGCTAATACATATTTTTCTCTGTTAGGGGCTGCAAACTGGACATTACACACTGCAGAAAAGAATCTTGCAACAGAGCTTTAATCAGATTCCCTTCAGCTTACATTTCTGAGGGTAATTTTCAAATTACTATACTACCAATGAAAATGTATAGAGGGCTAATATCCAAAACATATAAAGAATACAAGAAGCTAACCAAAAAATCATAAACCCAATTTAAAAAATGTGGTTTAGAACTAAACTGAGAATGCACAACAAAAGAATCTGCAGTGGCTGAGAAGCACCTAAAGAAATGTTCGAAGTACTTAGTGTTCAGAGAAATGCAAATCAAAACTAATTACTTTGAGATTCCACTTTGTATCAATCAGAATGACTAAGATCAAAATTTCAGGTTACAACATGTTAGCTAGGATGTGGAGAAAAAGGAAAACTCCTCCATTGCTGGTAGGATTGCAAGCTGGTACAACAACTCTGGAAATCAATCTGGAGATTCGTCATAAAATTGGAAATAAATCTACCAGAAGACCCAACAATACCCCTCTTGGGAATACACCTAAAAGATGTGCCACCATACCACAGGGACATGTGTTCTACTATGTGTATAGTGGCCTTGTTTGTGATAGCCAGAAACTAGAAAGAAACCAGATGTTCCATTAGAGAAGAATGGATACAGAAAATATGGTTAATTTATAATGGAATATTATTCAGCTCTTAAGAAAGAGGATGTCCTTGTTTTGCAGGCAAATGGATGAAACTAGAAAATATCATTCTGAGTAAGGTAACTCACCCAAAACTTTGTACAAGGTATGTACTCACTAATAAGTGGATGTTAGAAAAAAAAAAAAAAAAAAAAAAAAAAAGAAAGAAAGAAAGAAAAGAAAAAGAATAAGAATAAGAAAAAAGAAAAGTACAGAATATTTGGACACAGACCTCAAAAAGGTCAACAAGCTGAAGGTCCCAAGTAATGATGCCTCAGTCTCAACTGGGAGAGGAAAGAAAGCCATCATAAGTGGGGAGGGGAGAAGGAACTTGAGCAGGAAAGTGGACAGGAGTGGGAAAAGGGAAACCTGCTGGTATTGGGTGAGGGAAAAGGACTGAAGCCCTGAGATCCAGCAGAAAGAATGGAAACAGGCAACCTCAGGAGATAGGAGGTTGGGGGGATCCTCCAGAATGTACCAAAGACATGAGGGGTGAGAAACTCTCAGTACTCAAAAGGAGGAGGGACCTCAGATGAAATGCCAGACAATTGGATGAGGAAGCTCATAGAGCCCACCTTCAGCTGGAAGACGGGGCATGAAGTGAGGTACTGGGTTGCCATCCTACAGTCAAAACTCTGATCCATAATTGTTCCTGTCTGAAAGAATTACAGGGATGAAAATGGAAAGGAGCTGGAGGAAATAAAGTTTGAGCAACAGGCTCAAAATGGGATCCAGCTGAAGGGGAGGTCCCAAGGCCTGACACTATTACTGAGGGTATGGAGCACTCTCAAAAAATGGATCCATTAAACTCTCCCCCGAAAAACCTAACAAGCAGCTGAAAGAGTCATATGCAAATATTACACCCAACCAATGGACTGAAGCAACTGACCCCTTTTGCTGAATTAGGGAAAAGCTGGAAGAAGCTGAGAAGGAAGGCTACCCTGTAGGAGGATAAGCAGTCTCAATTAACCTGGCCCTCCAAGATCTCTCAGACACTGGACCACCAACCAGGCAGCATAAACCTGCTTATCTGAGACCCTCAACTCATATACAGCAGTGGACTGCTGAGTCTGGGTTCAGTTAGGGATGATGTACCTAACACTCAAGAGATTTGTAGCTCCAAGGAGTTTAGGGGTCATGTTGGCTGAGGAGTTGGTGATGGTGATATCTTTGTGGAGGCACACGGTGAGAAGGACATAAAAGATGTTGAATAGTTGGATGGTGGATGGGGGTTCAATTATCTGAAGTGTAAATAAATAAACAAATAAAATATTTTTAAAAAGGCATTAAAAAGAAAAGAAAGTAAAGAAAAAGAAACATATACAATGACAGCATTAATGGATCAGTTGCCCGAAATTACTATTCATCAAAACATGTAAATCAAAATCACAATAACATATTTTATTATCTGAAATAATTTAAGTATTTTCAAAAAAAATCATTGAAGATATGGTGAAAGAAATAGGAATGTAAATTATAATGTTGTTTTTGGACAGTGAGTATTAACATTGTGTCTAAATTCCACCCCATAGTTACCTGGAAAGAGCCAGGTAGGCCTGACACACTATAAAGTTGGCTGCTTGCCCCCTCCTTGCTCCCTTGTTCTCTTGCTTCCCTCTTGCCCTTGCTTTCCCCCTTCCCAGTCTCTTCCCCCCACCCACCTCCACGTGCTCTTAGCTGGCCTCTATTTCTCTATTTTCTCCCCCTCTCTGCATTTCTCTGCCTCTACTACCCTCTTAACTCCCCTCCCCATGGCCTGATTAAACTATTCTCCACAATACCTCCTCTTTATCTTTTTATAAACACCTCATATGGTACTGTGATCTGTTTATAATGAAAAGAAAAAGAAAGAGAATACGTTCTATCGGGGTATAGACAGATATGGGGTAAGGGGCCCATGCCAAGGCACCCCTTACCCCTGAATAACCAGAGTTTATTTAGGGCATGGGTGTGGGGAGTCAAGGTGATTATACAGACAGAGAAAGACAGGGAGAGAGAGAAAGTAGAGAAGTAGAGGAGGCCATGAACAAGTGGAGAGTGGGGGGAGGGAATTGGAAAGAGAGGGGGCAAGGGAAGAGTCCAAGAGAAGAAGAGGGCAAGAAAAAAGCAAGAGAAGAACAAGAAAGTGAAGAGAGTGCAAGCAGCCCTTTTTATAGAGAGTCAGGCCTACCTGGATGTTGCCATGTAACTCACCTATCATAATAGGAATTATTGGTTATCATCTAAACTTAATAAAACCAAGAAATGGCAATATCACCAGCACAAAAACCTAGTAGCTGAGAACATTGCTTCTAAGGGGGAGTTGAAAGCTGTAATCCAGCATGGGAAGTAATAGTTTCTTCTTCATCCTTTTACAAAAAGTTCATACAGAAATAAATAAATTGCCTTCAAGTGAAGTAAAGAAAGAATTTTTTTTGTCTCCATGAAATTCCTTTCAATCAAAAGAAGTGAATTCAAAGTGAAGTTCATGAAACTGTAACATGATTCATAGGTGAGATGTAAATAAGTGAGAATCAGTTTAGATTGCCTGGACAGAAAATGAAGAGTAAACAGGCAGGAAACTAGGCAGGAAAACTAGACTTAATCTAAAGAAGTAAGAGATGAACCTATCTCTCGTATCCCAGAGTGATATGAAATAGGTAGTAGCTTCTTCATATTCCATATCCTGCTTCTGGAAGCAACCATTCTTAATAAGCCTTGGCTATACCTACTATTACTGCCTCTGGAGGTAGGTGTGTTGTGTGTGTGTGTGTGTGTGTGTGTGTGTGTGTGTGTGTGTGTGAATTACTAGTTGATGTTTTTAGTGCTGTAGGGGTATTTTAATTCAGCAACATGGATACTCTGGCAGTGGATCACAGCCAAAGACTTTCTAGAGCTGTCTGCTTGAAAGTGACATCTAATAGTGAGGCAGAGACTAATCAGAGAAAGATTTGGCCGAATGAGTTAAACATAGGATACAACCAACTCTCAGTAGAACAGAAAGGAAATAGAAGAGACTTAAGGGAGCAACACACACACACACACACACACACACACACACACACACACACAAAGAGAGAGAGAGAGAGAGAGAGAGAGAGAGAGAGCAGACCAGTGATTGTGTTACAATTTCTATGGTTATTGCCCTAAATGTATAGATTACTTTTAGCAGTTTGACCATTTTTACTATGTTAACTCTACCAATCCATGAGTATGGGGAATCTCTCCACTTTCTGAAGTCTTCTTCAATTTCTTTCTTGACAGACTTGAAGTTTTTGTCAGACAAATCTTTCACTTGTTTGGTTAGAGCTACCCCAAGATGTATTATATTATTTGTGAGTATTGCAAAGGATGTTGTAACACAATCCTTTAATGACATGGAAAGAGCAATTCTCAACTTCGTATGAAAAAGCAAAAAAAAAAAGAGGAGAGTGATAATAATTGTTAACAATAAAAGAACTTCTGGGGGAATCCTCATCCCTGCACTCAAGATATATACAGAGTAATAGTGATAAAAACTGCATGGTTTTTGTACAGAGACAGAATGTTTGATCAGTGGAATAGAAGTGAAGACCCAGAAATAAAAGGACACACTTATGGCCAATTGATCTTCAACACAGAAGCAAAAAATATATAATGGAAAAAAAATAAAGCATGTTCAATAAATAGTGCTGGTCTAACTGGCAGCTTGTATGTAGAAAAATGAAAATAGATCCATATTTTCCCCCTTGCACAAAGGCCAAATACAAGTGGAATAAGGACAACAACAAAATAGATACTCTAATAGAAGAGAAAGTAGGAAAGAGCCTTGAAATCATTGGCACAACTTCATGAGAATGTAGAGAAAGGAACACTTATCCACTGCTGGTGGGATTGCAAACTGAGATTACCATTTTTAAATTTTTTTATTAATTACTTTACCTATTTACATTTCAAATGTTGTCCATCTTCCTGTCCCCTCCCCTCCATGAGCTCACTTCCATTTCCCCCCTTCCCCTTCAACCCTAAAAGGTTTCCCCACCTACCCACCCATTCCTACCTCACCCCTCTAGGATCCTTTCTCCCTGGGGCTTCAACCCTCTACATGATCAAATACTTTCCCTTCCACGGAGGCCAGACAAGGCAGACCTCTGCTACATAAGTAGGAGGGACCATACAACAGCCTATTTATGCTCTTTGGTTGGTTTCTTAGTCCCTGGGAGCTCTGAAGTATGTGGTTAATTGATAATGTTTTCATTCCTATAGGGTTGCATTCCCCTTCAACTCCTTCAGTCCTTCCTCTAATTCTTCCATTTGCATCTCTAGCCTCCCTCCAATGGTTGTTATCCCAGAGAACAGTCATGCCAGTTCCTGTAAAGAAGCACATCTTGGCTTCTGCACTAGTGTTGGGGTTTGGTGTCTGCATATGGATTAAATCCTAAGTTGGGGCAGTCTCTGATTGGTCTTTCTTACATTTTACTATCCTAGCCATTTCTCTTTTTAATTCTGTTTGGTTTCTTTGGATTTTACCATCTGAATCCTTGTCTTCTCCTTCATCATTTTTTCCCAAATACTTTTTTTTTCTATTACAAGGACTAGTGTTATCAATAATTCATTAATAGACTGTGCTAAAAGTAATTATTTAATGAATCAGGATAGATATTTGAAACAGAGGTTTGACTCATACATGAAATCACACTTCACTTTCAGATCATGTTAACAAATCATGGTTTTAACTATATTTCTGAATATTTACTAACTCTTACTACCAATTTTATTTTAAAAATCAAAGTTGACTTTTATTTTCTATCTAACTTTACTTCTACCAGTGACAAAAAAAAACTTATTTAATTTATTTATATTTTAATTTTTCCAACCAGTCTACAAGCTATTCTCTACTCTTTATATTTAAAATTAGAAATCATATTATATCTGGAACCCCACTTCCAATCAAATAAATATGCATCAAAGATAGTCAGTTTGTTAATTGTATTATTAGTACTTTGATATTTTTCTAGATCCTTTATTCAGAACTTGCTGGATTTATTTGTTTTGGTTGATATTCATTTCTCTCTCTCTCTCTCTCTCTCTCTCTCTCTCTCTCTCTCTCTCTCTCTCTCTCTCTTTCTGTGTGTGTGTGTGTATCTATGTGTGTGTGCATGTGCGCATGTATATGTGTGTGTGTCCATGATTGCATGTCTGTTAATGAGGGTGTGCCTGTACATGTGCATGACCATGTATATGAAGGCATTAAGTTAATATTTAGACTCATTGTGAGGAACATCATCCAACCCTTGTGCAAAAAGATCTTTCATTGGTCTGGTTCTCATCAATAGGGCTAGAATTTCTGACCACTGAACTCTGGATATCTTATTTCTGCCATTCAAATGCTAGAAATAAACAAAAATGTAGCATTCCACTCTGCATTCATTCATTCATTCATTCATTCATTCATTCATCTGGGCATTGGTTGTGCTTATGTACTTGTGCTTGAAGGGTATTGTTTTACTTATTGTACTACCATTGTACGCTAGTTCCTATTTTTCTGGTGTAGAGTATCAAAGTCAAGGTTTTGAACATAATGAAGAAGCACCACTCCATTGAGAACATCTGCAGTCCTAAGAACTGTTTTGAATTTTTTGAAAATTTTATTGTGAGTTTACATGAATAGGTTCATTATGCACAAAAGGCAAGGAATTGACAAAGAGGAAACTGAAGGATAAATTAATTTACTTTTACAGTGCTGGTTGAGAACTACTGCAATGTACAATCAATGTTATCAATATTACACTGTAAATATTTTGAATAGAATGTCCTAGAATGAGAATCATCGAATGATAACATATTTTTTGTAAAGACCACGTATGATCAGAAGGAGAAAAGATAACCCTTACAGAAGACAATATTGGAAAATGATGGGCAGTCATATGGCAGACCAGAGGTAGCTGTTTATTGACCTTGGGTTTCAGAAAATAGTAATTTGTCATTAATCAGAGGCATAAATATAAAATGTAAATTTATCAGTCTTTGAGAGGAAAAGGAGAAATCACTTAGCTTTGTAATTTGAGTTTACATTTAGTGATTATTCTCAGATTTCAACCTGGTTTGACAATGCACATTAATATAGATGTATTTGATTAAATGGTTTGCAGAAATTGAAAAGTATCGAGAGACATTTTGCCAATTTGATATAGTTTTTAATTTAAAAGGAAAATATGCTGCATAAATAGTGTAAGCTCAAATAATTACACTGAGTCAATATAAAAATGAAAATACATTTTTTATATTTGTTCGTTTTCTTTAATTTAATACTTGACAAGAAAAGTTGTCCCAAAATGATCATTAGAGATAATCAACTCTAAATCTATACTCAAATACATACTTCTTTAAATTTAATATACAATTAATTATTTTGAAATTAATCTTGCATCACTATGATTTTAGAAATGTAATATTTCTAAACTACAATCAAAATATTCTTTAAATACTAGTAGTAAATGTACCTGTTATATTATTTTTCTTCTGCTGATGTGAGACATTGAACTGGCAAAACTACTTTCTGAGACTAAGTTAAAGTAGGACAGAGTTGTACTAAATATAAACAAAATCTCCTGATTCAGCATGTTTTTAGTTCAATATAAGATAGAAAACCTTAGGGTAAAGGATTATTGCCTTCTGGCAGAGAACTATATTGGATCCTTCCTATTCGATTAGAAGCCAATACTGAAACTGGCCATGGAAAGTGAAATTGCTCTTTTAAGAACTGACATTCTAAGTCATGAATCAAATCAGTGGCAAGCAAGAAAGCATGTAAGCCAGCAATTGCCACAAACATGATGAGTAAAAGGTATTTACTGATTGCATTAACAAAAGGCCTTCTGTGAAAACAAGGTTAAATATGAAATCAGACAGAGAATTGTAAGTGGAAGGCATAAAAAGGCTTCTTGAAGCTACATTGAAAAGATTTATTTCACTTTCAGAAATATGCATCACTTCTCGGCCTTTTGGGTAAGATCCAGTGCAGAAATATGCAAACATATTCCGGATTTGAGGTTGTCATTGTGTTTCACTGAGGGATTTGAGAATGTATTGTTTATTTTATTTTATTTTGTTTACTTAATTGCCTTATTTTGCATTCATTAATAATTACTGTTTTAATTGTCAGAAAAAAAAAAGGATTGGTTTTTAACCAATCCATTGTTACTGCATTTTACTGTCCAACTACAGTATATTTTAAGACATTCTTATGTGACCATTATCACAAAATTACCAAACACATTTTTCCTAGTCATAGTCTATATTCAAACTCAATTCTCTCAGAAAATGTTTTTAAGCCTATTATTTGGGCAAATGGCTACATAACAAAGAATACCAGCTCGATGGTGTTAATGGAATAAATAAAATATAGTATTTTATAGTGTGTTGATCCCAAATATGATTTCATTACAGTGATCATTTTTAACTATTTCGCATAATTCAATGAAGTAAAATGATGAATGACAGAAGATTTCTGATGTATATTTGTGCCATTAATAACAGCAAGTTTTCACTAATAGATTAGAAAATGCCTGAAAAGAATTTTGAAAAAATCTTGTAAAATAAGTTACAAATGGAACTGAGATATGTAATAAGCAAAATGTTGCTTACTGTGAAGAATTATCACATGCATAAGTTTCTATCACATTTTACAAAGATACATTCTATTAAGTTATCAATGCAAGGTGCTATTGATACTTTGTAAGGTATATTTTGTAATCATCTTTTTGTCAGTGCTTTTCTGTTGGATTTGTGTCAGTGAATTGTCTGTCAGATTTGTGTCTGTGTACATTGGCTATGGGATTTTTTCTTGAGTATGTGTTGAGAGAGATTACAAAATTGTATGTGAAACCCCCTCTGCCTCACATACACTGGAGGGTCATAGCCACAGGGACTTGGAAGATAATCCTGTCTCTGGGTAACAGAGTGCCCTTGGTGTTAATTTCTCAGAAGAACAGGGTGGGTTTGAAACCCCACTCGCAGACACGAAACCTCAATACATGGCTTACAGCTGCCATCCTATCTTCCTTTTCTCTTCTATGCAAGCAGAGGAATCTGCTGGCTATGTTTTACCATCCTCTTGTGACTGTCTTTTTTTGTGTGTGTGATACTTTACTATTCTGTGACTGAGATAGCCAAAATGAAACGGATTGTTTGCACCTAAACCAACTTGGTCTTAATACATCTTCAGGAGGTCAGTGTACATGGACACAATTTGTCAATGAAGGTTAAAAAAAAAAGAAAGCTCATATTCTCCTCCCTATCAATAGCCCCACCTTTATGGTACACTAACATAAAAGAAGAGCTGTGCAGGAATACCTGGCTCCAGCTACAGAGCCCTCCCATTTCAAAGAGCCACGACTGGCCAATTAAAAGAGGACACCCCAGAAGAACAAACAAATGCACCTGACTCTACAGCTCTCCCCTTCAGACATGTTACCTCCCATGTCCAAGGCAAATAGACTCATCCTCATTGAGCCTTTGCTACTAGTGGTTTATATAATTTAAAAATTCAGAATGTCCCATTTTCAGAGAACCTCTGCACCTTGATAACCTTCCCCCAAGTCTTCAATAACTCTCCAACCATTGCTGAGGAGGCTTTGCACAAGGACTTTTTTGAGTTTTTCTTCCTGCATCCCCAAATTACCCTTTTACAATATGTAAGTGGTTTGCTCCTAGAAGCCACCACACTGAAACTAACCCTGAAAGTCACTAAGCACCTTTAGAGACACTAGAGAAACTAGGGTACTGTGCATCTGGTTGTTATCATGTAGAAGAATGAAAATCGATCCATTCCTATCTCCTTGTACTAAGGTCAAATCTAAGTGGATCAAGGAACTTCACATAAAACCAGAGACACTGAAACTTAAAGAGGAGAAGGTCCAAATTTGCAAAGAGGAGGTACAATATCTGGGCTAAGTCTTCAAAAGAGGTAAGAGATATCTATACTAAGCCATAAAAGAAACAGTCCTGAAAATCTCCAGACTTAAAAATGCAGGGAAAGAGAGGGAATTTCTGATGATGGAGGGCTTTTGCTGCCTGTGGATCTCTGGGTATGTGTAAGTCCCTATTTTAAACCACCAAAGAACATCAGGGCTTCACAGGCATTGAAAGCATCAGAAACCCCTGGAAGAACTGAAACAAGCTTTCCTGTCAGACCCTGACATAGGGTTGCCCGGTGGAACCAAACCCTTCAACATACTCGTAGATGAACATAAAGAAAATAGTCCTTCATACCGGTAGGGACATCTTCTTGATATATGCCCAGGAGAGGTATTGCTGGATCCTCCGGTAGTACTGTGTCCAATTTTCTAAGGAACCACCAGACTGATTTCCAGAGTGGTTGTACAAGCTTCCCATCCCACCAAAAATGGAGGAGTGTTACTCTTTCTCCACATCCTCGCCATCATCTGCTGTCACCTGAATTTTTGATCTAACCCATTCTGACTGGTGTGAGGTGAAATCTCAGGGTTGTTTTGATTTGCATTTCCCTGATGATTAAGGATGTTGAACATTTTTTCAGGTGCTTCTCTGCCATTTGGTATTCCTCAGGTGAGAATTCTTTGTTCAGTTCTGAGCCCCATTTTTTAATGAGGTTATTTGATTTTCTGGAGTCCACCTTCTTGAGTTCTTTATATATATTGGATATTAGTCCCCTATCTGATTGAGGATAGGTAAAAATACTTTCCCAATCTGTTGGTGGTCTTTTTGTCTTATTGACACTATCTTTTGCCTTGCAGAAGCTTTGCAGTTTCATGAGGTCCCATTTGTCAATTCTCGATCTTACAACACAAGCCATTGATGTTCTATTCAGGAATATTTCCCCTTTGCCCATATCTTCAAGGCTTTTCCCCACTTTTTCCTCTATCAGTTTCAGTGTCTCTGGTTTTATGTGAAGTTCCTTGATCCACTTAGATTTGACCTAAGCACAAGGAGATAGGAATTGATCAATTTTCATTCTTCTACACGATACCAACCAGTTGTGCCAGCACCATTTCTTGAAAATGCTGTCTTTTTTCCACTGGATGCTTTTAGCTCCCTTGTTGAAGATCAAGTGACCATAGGTGTGTGGGTTCATTTCTGGGTCTTCAATTCTATTCCATTGGTCTACTTGTCTGTCACTATACCAGTACCATGCAGTTTTTATCACAATTGCTCTGTAGTAAAGCTTTAGGCCCAGGATGGTGATTCCACCAAATGTTCTTTTATCCTTGAGAAGAGTTTTTGCTATCCTAGGTTTTTTGTTATTCCAGATGAATTCGCAGATTGCTATTTCTAATTCGTTGAAGAATTTAGTTGGAATTTTGATGGGGATTGCATTGAATCTGTAGATAGCTTTTGGCAAGATAGCCATTTTTACAATGTTGATCCTGCCAATACATGAGCATGGGAGATCATTCCATCTTCTGAGATATTCCTTAATTTCTTTCTTCAGAGACTTGAAGTTCTTATCATACAGATCTTTCACTTCTTTTTTTTTTTTACCATATCTTAAGCTTTTATTAGTTAGTAAAAACATAGCTTTGTACAAAATTTATATCAGAAGCCAACACAATTGTCAAACCCTATTTTCAGTAACTTTAAACTTATTCAGATTTTTAGAAACATTTCTTTTTTTTCCTGTCATTTTATACTAGAATCTTTTAGGCTGACAAATTCATAGCACAGAAATAATATTGTATCCATTGCTGTCCTGTTTTTTTTTTTTCTTTTCCATTTTTTTATTAGGTATTTAGCTCATTTACATTTCCAATGCTATACCAAAAGTCCCCCATAGCCACCCACCCCCACTCCCCTACCCACCCACTCCCCCTTTTTGGCCCTGGCGTTCCCCTGTACTAGGGCATATAAAGTTTGCGTGTCCAATGGGCCTCTCTTTCCAGTGATGGCCAACTAGGCCATCTTTTGATACATATGCAGCTAGAGTCAAGAGCTCCGGGGTACTGGTTAGTCATAATGTTGTTCCACCTATAGGGTTGCAGATCCCTTTAGCTCCTTGGGTACTTTCTCTACCTCCTTCATTGGGAGCCCTGTGATCCATCCATTAGCTGACTGTGAGCATCCACTTCTGTGTTTGCTAGGCCCCGGCATAGTATCACAAAAGACAGCTACATCTGGGTCCTTTCGATAAAATCTTGCTAGTGTATGCAATGGTGTCAGCGTTTGGATGCTGATAATAGGGTGGATCCCTGGATATGGGTCTCTACATGGTCCATCCTTTCATCTCAGCTCCAAACTTTGTCTCTGTAACTCCTTCCAAGGGTGTTTTGTTCACAATTCTAAGGAGGGGCATAGTGTCCACACTTCAGTCTTCATTTTTCTTGAGTTTCATGTGTTTAGGAAATTGTATCTTATATCTTGGGTATCTTAGGTTTTGGGCTAATATCCACTTATCAGTGAGTACATATTGTGTGAGGTCCTTTGTGAATGTGTTACCTCACTGAGAATGATGCCCTCCAGGTCCATCCATTTGGCTAGGAATTTCATAAATTCATTCTTTTTAATAGCTGAGTAGTACTCCATTTTGTACATGTACCACATTTTCTGTATCCATTCCTCTGTTGAGGGGCACCTGGGTTCTTTCCAGCTTCTGGCTATTATAAATAAGGCTGCTATGAACATAGTGGAGCATGTGTCCTCCTTACCAGTTGGGGCATCTTCTGGATATATGCCCAGGAGAGGTATTGCTGGATCCTCCGGTAGTACTATGTCCAATTTTTGGAGGAACCACCAGACTGATTTCCAGAGTGGTTGTATAAGCCTGCAATCCCACCAACAATGGAGGAGTGTTCCTCTTTCTCCACATCCATGCCAGCATCTGCTGTCACCTGAATTTTTCATCTTAGTCATTCTGACTGGTGTGAGGTGATTTCTCAGGGTTGTTTTGATTTGCATTTCCCTGATGATTAAGGATGTTGAACATTTTTTCAGGTGCTTCTCTGCCATTCGGTATTCCTCAGGTGAGAATTCTTTGTTCAGTTCTGAGCCCCATTTTTTAATGGGTTTATTTGATTTTCTGAAGTCCACCTTCTTGAGTTCATTATATATGTTGCATATTTGTCCCCTATCTGATTTAGGATAGGTAAAGATCCTTTCCCAATCTATTGGTGGTCTTTTTGTCTTATTGATGGTGTCTTTTGCTTTGCAGAAACTTTGGAGTTTCATTAGGTCCCATTTGTCAATTCTCGATCTTACAGCACAAGTCATTGCTGTTCTGTTCAGGAATGTTTCCCCTGTGCCCATATCTTCAAGGCTTTTCCCCACTTTCTCCTCTATAAGTTTCAGTGTCTCTGGTTTTATGTGAAGTTCCTTGATCCACTTAGATTTGACCTTAGTACAAGGAGATAAGTATGAATCGATTCGCATTCTTCTACACGATAACAACCAGTTGTGCCAGCACCAATTGTTGAAAATGCTGTCTTTCTTCCACTGGATGGTTTTAGCTCCCTTGTCAAAGATCAAGTGACCATAGGTGTGTGGGTTCATTTCTGGGTCTTCAATTCTATTCCATTGGTCTACTTGTCTGTCTCTATACCAGTACCATGCAGTTTTTACCACAATTGCTCTGTAGTAAAGCTTTAGGTCAGGCATGGTGATTCCACCAGAGGTTCTTTTATCCTTGAGAAGACTTTTTGCTATTCTAGGTTTTTTGTTATTCCAGATGAATTTGCAAATTGCTCCTTCTAATTCGTTGAAGAATTGAGTTGGAATTTTGATGGGGATTGCATTGAATCTGTAGATTGCTTTTGGCAAGATAGCCATTTTTACAATGTTGATCCTGCTAATCCATGAGCATGGGAGATCTTTCCCTCTACTGAGATCTTCTTTAATTTCTTTCTTTAGAGACTTGAAGTTTTTATCATACAGATCTTTCACTTCCTTACTTAGAGTCACGCCAAGATATTTTATATTATTTGTGACTATTGAGAAGGGTGTTGTTTCCCTAATTTGTTTCTCAGCCTGTTTATTCTTTGTGTAGAGAAAGGCCATTGACTTATTTGAGATAATTTTATATCCAGCTACTTCACTGAAGCTGTTTATCAGGTTTTGGAGTTCTCTGGTGGAATTTTTAGGGTCACTTATATATAGTATCATATCATCTGCAAAAAGTGATATTTTGACTTCCTCTTTTCCAATTTGTATCCCCTTGATCTCCTTCTGTTGTTGAATTGCTCTGGCTATACTTCAAGTACTATTTTGAAAAGGTAGGGAGAAAGTGGGCAGCCTTGTCTAGTCCCCGATTTTAGTGGGATTGCTTCCAGCTTCTCTCCATTAACTTTGATGTTAGCTACTGGTTTGCTGTAGATTGCTTTTATCATGTTTAGGCATGGGCCTTGAATTCCTGATCTTTCCAAAACTTTTATCATGAATGGGTGTTGGATCTTGTCAATTGCTTTTTCTGCATCTAACGAGATGATCATGTGGTTTTTGTCTTTGAGTTTGTTTATATAATGGATTACATTGATGGATTTTCGTATATTAAACCATCCCTGCATCCCTGGAATAAAACCTACTTGGTCAGGATGGATGATTGCTTAAATGTGTTCTTGGATTCAGGTTAGCGAGAATTTTATTAAGGATTTTTGCACCGATATTCATAAGAGAAATTGGTCTGAAGTTCGCTATCTTTGTTGGGTCTTTCTGTGGTTTAGGTATCAGAGTAATAGTGGCTTCATAAAAGGAGTTGGGTAGAGTACCTTCTACTTCTGTCTTGTAAAATAGTTTGTGCAGAACTGGAATTAGATCTTCTTTGAAGGTCTGATAGAACTCTGCACTAAACCCGTCTGGTCCTGGGCTTTTTTTGGCTGGGAGACTATTGATAACTGCTTCTATTTCTTTAGGGTATATGGGACTGTTTAGAAGGTCAACTTGATCCTGATTCAACTCTGGTACCTGGTATCTGTCCAGAAATTTGTCCATTTCGTCCAGGTTTTCCAGTTTTGTTGAGTATAGCCTTTTGTAGAAGGATCTGATGGTGTTTTGGATTTCTTCAGGATCTGTTGTTATGTCTCCCTTTTCATTTCTGATTTTGTTAATTAGGATTTTGTCTCTGTGCCCTCTAGTGAGTCTAGCTAAGGGTTTATCTATTTGTTGATTTTCTCAAAGAACCAACTCCTCATTTGGTTAATTCTTTGAATAGTTCTTCTTGTTTCCCCTTGGTTGATTTCACCCCTGAGTTTGATTATTTCCTGCAGTCTACTCCTCTTGGGTGAATTTGCTTCCTTTTTTTCTAGAGCTTTTAGATGTGTTGTCAAGCTGCTAGTATGTGCTCTCTCCCGTTTCTTCTTGGAGGCACTCAGAGCTATGAGTTTCCCTCTTAGAAATGCTTTCATTGTGTCCCAAAGGTTTGGGAACGTTGTGGCTTCATTTTCATTAAACTCTAAAAAGTCTTTAATTTCTTTCTTTATTCCTTCCTTGACGAAGGTATCATTGAGAAGAGTGTTGTTCAGTTTCCACGTGAATGTTGGCTTTCCATTATTTAGGTTGTTATTGAAGATCAGTCTTAGGCCATGGTGGTCTGATAGGATACATGGGACAATTTCAATATTTTTGTATCTATTGAGGCCTGTTTTGTGACCAATTATATGGTCAGTTTTGGAGAAGGTCCTGTGAGGTGCTGAGAAGAAGGTATATCCTTTTATTTTAGGATAAAATGTTCTGTAGATATCTGTCAGTTCCATTTGTTTCATAACTTCTGTTAGTTTCACTGTGTCCCTGTTTAGTTTCTGTTTCCACTATCTGACCATTGATGAAAATGGTGTGTTGAAGTCTCCCACTATTATTGTGTGAGGTGCAATGTGTGCTTTGAGCTTTACTAAAGTGTCTTTAATGAATGTGGCTGCCCTTGCATTTGGAACATAGATATTTAGAATTGAGAGTTCCCCTTGGAGGATTTTACCATGATGAGTATGAAGTGTCCCTCTTTGTCTTTTTTAATAACTTTGGGTTGGAAGTTGATTTTATCAGATATTAGAATGGCTACTCCAGCCTGTTTCTTCAGACCATTTGCTTGGAAAATTGTTTTCCAGCCTTTCACTCTGAGGTAGTATCTGTCTTTTTCCCTGAGATGGGTTTCTTGTAAGCAGCAGAATGTTGGGTCCTGTTTGTGTAGCCAGTCTGTTAGTCTATGTCTTTTTATTGGGGAATTGAGTCCATTGATATTAAGAGATATTAAGGAAAAGTAATTGTTGCTTCCTATTATTTTTGTTGTTAGAGTTGGCATTCTGTTCTTGTGGCTGTCTTCTTTTTGGTTTCTTGAGGGTTTACTTTCTTGTTTGTTCTAGGGCGTGATTTCTGTCCTTGTATTGGTTTTTTTCTGTTATTATCCTTTGAAGGGCTGGATTCGTGGAAAGATATTGTGTGAATTTTTTTTTGTTGTGGAATACTTTGTTTTCTCCATCTATGGTAATTGAGAGTTTGGCCGGGTATATTAGCCTGGGCTGGCATTTGTGTTCTCTTAGTGTCTGTATAACATCTGTCCAGGCTCTTCTGGCTTTCATAGTCTCTGGTGAAAAGTCTGGTGTAATTCTGATAGGCCTTCCTTTATATGTTACTTGACCTTTTTCCCTTACTGCCTTTGATATTCTATCTTTATTTAGTGCATTTGTTGTTCTGATTATTATGTGTCAAGAGGAATTTCTTTTCTGGTCCAGTCTATTTGGAGTTCTGTAGGCTTCTTGTATGATCATGGGCATCTCTTTCTTTATGTTTGGGAAGTTTTCTTCAATTATTTTGTTGAATATATTTCCTGGCCCTTTAAGTTGAAAATCTTCATTCTCATCAATTCCTATTATCTGTAGGTTTGGTCTTCTCATTGTGTCCTGGATTTCCTGGATGTTTTGAGTTAGGATCCTTTTGCATTTTGTATTTTCTTTGACTGTTGTTTCGATGTTCTCTATGGAATCTTCTGCACCTGAGATTCTCTCTTCCATTTCTTGTATTCTGTTGCTGATACTCGCATCTTTGGTTGCAGATCTCTTTCCTAGGGTTTCTATCTCCAGCGTTGCCTCACTTTGGGTTTTATTTATTGTGTCTACTTCCCTTTTTAGTTCTAGTATGGTTTTGTTCATTTCCATCACCTGTTTGGATGTGTTTTCCTGTTTTTCTTTAAGGACTTCTACCTGTTTGGTTGTGTTTTCCTGCTTTTCTTTAAGGGCCTGTAACTCTTTAGCAGTGCTCTCCTGTAATTCTTTAAGTGACTTATGAAAGTCCTTCTTGATGTCCTCTATCATCATCATGAAAAATATTTTTAAATCTGTGTCTAGAGTTTTGGTTGTGTTGGGGTGCCCAGGACTAGGTGGGGTGGGATTGCTGTGTTCTGATGATGGTGAGTGGTCTTGATTTCTGTTAGTAGGATTCTTACTTTGCCTTTCGCCATCTAGTAATCTCTGAAGCTAGCTGTTTTAGTTGTCTCTGTTAAGAGCTTGTTCTTCAGGTGACTCTGTTACCCTCTATAAGCAGACCTGGGAGGGTAGCTCTCTCCTTAGTTTGAGTGGGCAGAGTATTCTCTGCAGGCAAGCTCTCTTCTTGCAGTGAAGGTACCCAGATATCTGGTGTTCGAACTGGACTCCTGGCAGGAGTTGTGTTCCACTCACTAGAGGTCTTAGGATCCCTTGGGGAATCCTGTGTGGGCCCTTGCAGTTGTCGGGCGCCTCCGCTGGCAAGGTACCCCGGGGCTCGAGTGGAGCGGAAGGGGCTTGTGCCCCAGGTCAGGCCCTGGTAGTCTGCTTCCCTATTTACCACAGTCTCAGGTTCTGCGCGATTGGATTGGGGCAGGGGCTGTGTTCCACTCACCAGAGGTCTTAGGATCCCATGGGGAATTCTGTGTGGGCCCTTGCGGGTGTTGGGCGAGACTCCGCTGGCAAGGTACCTCGGGGCTCGAGTGGAGCGGAAGGGGCTTGTTCACTTCTTTAGTTAGAGTCATGCTAAGATATTTTATATTATTTGTGACTATTGAGAAGTTGTTGTTTCCCTAATTTCTTTCTCAGCCTGTTTATTCTTTGTGTAAAGAAAGGCCATTGACTTGTTTGAGTTAATTTTATATCCAGCTACTTCACTGAAGCTGTTTATCAGGTTTAGGAGTTCTCTCGTGGAATTTTTAGGGTCACTTATGTATACTATCATATCATCTGCAAAAAGTGATATTTTGACTTCCTCTTTTCCTATTTGTATCCCCTTGATCTTCATTTGTTGTCGAATTGCTCTGGCTAGGACTTCAAGTACAATGTTGAATAGGTATGGAGAGAGTGGATAGCCTTGTCTAGTCCCTGATTTTAGTGGGATTGCTTCAAGTTTCTCACCATTTACGTTGATGTTGGCTACTGGTTTGCTGTAGATTGCTTTTATCATGGTTAGGTATGGGCCTTGAATTCCTGATCTTTCCAAGACTTTTATCATGGATGTGTGTTGGATCTTGTCAAATTCTTTCTCTGCATCTAACGAGATGATCATGTGGTTTTTGTCTTTGAGTTTGTTTATATAATTGATTACATTGATGGACTTCCGTATATTAAACCATCCCTGCATCCCTGGAATAAAACCTACTTGGTCAGGATGGATGATTGCTTTAATGTGTCCTTGGATTCAGTCAGCAAGAATTTTATTGAGTATTTTTGGATCGATATTCATAAGGGAAATTGGTCTGAAGTTCTCTATCTTTGTTGGATCTTTCTATGGTTTAGGTATCAGAGCAATTGTGGCTTCATAGAATGAGTTGGGTTCAGTTTCTTCTATTTCTATTTTGTGGAATAGTTTGTGCAGCACTGGAATTAGATCTTCTTTGAAGGTCTGGTAGAACTCTGCACTAAACCCATCTGGTCTTGGGCTTTTTTTGGCTGGAAGACCATTAATGACTGCTTCTATTTCTTTAGGGGATATGGGACTGTTTAGATGGTCAACATGATCCTGATTTAACTTTGTTACCTGGTATCTGTCTAGAAATTTGTCCATTTCGTCCAGGTTTTCCAGTTTTGTTGAGTATAACCTTTTGTAGAAGGATCTGATGGTGTTTTGGAATTCTTCAGGATCTGTTGTTATGCCTCCCTTCTCATTTCTGATTTTGTTAATTAGGATGTTGTCCCTGTGCCCTCTAGTGAGTCTAGCTAAGGGTTTATCTATCTTGTTGATTTTCTCAAAGAAGGGGCTCTAACCCAACATCTAGGACCATGGTGCAGATACATTATCTTATCTGTCTAAAAAACTCCATCCAGGAGCTGCAGAATAATCACCCTGCTTCAGAATGGTGGCAATTGTGGCTCATTTCGTGAAGGATACAAATTAGCTCACTTTGAGTTAAGTCTGGTCATTACCACTTTTCAAACCATGGAACAAATCTTAAAACAACTCCAAACCACTGGCTTAGTGGTACACAAATGATACATTATCAGTCTCCATTGTTGAACCCCACTATAATTTTCTTCCAGACATTTTTCTCCTCTGCTGTCCAATCCAGACTTGGAGACACCAATTCAGGACTGTTTTAAAATCCTGCCACAAGTGCACAAAACTTGAATGGACTTGCAAGTCTCTCCTAGACACAGAGGGAAACTGGTTTATTGATGATATTATCTTCTTTCAGGATTGACAGACGTATACAGGGGAGGAGGGAAATGGTGTCAAAGGAAGAAGTTATCTGGGCAGAGGTTTTACCTGTTGCAACATCAGCTCAATTGGCTGAAGCAATTGCACTAACAAAGCCTCTGACTTTAGGAAATGACAAAATGCTAAATGTCTACACTTACATACAGTTCACCTGTAGAACTTCTCATGTTCATGAGGCAAAATACAGACCAATGGATCTGATGACTGCAAAAGGAAATTAAAAAAACAAAATCTTGGCACTCTTAATGGTTCCTTGGCTCCCCAAAAGATTAGGGATTATCCACTGCCTAGGGGGTGGAAAAGAAGAAGATAATCCAGTTACCAGATGCAATATCCTAACAAAACAAGCAGCTAAAGAAATAGCTCTGAAAGCAGAGCCTATTTTAACTATCAAATTTCCAGACCCGGGGTACTCCCAATTACTGGCTGTTGCCAAATATACAGCAGAGGACCTCTGATGGATCAAGCAACTGCCTATGACTCAATCTCTGGGTGGATGGAGGTGGTCTGCAGATGGAAAAGTAATCCTTCCTGCTGATCTAGGGGATCAAATACTAAACAAGATACACTGATAAACTCATATGGGTACCTGGAGAATACAAGATTTGATTTGTCATGCAGAGCTCAAGATATAATATGTTACATCCAAAACTGATAAAATCATGGCCAGCTGCAAAACCTGCCAGATCTTTAATGCAACTACGAACACCACAACTTGAGGGATACAGATAATAAGCACTCAACCTGGGACTTTGGGCAAAGTCAATTTCCCTGAGGATATTCCCAGAATATTTGGGTACAGATATCTACTTGTGTTTGTCAACAGCTTTTCAGGTTGCACTGAAGGGTTTCAGACTAAACATGAGACTGCTCAGATGGTGGCAAACAAATAACTTGAAGACATTCTACCAATTTATGGCTTCCACAGATGATAGGGTCAGATACTGGACCAGCTATTGTGTCCAAGATATGTCAGAGTTTTGCCACAGCTTGGGATTGATTAGAATTACATTATACATATAGATCCCAGAGTTCAGGATAGGTTAAAAAAAAAAGTAAGTAAAAATCTAAAAAAGACCCTAACTAAATTAGCCTTGGAGACTGGTGGTAACTGGGTGACTTTCATCCCTGTTGCCCCCTATAGAGTATGGAACTCACCCTATCAAAAGGGATTTGCACTCTTTGAAATTATGTTTGAAACAACAACCCCACCCCCCCCCCCCCATTACCCACTAACTTACAGACAGAAGTCATTTCAGAATTTGAGTACCAGGGCCTCTTGGAGAACATAAAATCCATCCAATGACCCCACATGCAGGTCTGGCCTAAACTGAGTGCTATGTATGAAACAGCTACCCCACAAGAACCACACCTACTACATTGAAGGTAGAACAGATTGCACCTTGGACATCATACCCCTACCTGGGCAGCTGACCTACTCATGAAACAAGAAGAACCCTGATGACTGGCTTAACCTGGCCAATGGAAATAGAGGGCTTCCAAAAACTCTGAGAACCCACTCAGGATCTCACTGCAATGCCTGGGCTACCGAAAGTAGTCTGGACTTTCAGAATGCTAATTCTAGGAAGTATGAGCTCTCCTTCCTTTCCTTTCCCTTCCAGCCTTGGTACAGCTTGTATCAAGAATTGCCTACCATGCTGATGAGAGATAATAGGTGTATTGTTTGATAAGGACAACTAGTTTATCAGATATAAAACAGAGTCCCTTACAATTACTTTGGCAGTTAAGTTGGGTCTGGGTCACACAGGAGCAGGGATTGGCATATTCATGCTAGTCCTACAGAGTTCCATCTATGCCAACATAAATACGGCCATAGGTGATGGCATTACAGAATTGGAAAGAAAAATAAAACACTTAGAAAGATGGAGAAACTCTTGGACAGGAGTTGTGTTACAGAATAAAAGAGAGTTGACGTGATGTTCTCAACAGCAATGTGGGCTATGTACTGCTCTAAAACAGAAACGATGTTTTTACATGAATCATTTCAGGGTGATCAGGGACTCACTGGCTATAGTAAAAGAAAATTTAGAAAAATGACAGAAAGATATATAGCCCAAAAGTAAATTGAATCATTGTTTAATAGCCCACCCCATAAATTGCCTGTTTTCAACCCTGACCATTCCCCTACTCATATACTACTACTGCTATTAACATTTTGTCCCTACATATTAAACAGAGCAATGAAATTTATTTTTCTTGGATATTTAATATATTTATATTTCAAATGTTATTCCCTCTCCCAGTTTCTCCTCTCCAATCCACCTTCCACCTGCTTTTATGAAGATGCTCCCTCTAACATGCACCCCTTCCCAACTTACCACCCTGGCATTCCCATACTCTAGGGAAATGAGCCTTCACAGGACCAATGACTTCACCTCCTATTGATGCTAGACAATGCCATCTTCTCCTACATATGCAGCTGGAGCCATGGGTCCTTCTACGTGTGCACTTTGTTTGGTAGTTTAGTTCCTGGGAGCTCTTGGGTATATGGTTGGTGATATTGTTGTTCTTCCTATGAGGTTGCAAAACCCTTCAGCTCATTCGGTCCTTTCTCTAATTCCTCCACTGTGAACCCCGAGCTAAGTGCAATGGTTATCTGCAAGAATCTGCCTTTGTATTTGTCAGGGTCTGGCAGAGCCTCTAAGGAGACATCTATAAAAGGCTCCTGTCAGAAAGCGCTTCTTGGCATCCAAAATAGTGTCTGGGTTTGGTGTCTATATATGGGATCAATTTGCAGTTAGGGCAGTCTCTGGATGACCTTTCCTTTAGTCTTTGTTCCCATATTACCTATAGACAGAAGGCCTTCTGGGGTAAAAATTTGGAGATGAGTATGTGGCTCCATCCTCCAAGGGGGGCCAAGCCTAACCTCTGGATATGGTCTCTACAGGTTCTCCCTACCCTCTGTTGGGCATTTCAGCTACTCTCATCCCTGCTGGGTCCTTGGAACCTCTTGTGTTCCTGGCATCCAGGACTTACTGGTTGCTAACACCAGTTCCCCATCCCCCATTCCTACATACCTCTGTTCAAATTTCTAACCCTCTGTATATTATCTCCAACTCCTCTAATACCTGTCCCCTTTTTACCCTTCCTACTCATCTTTTCCTCCAAAGTCCCTCCCACCGTCTACCTCCCATGAGTACTTTGTTCCCCTTTCTAGGAAAGACTGAAGCATCCACATTTTGTTCTTCCTTCTTCTTGGCCTTCATATTTTCTGTGAATTGTATCTTAGATGTTCCAAGCTATTGGGCTAATATCCACTTATCTTGACTGCATACCATGTGTGTTCATTTCTGATGGGGTCATCTCACTCAGGATATTATCTAGTTCCATCCATTTGCCTAAGAATTTCATGAAGTCATTGTTTTTAATAGCTGAGTAGTACTCCATTGTGAAAATGTGCTGCATTTTCTGTATCCATTCCTCTGTTGAAGGACATCTGTGTTCTTTGCAGCTTCTGGCTTTTATAAATAAGGCTGCTATGAGCATAGTGGAGCATGTGTCCTTGTTATAAGTTGGATCACTTATTTTTGAGGTATATGCGCATGAGTGGTATAGCTGTCTCTGCAGGTAGTACTATGTCAAGTTTTCTGAGGAACCACCATACTTATTTCCAGAGTGGTTATATTAGCTTGCAATCCCACCACCAATGGAAGGAAGGAGTGCTCCTCTTTCTCCACATCATTGCCAGCATCAGAAGTCACCAGAGTTATTGATCTTAGCCATTATTCTTACTGGTGTGAGGGGGAATCTCAGAGTTGATTTGATTTGCATTTTTCTCGTGACTAAGGACTAAGGTCCTCCTCAACCATTCAGTATTCCTCAGTTGAGAATTATTTATTTATCCCTGTAACCCATATTTAATACAGTATTTGGTCCTCTGGAGTCTAACTTCTTGAACTCTTTGTATATATTGTATATTAGCCCTCTATAGGACGTAGGATCATTAAAGATTCTTTTCCCAATCTGTTAGTTACCATTTGTCCTATTTATATTATCATTTGTCTTACAGAAGATTTGCAATTTTATAAGGTCCCATTTTTCTATTGTTGATATTAGAGCATTGGCCATTGGTAGTCTGTTCAGAAAAATTTACCTTTTGCTCAAGTGTTCAAGGAATTTCCGCCATCCCCTTCTTTTATGTACCTGGTTTTAAATGGAGGTCCTTAATTAACTTGGACTTGAACTTTGAACAAGGAGATAAGCATGGATCAAAGAGTATTCTTTGACTTACTGACTGCCAGTTGAAAGAGCAACATTTGTTGAAAATGCTGACTAGTCCCCAGTATTTGATTTTAGCTCTTCTGTGAAAGATCAAGTAAACATAAGTGTATGGATTCATTTCTGGGTCTTCAATTCTATTCCATTGATCTACCTGCCTGTCACTGAACCAGTACCATGCAATTTTTATAACTACCTGTCTATAGTTCAGCTTGAGGTCAGGGATAGTCATTCTCCACAAAGTTCTTTTAGAGTTGAGACTAGTTTTACTATCCTGGGTTTTTGGTTATTTCAAATGAATTTGCAAATTGCTTTTCCAAACTCTATTAAGAATTGAGTGGGGATTTTAATGGGGATTGCATTGAATGTATAGATTGCTTCCAGCATTCCATTTTGACATTTTTACTATTTGGATTTCAGTATACTTTTTGTATGTTCATGGGCATCACATTTTTAGGTTAGGGAAGTTTTCATCTATAATTTTGTTGAAGATATTTATTGGTCCTTTAATTGAGAATCTTCACTCTCTTCTATACCTACTATCCTTTGGTTTGGTCTTTTCATTATGTCCTTGATTTCCTGGATGTTTTGGGATAGGAGCTTTTTTTAAAGAAAAAATTATTAGATATTTTCTTCATATATATTTCAAATGCTATCCCAGAAGTCCCCTATAACTTCCCCCCACCCTGCTTCCCTACCCACTTACCCACACTTCTTGGCCCTGGTGTTCTCCTACACTGGGGCATATAATGTTTGCAAGACCAAGGGGACTCTCTTCCTAATGATGGCCAACTAGGCCATCTTCTGCCACATAAGCAGCTAGAGACAGGAGCTCTGGGATTACTGGTTAGTTCATATTGTTGTTCCACCTACAGGGTTGCAGACCTCTTCAGCTTCTTAGGTACTACTTTAGCTCCTCCACTGGGGGCCTTGTGCTCCATCCACTAGATGACTGTGAGCATCCACTTCTATATTGTCAGGCACTGACATAGCCTTACAAGAGACAGCTATTTCAGGGTCCTTTCAGCAAAATTTTTCTAGCATATGCAATAGTGTCTGGGTTTGGTGGCTGATTATGGGATGGACCCCCAAGGTAGGGTAGTCTCGGGATGGTCCATCCTTTCATCTTAGATCCAAACTTTGTCTCTGAAACTCCTTCCATGGATATTCCAACTCTCTTCAAACTATTCCACAAAATAGAAACAAAAGGTACACTACCCAATTCATTCTATGAAGTCACAATTTCTCTAATATCTAAGCCACAAAAAGATCCAACAAAGAAAGTGAACTTCAGACCAATTTCCCTTATGAATATTGATGCAAAAATACTCAATAAAATCCTTACAAATCGAATCCAAGAACACATCAAAAGGATCATCCATCATGACCAAGTAGGCTTCATCCCAGGGAAGCAGGGATGGTTTACTATATGGAAACCCATCAACATTTTCCACTATGTAAACAAAAGCAAAGACAAAAACAACATGATAATCTCGTTAGATGCTGAGAAAGCATTTGTCAAAATCTAAAACCCCTTCATGATAAAAGTCATGGAAAGATCAGGAATTCAAGGCCCATAACTAAACATAATAAAAGCAATTTACAGTAAACCAGTAGCCAACATCAAAGTAAATGGAGAGAAGCTGGAAGCAAGCTCACTAAAATCAGGGACTAGATAAGGATGCCCACTTTCTTGCTACCTAGTCAATGTAGTACTTGAAGTCCTAACCAGAGCAATTCGACAACAAAAGGAGATCAAAGGGATACAAATTGGAAAGGAACAAGTCAAAATATCACTATTTTCAGATGATGTGATAGTATATATAAGTGACCCTAAAAATTCCACCAGAAAACTTCTAAACCTAATAAACAACTTCAGCACAGTAGCTGGATATAAAATTAATGCAAACAAATTATTGGCCTTTCTCTACACAAAGGATAAACAGGATGAGAAGGAAATTAGGGAAACAGCACCATTCTCAATAGTCACAAATAATATAAAATACCTTGGTGTGACTCTAACGAAGGAAGTGAAAGATCTGTATGATAAGAACTTCAAGTCTCTGAAGAAAGAAATTGAAGAAGATCTCAGAAGATGGAAAGATCTCCCATGCTCATGGATTGGCAGGATTAATATAGTAAAAATGGCTATCCTGCCGAAAGCAATTTATAGAATCAATGCAATCCCCATCAAAATTCCAACTCAAATCTTCACTGAGTTAGAAAGGGAAATTTGCAAATTCATCGGGGATATCAAAAAACCTAGGATAGCAAAACTATTCTCAACAATAAAATAACCTCTGGGGGAATCACCATGCCTGACCTCAAGCTGTACTACAGAGCAATTGTGATAATAACTGCATGGTACTGGTACAGCAACAGATAGGTAGACAAATGGAATAGAATTGAAGACCCAGAAATGAACCCACACACCTATGGTCACCTGATTTTGACAAGGGAGCTAAAACCTTCCAGTGGAAAAAAGAGAGCATTTTCAACAAATGCTGCTGGCATACCTTGCAGTTATCATGTAGAAGAATGCAAATTGATCCATTCTTATTTCGTTGTACAAAGCTCAAGTCTAAGTGGATCAAACAACTCCACATCATACCAGAGACACTGAAATTTATAGATGAGAAAGTGGGGAAACCCCTCGAAGATATTGGCAAGGGAAAAATTCCTAAACAGAACAGCAATGGCCTGTGCTGTAAGATCAAGAATTTACAAATGGTACCTCATAAAATTGGAAAGTTTCTGTAGGGCAAAAGATATTGTCAATAAGACAAAAAGGCCACCAACAAATTGGGAAAGAATTTTTACCAATCCTAAATCTGATAGGGGACTAATATCCAATATATACAAATAGCTCAAGAAGCTGAAGTCCAGAAATTCAAATAATCCCATTAAAAAATGCGGTACAGAGCTAACCAAAGAGTTCTCAACCGAGGGATACCGAAGGGCTGAGAATCACTTGAAAAAATGTTCAACATCCTTAATCATCAGGGAAATGCAAATCAAAACAACCCTGAGATTATACCTCACACTAGTCAGAATGGCTAAGATCAAAGATTCAAGTCACAGCAGATGCTGGCAAGGATGTGGAAAAAAAAGGAACACTCCTCCTTTGCTGGTGGGATTGCTAGCTTGTACAACCACTCTGGAAATCAGTCTCACAGTTCCACAGAAAATTGGACATAGTACTACTGGAGGATCCCACAATACCCCTCCTAGGCATATACCCAGAAGATGTTCCAACTGGTAATAAGGACAGATGCTCCACTATGTTCATAGCAGCCTTATTTATAGTAGCCAGAAGCTGGAAAGAACTCAGATGCCCCTCAACAGAGGAATGGATACAGAAAATGTGGTACATTTACACAATGGAGTACTACTCAGCCATTAAAACAATGAATTTATGAAATTCTTGGGCAAATGGATGTATCTGTAGGATATCATCCTGAGTGAGGTAACCCAATCACAAAAGAAGTAACTTGATATTCACTCACTGTTAAGTGGATATTAGCCCAGAAACCTAGTATACCCAAGATACAACTTCCAAAACACAAGAAAATCAAGAAGGAAGACCAACTCGTGGATACTTCATTCCTCCCTAGACAGTGAATAAAATATTTATGGAAGGACTTGCAAAGACAAAGTTTGGACCTAAATTAAAGGATGGATCATCAAGAGACTGCCCCACCTAGGGGTCCATCCCATAATCAGCCACCAAATGCAGACACTTGCATACACCAGCAAGATATTGCTGAAAGAATCCTCATATAGCTGTCTCCTGTGAGGCTTTGCCAGTGCCTGGCAAATAGAGAAGTGGATGCTCACAGTCAACTATAGGATGGAACACAGGGCCCACAATATAGACGCTAGAGAAAGTACCCAAGAGCTGAAGGGGTCTGCACCCCTATAGGGGGAACAACAATATAAACTAATCAGTACCCCCAGAGCTCGTGTCTTTAGCTGCATATGTAGCAGAGGATGGCCTAGTCTGCCATCACTAGGAAGAGAGGCCCCTTGGTCTAGCAGACTTTATATGCCACAGTACAGGGGAATGCCAGGGCCAAGAAGTGGGAGTGGGTGGGTAGGGGAGCAGGGCAGGGGGAGGGTATAGGGGAATTTTGGGATAGCATTTGAAATGTAAACGAAGAAAATATCTAAAAATAAATGAATAAATAAATAAATAAAATATTAAAAAAGAAAAAATAAAATTAGGAATATATGGACTGTGACTGAAAAAAATGTTTAAATTAACAATATATCTTTCATGTTTACATCAAGTTCTCACAGGAGCACATATATCAAGAAAGGAGTATATCATGCAATAAATGTGAGGACAAAGAGAATGAGTCAATATAAGTGTGCATTATGTTTACTTCAATTTAATATTATATTTTAAGTATCACAAAATAAATGTTTCACTCAGATTCCCTAAAAATTGAGATATAAGTTCTGGGTTTCACATTTTTAATGACTCTAGGGAATAAAAATAATATTATGAGCTATATCATATTCTTATAAGCTGTTTTCTCATGGAGACTTGCAACATCATTATTATAAAATGCTAAAGAAAATAGCAAAATGAAAACTGCTTACCTGGTGCAAAATGAGGTAAAAGAAGTCTTGGGAGATCTGAATATAGTCACTCTGCTCAGAGTTACACTGACAACACTGGATTTCTTTTTTGTCCTTCCTAGGAGTAAAATTCATGTCTTTAAGTTTTACATACATGTAAATGATAAAAACTAATTAAAGAGAGAAATACTACAAGTAAAAATACTGGAACATTACACAATTATCTAGTCTCTTTACAAAGAAAAAGTGACAGACTGTATTTAACAACCCAAAGAATTTGAAGCCAAGTTGTTATTAAAAACTATGTTCTACTGATTTACTAAACGTCAAGAGAAAATTTTAAAAGAAAACAATTAAAACATAAAGTTCACTAATGGCAGTTATTTTAAGTTATGTAAATTTTATATAATTTTCTATTTTAAAAAATTGTTGTCTGGGAATTTCATAAAATGTCTTCTGATCATAATCACTTTATGCCTCAAATGTTTTTGGAGCCAAGCACTGCTGTTATCTGCATAACTTCATGTAGTTTTAAAAACGCATCAATTGAAACTTATGCTAGATGTATTTTTTTAATGTGTAGATTACACTAGAGACTGGTAAACTTAACATGGAATATACTATTTATGAAAATAAATATTCTCTCTCCGAGGAGTTATGGTTGACCCACAAATATTCACCTACTGGGTGAAAATTCATGCCCACCTTCTATCTCCTTTATTAGGATTGGGTTTACCTTGAGTCTCAGGGATTTTCTGCAGGATATAACATTCACTAAATTCATATATGCAGCTGCCTGCAGTGTTCAGAAGACACAGTTTCCTTAGAGTAATCATTGTTTCTGGGTTTTACAATCCTTCCACTACCCCTTCCATAATGACTTCTGATCCTTGGAGAAGTGGCTGAAATATTGATGTCAGAGTAAAGGTTGATAATTTCAAAGTCACTTATTACCTTCACTTTATAAGACTGGGGGTCATCATGAAAAGTTACACTTAAAATGACTAAATGATACATTAGCAGATACCATTAGTTATAAGTTCTAAGAAATCAGTTTAATATTTTGACTATTCTTTTTAATAGCTGAGTAGTATTCCATTGTATAAATGTACCACATTTTCTGTATCCATTCTTCTGTTGAGGGGCATCTGAGTTCTTTCCAGCTTCTGGCTATTATAAATAAGGCTGCTATGAACATAGTGGAGCATGTGTCCTTATTACCAGTTGGAACATCTTCTGGATATATGCCCAGGAGAGGTATTGCGGAATCCCCCAGTAGTACTATGTCCAATTTTCTAAGGAACCGCCAGACTGATTTCCAGAGTGGGTGTACATGCTTGCAATCTCACCAACAATGGAGGAGTATTCCTCTTTCTCCACATCCTCGCCAGCATCTGCTGTCACCTGAGTTTTTGATCTTAGCCATTCTGACTGGTGTGAGGTGTAATCTCAGGGTTGTTTTGATTTGCATTTCCCTGATGATTAATGATGCTGAACATTTTCTCAGGTGCTTCTCAGCCATTCAGTATTCCTCAGGTGAGAATTCTTTGTTAAGCTCTGCACCCCATTTTTTAATGGGGTTGATTCTTTGGGAGTCAACCTTCTTGAATTCTTTATATATATTGAATATTAAATAAAAAATATTTTGACTATTTAGCAGAATAATATTTGTAGGTTCTCCCCTAAGGGCTATTATCTAACTAGCTACAGGTTATTAACCCCAATAGTAGTGCTAGTTAAGAGTGAAGACTTGTAAGTTGTTGATGTTGATTAGGAGCTGAAATTATGATTTTAGTATTAGAACAAGATAAAACAAGCATATAACTGACTATATATATATATATATATATATATATATATATATATATATATATGGAGACCTACATATAGTAGCTTGTCAAGTAGAAAGAAATATTTTCCAAAATATCTAACATGCTTTATGTGTTCACAGAAATCTGCAAAAATTCTGCTTTTGTATAAATGTAGGTTAATTAGATAACAAAATAAAAACAAGTGCTATCCTTCATTGCATTTGTGGTCCATAACACTAAATACACAAATAAATTTTAACACAGAAATATAAGAAAATAAGTAATATAAGACAGTTTATTAATTTCCATTATATTTTAAAATGTATCATAATTACAGATTTATTTAAAAGTTACTAGAAAGGGATAAACTTGATATTATTTAAATGTGAGTGTTGTTTTAATACCTACTCTATATTGCTTAGTGTCTCTAGACTTTAACTGAATTAATAAATTTGTAAAAATAATAATTATAGGCTCAAATTCATGAAAACAATATAATATAAATAATTCAGAGAATAACTGATTGAAATATGTAAAATATATTTTCAGTGTGTGATTTCATCATCAACAAGTCACTTTTCTACAGGTTCAAAAAGTTATCAAATCTGTTATGCCTGCTGATTTCTATATCATTGGGAAACAAACATTGCTCTTATTTCAATTAGACATAAAATGTTTAGTTTAAAAATTACTTAGTTTTCCAATTCACACAGTTAATCATACCCATGAATACATCTTGTTTCTTCTCCCTAATGAGAATCTACATCATTAGCAAGGAATGACCTGAAGAGTATAGCCATTGTGCCACTCTTCCACCTTCCACCAGGATTTTCTATGTGCTATTCTTCCTGACAGATACAATGGGGTCTGGAAATACATGAGAATCTTAGTCATGTTTTTGAAATGGACAAATGCATAGTTTCTGAAGCATGTGATCAGTATTTTACTCATACAGTTTTCTACTGCTTCAAATGTCATTCCTATCTAATCTGCTGCTTAATCACTGTAACAATTGCTCATTGTTTTCTACATAAGGTATATTTGGGTGCAACTTTATGCATCTGGCTATTATTTTAGAGTCATGAGGGACTGAACTTAAATTTTGATGTATCTAACCTTTAAGGTTATGATCTTCAGGCTTCCTAAATTATAACGAAAGTGCACATACATTTTTAAAGGTTACAGTGTTTAGCTTTCTTGATATTTACAATCATGTGTTAATGTTAACAGAATCTCCAATTTTCATTGGTATTTTGAACAATATAAAAAAATCATAAACATGGGATAGGGGTATTTTCAGCAGGGAAATGAGGAAAGGGGATGAAATTTGAAATGGAAATAAAGAAAATATCTAATAATAAACATAAAAAAGATAAACATTAATCACTGTGTTCTTATCCCCATTTATACAAAAGCACATGGTACCAATGTTAGGGAAGGCAAAATGATCAAACTTCATTCCTCTGTTCATGTAGCCATAACATCATTTATCATCTCTGACATTCTAAAAGTACTGCCATAGGAAGCACCTGCAGATCACTTTAGTGTATATCAAGTGTAGCACTGTATATCAAGAATTTTGTTGTTAATGATGAAATATGGTAGGTCTTTAATGCACATTTATAACACTCATGTTAGTTCTGACAACACAATTGAAAGAATGACTGCCCACCATTGAACTCTAATATAAGTTTTGTCAAAGAGTGCTAGGTGTTGAGCAACACAGTTTATCAAGTTGCAAGCAATAACGTTCCATGAAGTGGTAACATTGACACTGTAAAAGTGAAACTTGAAAAGATTCTAGCAAGGCTGTTCCTTATAAATTGCATTAACTTTACAAAGTGTTGAAATTGTTTTTCTCTATATAACCTTGATACAATCTAGTTACTAAGGAAAGAGCTAAGTTTTTTAGCATCTTGCTAGAAATTACCTATGACTAATTTAGAAATAATAAACTTTATAGTTTTGTTTTTTGTTTTTTGTTTGTTTGTCTGTTTGTTTGTTTGTTGAGGCAGAGTTTCTCTGTGTAGCCCTGGC
This sequence comes from Mus musculus, assembly GCF_000001635.26. Taxonomy (NCBI): domain Eukaryota; kingdom Metazoa; phylum Chordata; class Mammalia; order Rodentia; family Muridae; genus Mus; species Mus musculus. The sequence continues at coordinate 111,450,388 of NC_000067.6, forward strand.
TGTTCTGGAACTCACTCTGTAGACCAGGCTAGCCTCAAACTCAGAAATTTGCCTGCCTCTGCCTCCCAAGTGCTGGGGTAAAGGCATGCACCACCATGCCCGACTTACTTTATAGCTTTCTTATATTGCAAAAAATATTGTTTTTCCTTAGAGGCCAAGAAGGGCAAACCACAAGAGCAACAACAACATATAACCTAGAAAGAATTATTTTACAAACAAAAGTTACTGAAAACCCAACAAATATAAATAGGGAATAGTAGCAAAGCCAAATATTGGTTATTGGAAAAAGAAATAAAAATGAGTTAATCATTTAGAAATACAGGAATAAACAACTTAAACAGGAAGATATGTACTTTTTTATTTCTTCCTTCTTTTTTGAGGAGGTGTTGTCACAGAACCTTTTAATGCCTATAATTCTTGAACTGAGTCTGCAGTCATCAATACCACTGCAAACGAAGCTTCCCTGCCCATAATCTCCAGAAGGAACACAGGCCACAGACATTATACTGGCCTTAGATGACATAAAAAAAAAAAAAAAAAAAAAAAAAAAAAAAAAAAAAAAAAAACTACCTCCAATGGCAACACAGACTACACACAACAACATAGCTTCCACTGAAACCTTGGGTATGAACATGACCTAAAGCCACAGTAAAAGACTGGACAAATACATGCATCGTTTAAAACAATATGGCCTCCAGCAGTACAGAACATGAGGTCTTTAGAGACGGTCGAATCCAGAAAATAACTGTATGCACTACAGTTATTTATTTATTTATTTATTTATTTACTATTATTATCTATCATTGCTCACTAACAAGTTAATCGTGTGATTGGGCAGCACACTGGAGTATAGGAGTGCAAAGCTTGCAGGATCACCAGATTGTGGTCTACCAGCCTGCTACCCCTATTGGTGAATAACATACTCTCCAGTCTACTGCAACCATGTTCTCACACCTGTCACAGATGCTACCACCTTGTTTCTGACTGCCTCTCATTATTACTGTAACTTTGTTTACAATACCTCTTATGTTTCCATAGTTTGTTCTCTCTCTCTCTCTCTCTCTCTCTCTCTCTCTCTCTCTCTCTCTCTCTCTCTCTCCCTCCCTCCCCCTCTCTCTCCCTCCTTCCCTCTCTCTCTCTCTCTCTTGCTTGTTTCAGTCATTTCTTTCTGTAAGTCCTTTGAAAACATGCAACTAATTAATTTGCAGAATGAATCTAATAAGAGCACATTTAGATATTAAATCTGATATTACAAGAAGAAATCAATAGAAATATTTCATTAATAATACCTGCAAAACCATAATAATGAAATCAGAAGATAATATTGAATAAAATTGAATATCAAGATTAATATAGTCATAAGTATAAATGTGAAATGCTGAAAAAAAAAACATTAGCAGATACAAACCAGATATTCTATACTCACACTTTTGACCATCACTTCAATAGAATTCCAGAGTTGGGGCACATTGTAGGATGGTTAGAACCAGCATTATCCATCTACCATATATATGTTACTGAGATGACAAGGTGATACCAGCAAACCAAGTCAGGTGACTAAGACATATCCTGTTGTCTTATAATATAGTTGCAGTAATAACGCAAAAAATATTCCCAAGTTTGACTGTTACCATGAAGAAACTCAATAAAATAAGCTAATTCTTTGTTTTATATATATATGCTATGCAAGTACAGTCAGGAAAATTATGTATCATTGGAAGGAAATTTAATGGAAGTGGAGGAATGTAGGAGCATACTAGATATACACAAATAGGAGCATATAATGTGTTTATAAACAAAGACTACGAAAGTTGAATGCATTTTAACATAGCATTCAATAATATTGATATCTGATGTTAAATAGAGAAAATCAAAACAAATAATTGAAAATTCCTTTTATACATATTGCAGTGGTAATAAAATGTCTGAATATTCATAATGAATTTGATATGATAAGAAAGAATCAGTATGCCATATATACTCTTTGAGAGCTATGAACTTTCTGGCTAAATAGTAAAAAAAGAGGTGGTAAAATCAAAGGCATAAGGAATATGGCCTAGACAGATATACAGAAATAATGAATTAATATAATTAAGCACATGGGCATTATATTAAGGACAATGAGTCCAAGAGTGGTTATAAACTTTAGTGCTTTGAGACGTTCTTTAAAGAAGTTACCAGTATGGGAAAACTGATCTGATCAACTATATGAATTTGTTTTCTGACCGCAAAGAGCATTTTGCTAATTATCCTATAAAATTCAGTGGGAGTATGAAAATGTGGGGTGTAGAATATATACAAAACTCAATCATCAATTACCAAAAAGCCAAACAACTAGATTAAAATTTGGGACATGGAACTAAAGGAAGAATTCTCAAAAACTGAAGCACAAATAACTGAGATATATCTAAGTGCCCCCTCCCCCATTTTACCATTTCGGTTCATGCCAAATCCATCCATAATTCTCTTCAAAATCCCTCTTTTTATTTATGGTGTGTTGTATGTGTACATACATACATACCCATATGTTTTCTGGGCTAACCACATGGTATTAGACAAGAAATACTTGTCTTTCTCTTGTGAGCCTATGCCAGTGCCTGGCAAATACAGAAGTGGATGCTCACAGTCATCTATTGGATGGAACACAGGGCCCATAAAGAAGGAGCTAGAGAACGTACCTAAGGAGCTAAAGGGGTCTTCAATTCTATAGGAGGAACAACAATATGAACTAATCAGTACCCCCGCAGAACTCTTGTCTCTAGCTGCATACATGGCAGAGGGTGGCCTAGTTGGCCATCAATGAAAGGAGAAGCCCTTGGTCTTGCAAAGATCATATACCCCAGTACAGGGGAATGCCAAGGCCAGGAAGCAGGATTGGGTAAGTTGGGGAGCATGGTGGGAGGAGGGTATAGGTGGCTTTTGTGATAGCATTTGAAATGTAAATGAAAAAATATCTAATAAAAAAAGTAAACAGTGACAACAGCATACAATTCAATTATCTGTGCTGAAGCAGGGAAAAACTCAAGAGAATAAACATATGATCCCATTACAAAAAGAAAAAAAAAAGCAGGAAACTGATCTTCTCACAGCAAACAAAAGAGGAGAACCATATAAAGCATAATTCCACCTTTAACAACAAAAATAACAGGAAGCAATCATTGACCCTTAGTATCTCTGAACATCAATGGACTCAATTACCCAATAAAAAGACATAGACAAACTTTATATGCCCCAGTACAGGGGAACACCAGGGCCAAAAAGGGGGAGTAGGTGGGTAGGGGATTGGGGTTGGGTGGGTATGGGGGACTTTTGGGATAGCATTGGAAATGTAAAGGAGGAAAATACCTAAATAAAAAAAAAAAGACATAGACTAGCAGACTGGATATGTAAACAGGACCAAGCGTTTTGCTTCATGCATCAAACACACCTCAGTGACAAAGACAGACACTAGCTCAGAGTAAAAGCTGAACTAAAAATCCAGGCATATGGTCCCAAGAAACAAGGTGGAGTAGCAATTATAGTATCCAATAAAATAGACTTTCAACCAAAGGTAATCAAAAAGATGGGAAAGGACAGTACATACTCATCAAAGGAAAATTCTACCGAGAAGAACTTTCAATTAAATTCTGAATGCCCCAAATAAAAGAGTACCCACATTTATAAAAGAAACATTAATGATCCTCAAAGAACACATTGAATACCACACAATAATAGCAGGAGACTTTAACACCCTATTCTCATCAATGGACAGATCATGGGACCAGAAACTAAACAGAGACACAGTGAACCTAAAGGAAGTTTTGGAACAAATTAACTTAAAAGATATCTCCAAAATATTTCACCCTAAAACAATGGATATACCTTCTCAGCATCTCATAGTAGACTCTCTAAAATCGACCATATAATCTGTCACAAAACAAGCCACAACCAATGCAAGAAGAGTGAAATAATCCCATGCATTCTATCAGATCACCACAAACTAAAGTTGTTCTTTAACAACAACAACAAAGACAACAGTAACAACACATACTCACAAACACAACAAAACAGCAACAAAAACAACTCACATACACATGGAAGCTGAACAACTATCTACTCTATGATAACTTGGTCATGGAAGAAATAAATAAAGAAATTAAAAGTTTTAGAATTTAGTGAAAACGAAGACACAACATACCTAAATTTATGAGATACGGTGTAAGCAGTGCTAAAAGGGTTCTAAGTGGTTCCATAAAGAAATCTTAGAGTGCATACTCTAGCAGCTTAACAGCACATCTGAAATTCTAGAAAAAAAAATGAAGCAAATACAAGAGCAGTAGAAGACAGGAAATAATGAAATTCAGTGCTGAAATCAGCCAAGTAGAATCAAAGAGAATTATACAACGAATCAAGAAAACTATGAGCTAGTTCTTTGAGGAAAATCAAGAAGATAGATAAACAGTTAGCTAGATTAACCAGAGGGAACAAAGACAATATACAAATTAACAAAATCAGAAATGAAAATGGAGAAATAACAAAAGAAACTGAAGAGATTTAAAAGAATTTCAGATCCTACTACAAAAATCTGTACTCAACAAAACTGGAATATCTAGATGAAATGAATGGTTTTCTAGACCAATACCAGGTACCAATGTTAAATCAGGATCAAATAAACCATCTAAACCATCACATAACTCCTATGGAAATAAAAATAGTCATTAAAATTCTCCTAATCAAAAAATCCTCAGGACTAGATAGTCTTAGTGCAGAGTTCTATCATACTTTCATAGACGACCTAATATCAATACTTCTTAAACTATTCCATAAAATAGGTAGAGAAGGAACAATAAACAGTTACACTGATAATTAAACCACACAAAGACCCTTCAAAGAAGGAGAATTTCAGACAAAATATCCCCATGAATATTGATGCAAAAATATTCAATAAAATTCTTGCAATATGAATCCAAGAACACATCAAAATTATCATTTACCATGATTAAGTAGCCTTCACCCCAGAAGTGCAGTAATGACTCAACATAAGGAAATGCATCAATGTAATCCACTATGTAAACAAACTCAAACAAAAAAACTCAACAAAACACATGATCATCTCATTAGATGCTGAAAACGCTGTTGACAAAATAAAACACCCTTCATCCTTAAAGTATTGGAAAGATAAGGAATTCAAGGTTCATAGGTAAATATAATAAAAGGAAAACAAAGCAATTCAATAGAAAAGATCAAACTAATTGGAGAGAAACTTGAAGCAATCCCACTAAAATTGGGGATAAGGCTGCCCACTCTCCCTCTATCTATTCAACATTGTACTTGAATTTCTGGCTAGAGCAATTAGGAAAAAAAGTTCAAAGAAATACAAATTGAAAAGGAAGAAGTAAATATAACACTATTTGAGAATGATATGATAGTATGCATAAATGACCCAAAAAAATCACCTGAGAACTTCTAAACCTGATAAACAACTTCAGCAAAGTAGCTGGATACAAAATTAACTGAAACAAATCAGCAGCTTTCCTCTACTCAAAGGATAAATTGTCTGAGAAAGAAAATTAGGGAAATGAATCCTTTTACAATAATCACAAATATCATGAAATATCTTGTTGTGACACTAACCAAGTAAGTGAAAATAACCCCATTAAAAAATGGGGAACAGAGCTAAACAAAGAATTCTCAACTGAGGAATACTGAAGGGCCAAGAAGCACTTGAAAAAATGTTCAACATCCTTAATCATCAGGGAAATGCAAATCAAAACAACCTTGAGATTCCACCTCACACCAGTAGAATGGATAAGATCAAAAACTCAGGCGATGGTAGCTGCTGGCTATTATGTGGAGAAAGAGAAATACTCCTCTGTTGCTAGTAGAATTATAAGCTGGTACTACCACTCTCGAAATCAGTTTGGCAGCTCCTCAAAAAGTTGACTAGTTCTACACAAGACCCGAACTATACCACTCCCAGGTAAATACCCAAAAGGTGCTCCACCATATAACAAGGACACACATTCCAATATGTTCATAGCAGTCTTATTTATAATTGCCAAAAGGTGGAAATAACCCAGATGTTCCTCAACAGAGGAATGGATACAGAAAATGAGGTACATTTACACAGTGGGATACTACTCAGCTATTAAAAGCAACACTTGATGCAATTAGCAGGCAAATGGATGAAACTAGAAAATATTCTGAGTAAGGTAAAACAGTCACAAAAGAATGCACATGGTATGTACACACTGATAAGTGGATATTAGTCAAAAAGAAGCTAATACCCATGATGCAACTCACATGAAAACCCAAGAAGAAAGAAGATCACATCAAAGTGTCGATAGCACAGTCCTACTCAGAAGGAAGAAAAAAATTTTCTGGGAAGTAGATGGAGAGAGGGAGGGAGAGAGGAGAGGGAGGGAAAAATGGGGCCAGTTCAGATACAGAAGAAGATGGGTAAGAAGTACAGAATGTCAGGTTTTTGAAAGTAGTTGTGAAGCAGTGTGGGAGGGGTAGCTGGGGGTAGCCATTAGAGATTTTCAGATACCAGGGAACCAAGAGATTCCCAGGACCCAACAGGATGGATATTAGCTGAAATATCCAACAAAGTGGAGATAGGACCTGTGAAGACCATATCCAGTGGATAGGCACAATACCCATTTGAGGGGTGGGGTCACTCAATCCCTCAAAAATATTAATCCAAAATTTATTTTGTCAAAAGGAAATGCGGGATAGAGTGGTGCAGAGACTGGAAAAAAAGCCATCCAGAAACTGTCCCACTTAGGGATTTGCCCCATCTCCAAACACCAAACCCAAATACTATGACCAAACTCAAATGAATGACCAACTAATGGCTAACCCAAAACGAGACAATCCCAGGGGCAAGAAACAATCACTGATACTATTAATGATACTTTGTTAAGCTTGCAGACAGGAACTTATCTTAACTGTTTTCTGAGAGGTTACAACCAGCAACCAATGGAAAGAGATGCAGAGACTCACACCCAAATATTGTATTGAGCTTGGGGAGTCTTATGGAAGAGTTGGGAGAAAGACCAAGGTATCCACATAGGACACGGACCCAACAGCTAGAGCAACACATTCAGAAAACCTTGACACTTGGGGGCTCCCAGAGACTGAATCACCAACCAAAGAAAAAGCATTGGCCTGACCTAGGACCCCTACATATATGTAGCAGATAAGTAGCTTTACCTTCATGCAGTTTCCCCAACAAGCCTCCAGAGTGGAGGCTATCCCTGAGCCTATTGCCTGCCTGCCTGTGTATCCTATGTTCCTAAATACTGCCTTGACTGGTTTCAGTGGGAGAGGATGTGTCTAGTCCTTCAGGCACTTGATGTTTGGGATGGGGTGGAGAGATTGGTAGGGACAGGGCTGTGTGGGGTGTGTGTGAAGGGGTTGTTAATGTGTGGGGTGACACGAAAGAGAAGCAGAACATAGAATTAGTTGGAAAAATAAAAACATTTTCTTTATCAATTTTCATACAAATCTCATGATGTCATTTTTTAAAGAGCCAAGTAATATCCCATTGTATAAATAAACCACATTTTCTCTATTCATTCTTCTGTTGAGAGACATCTAGGTTGTTTCAAATTTCAGGGTATTATGAATGAGGAGCAATAAACACTGTTGAGCAAGTGCTCTTGTGGCAGGAGGAAGGATCTGCTATAGGTAGGTTTTGAGGCACAGTGGTTCCAAGTTATATGAATATTAGCCATATTGATTTTCTTAGTGGTTATACATGTTTATATTCCCACAAGCAATACAGGAGTGTTCCCCTTGCTTTATATCATCACCAGCATGAGGCTTCACTTGTATTATTGATTTTAGCTCTGCTGACAGGAGTAAATGAAATCTCAAAGTAATTTGGTTTGCATTTCCCCTGATATTGAATCTGGAAGTATATGTGGGAGTCAAATAATACAATCAAAATATGTACAAAATTAAATTCTTTTAGTTAATAAAAGCAAAAGAGAAACAAATTTTCTCAAAGAAAAGCTAGCTGAAAGGATGTTTTGGATCATTTTTTTTCTTCCTCAGTTTCTCCCAGATACTGCCTACCCTAAACCCCACCCAACATAAAGCTCATTTTTTTCTTTCTTTATAAAACAATTAACTAGCTGAATATGTACACAATAAAATCATAACACACATAAATACAGACAAGTAAATGCATAGAAACACACATATACACAGAGATGTTTTTGCTACTGTATTTTAAAATGACAGACAAAAAACGAAAAACAAAAACAAAAATAAAACAAAAATCCCAAACAAACAAACAAACAAAACAAAAACAAAAAACAAAAGCAGAAACAAAAAGCAACCAAATGATCCAGGAAAATCAAAAATGTAAATATTCTATTATGGTTTCAGTTTCAAAGAGTTACACACAAGAGTAGACAAAGATTAGAGGAAAAACTGAGACCTCATATCAGGATCCACAACACAGAGGCAGAGAAAGAGGAGGAGGTTCACATTGGGAATGGCATGAGACTTTAAAACTCTGAAAAAAAAAATCACGTCCCTCTACCCATGAAACACTTATTTCAACAAAGGGAGATCATCTTTTCCTTCCCAACCAGTTCCTCCCACTGGGGACCATGTACTAAAATATATAATGAGGCTTTGAGGATAATTTTCATCTAAATAATACTGAAGTATTGTGATTTTTCCCATATAATAACTATCCTGAGCTGGGAGTGGTGGTGAACAACTTTAATCACAGCACTTGGGAGGCAGAGGCAGTCTGGTCTACAAAGTGAGTTCTAGGACATCCAGGGCTATACAGAGAAACCCTGTCTCGAATAAATATAATAATAATAATAATCTTGAAATTAATTAGCAAATTAATATATCATTCCACATCCGTGCTGCATGTTAGAACTCTGATTCTTATTCCTTTTAAGTCATTTCCTTTTAATGAAAATACATATAGAGAACCCTGTGCCACACCTCTCCATACTGAAATCCCTCCCAGAGAGAGCTGATCTCCTAGGAGTGCTGACAAACTTAAGATCACAGGTTCATAGGAAGGAATAAGCTCCAGTCAAAGACATCAAGACCAGCTAGCACCAGAGATATCCAGATGGCTAGAGGCAAGCACAAGAAAGTAATTAGCAGAAATCAAGTCTACTTGACATAATCGAAACCCAGTTCTTCTACGCAGCAAGCCCTGGATACCCCAACACTTTGGAAAAGAAAGATTCTAATTCAAATCACATATCAAGCTTATGATAGAGAATTTAAGAAGTAAACAGATAACTCCCTTAAAGAAATACAAGATAACACAGGTAAAAAGATGGGAGCCTTTAAAGAGGATAAACATAAATTTCTGGAAAAAAAAATACAGGGGAAAAAAAAAAAGAGGTGAAGGAATTACACCAGAATCTAAAAAAAGGATACAGAAACAATAAAGAAATCACAAAGGTAGAAAACCGTGGATATAGAAAAACTAGGAAAGAGATCAGCAGTCACAGATGCAAGTTATCACCAACATAATACAAGAGAAAAGAGAGAGAATCTCAGGTGTAGAAGACACCATAGAAGACATTGACACAAAAGTCAAAGAAAATGAAAAATGCAAAAATCCCCTAATCTGAAACATCCAGGAAATACAGAAGAAAATGAGAAGACCAAACCTAAGGATAGTAGGTATAGAAGAGAGTGAAAATTCCCAACTCAATGATCCAGTAAATATCTTCAACAAAAATATAGAAATATTCCATAACCTGAAGAAAAAGATGCCCATAAACATACAAGAAGCCTACAAAATTCCAAATATATTGAACCAGAAAAGAAATTCTTCTCATCATATAGTACTCAAAATACCAAATACACAAAACAATGAAAATGTATTAAAAGCACTAAAGGAAAAAGGTCAAGAAACATATATAGGAAGACCTATCAGAATTACACCAGACATCTCAACAGAGACTCTAAAAGCCAGAAGATCCTGGACGGATGTCATAGACACTAAGAGAACACAAATACCAGCCCAGGCTACAACACCCAGCAAAACTCTCAATTACCATAGATGGAGAAAACAAGATATTCCATGAGAAAAACAAATTCATACAACATCTTTCCACAAACCTAGCCTTACAAAGGATAATAGACGGAAAACTTTAACACAAGGAAGGAAATTACACCCTGAAAAAAAGCAAGAAAGTAATATTCTTTCAAGAAATTAAAAAAAGATAACCACACACACATAATTCCAACTCTTACAACAAAAATAAGAGGAAACAACAATTCCTTAATATCTCTTAACCTCAATGGATTCAGTTCTCAAATTAAAAAAAACAAAAAACAAAAAAAACAAGAGACATCCGGCCACCTTCCTGGTGAGTGCACAGGGGTCCGCCCGGCCGGAGAGGTTTGTGCCTCAGGCCCCAGGGGGAGCCTCCTTGGCTCCGGGACACCGCAGGAGGGCATGCTGCACCGGTGAAGGTGTGGAATACAGAGGCCAGCCGTTTCTGGACCAGGCGAGAGCCACAGAGCTTCTGAGGTGGCGCCATCTTCAGTTCCAGACAACCGGCCACCTTCCTGACAACCAGCCACCTTCCTGGCGAGAGCCACAGAGCTTCTGAGGCAGTGCCATCTTTGGCTCCAGACAACCGGCAACCTTCCTGGCCAAAGCAACACAGCTTCTGGGAAAAATCCTGTTTTGGGCCTTCATCTTCAGCCAGGAGGAGGTCCAAACACCAGATAACTGTGCACCTTCCCTGAAAAAGGAGAGCTTGCCTGGAGAGACTGCTTTAACCACTGAAACTCAGAGGAGAAAGCTAGTCTCCCACGTCTGCTGATAGAGGGTAACAAAATCAACAGAGGAAAAATCTCTAAACAAAGACAACTATAACAACTAATTCCAGAGATTGCCAGATGGCGAAAGGTAAATGTAAGAATCCTACTAACAGAAACCAGGACCACTCACCATCATCAGAACCCAGAACGCCCACTTCGCCCAGTACAGGGCATCCTAACGCACCTGAAAAGGTAGACCTGGATTTAAAAGCATATCTCATGATGATGGTAGAGGACATAAAGATGGAATTTAATAACTCACTTAAAGAAATACAGGAGAGCACTGCTAAAGAGTTACAAGTCCTTAAAGAAAAACAGGAAAACACAACCAAACAGGTAGAAGTCCTTATAGAAAAACAGGAAAACACATCCAAACAGGTGATGGAAATGAACAAAACCATACTAGACCTAAAAAGGGAAGTAGACACAATAAAGAAAACCCAAAGTGAGGCAACGCTGGAGATAGAAACCCTAGGAAAGAAATCTGGAACCATAGATTTGAGCATCAGCAACAGAATACAAGAGATGGAAGAGAGAATCTCAGGTGCAGAAGATTCCATAAAGAACATCGGCACAACAATCAAAGAAAATGGAAAATGCAAAAAGATCCTAACTCAAAACATCCAGGAAATCCAGGACACAATGAGAAGATCAAACCTACGGATAATAGGAATTGATGAGAATGAAGATTTTCAACTCAAAGACCAGAAAACATCTTCAACAAAATTATTGAAGAAAACTTCCCAAATCTAAAGAAAGAGATGCCTATGAACATACAAGAAGCCTACAGAACTCCAAATAGACTGGACCAGAAAAGAAATTCCTCCTGACACATAATAATCAGAACATCAAATGCACTAAATAAAGATAGAATACTAAAAGCAGTAAGGGAAAAAGGTCAAGTAACATATAAAGGCAAGCCTATCAGAATTACACCAGATTTTTCACCAGAGACTATGAAAGCTAGAAGAGCCTGGACAGATGTTATACAGACACTAAAAGAACACAAATTCCAGCCCAGGCTACTATACCCAGCCAAACTCTCAATTACCATAGATGGAGAAACCTAAGTATTCCATGACAAAACTAAATTCACCCATTATCTCTCCACGAATCCAGCCCTTCAAAGGATAATAACAGAAAAAAAACAATACAAGGACTGTAACCACGCCCTACAAAAAACAAGAAGATAATCCCTCAACAAAACTAAAAGAAGACAGCCACAAGAACAGGATGCCAACTTTAACAAAAAAAAAAAAAAAAAAAAAAAAAAAAAAAAAAAACAGGAAGCAACAATTACTTTTCCTTAATATCTCTTAATATCAATGGTCTCAACTCCCCAATAAAAAGACATAGACTAACAGACTGGCTACACAAACAGGACCCAACATTCTGCTGCTTACAGGAAACCCATCTCAGGGAAAAAGACAGACACTACCTCAGAGTGAAAGTCTGGAAAACAATTTTCCAAGCAAATGGTAAGAAGAAACAAGCTGGAGTAGCCATTTTAATATCGGATAAAATCGACTTCCAACCCAAAGTTATCAAAAAAAGACAAGGAGGGACACTTCATACTCATCAAAGGTAAAATCCTCCAAGAGGAACTCTCAATTCTGAATATCTACACTCCAAATGCAAGGGCAGCCACATTCATTAAAGACACTTTAGTAAAGCTCAAAGCACACATTGCACCTCACACAATAATAGTGGGAGACTTCAACACACCACTTTCATCAATGGACAGATCGTGGAAACAGAAACTAAACAGGGACACAGTGAAACTAACAGAAGTTATGAAACAAATGGACCTGACATATCTACAGAAATTTCATCCTAAAACAAAAGGATATACCTTCTTCTCAGCACCTCAAGGGACCTTCTCCAAAATTGACCATATAATTGGTCACAAAACAGGCCTCAACAGATACAAAAATATTGAAATTGTCCCATGTATCCTATCAGACCACCATGGCCTAAGACTGATCTTCAATAACAACATAAATAATGGAAAGCAAACATTCACGTGGAAACTGAACAACACTCTTCTCAATGATACCTTCATCAAGGAAGGAATAAAGAAAGAAATTAAAGACTTTTTAGAGTTTAATGAAAATGAAGCCACATCGTACCCAAAATTACGGGACACAATGAAAGCATTTCTAAGAGGGAAACTCATAGCTCTGAGTGCCTCCAAGAAGAAACGGGAGAGAGCACATACTAGCAGCTTGACAACACATCTAAAAGCTCTAGAAAAAAAGGAAGCAAATTCACCCAAGAGGAGTAGATGGCAGGAAATAATCAAACTCAGGGGTGAAATCAACCAAGTGGAAACAAGAAGAACTATTCAAAGAATTAACCAAACGAGGAGTTGGTTCTTTGAGAAAATCAACAAATAGATAAACCCTTAGCTAGACTCACTAGAGGGCACAGAGACAAAATCCTAATTAACAAAATCAGAAATGAAAAGGGAGACATAACAACAGATCCTGAAGAAATCCAAAACACCATCAGATCCTTCTACAAAAGGCTATACTCAACAAAACTGGAAAACCTGGACGAAATGGACAGATTTCTGGACAGATACCAGGTACCAAAGTTGAATCAGGATCAAGGTGACCATCTAAACAGTCCCATATCACCTAAAGAAATAGAAGCAGTTATTAATAGTCTCCCAGGCAAAAAAAGCCCAGGACCAGACAGGTTTAGTGCAGAGTTCTATCAGACCTTCAAAGAAGATCTAATCCCAGTTCTGCAAAAACTATTTCACAAAATAGAAGTAGAAGGTACTCTACCCAACTCATTTTACGAAGCCACTATTACTCTGATACCTAAACCACAGAAAGACCCAACAAAGATAGAGAACTTCAGACCAATTTCTCTTATGAATATTGATGCAAAAATCCTCTATAAAATTCTCGCTAACCGAATCCAAGAACACATTAAAGCAATCATCCATCCTGGCCAAGTAGGTTTTATTCCAGGGATGCAGGGATGGTTTAATATATGAAAATCCATCAATGTAATCCATTATATAAAAAAACTCAAAGACAAAAACCACATGATCATCTCGTTAGATGCTGAAAAAGCATTTGACAAGATCCAACACCCATTCATGATAAAAGTTTTGGAAAGATCAGGAATTCAAGGCCCATACCTAAACATGATAAAAGCAATCTACGGCAAACAAGTAGCCAACATCAAAGTAAATGGAGAGAAGCTGGAAGCAATCCCACTAAAATCAGGGACTAGACAAGGCTGCCCACTTTCTCCCTACCTTTTCAACATAGTACTTGAAGTATAGCCAGAGCAATTCATCAACAGAAGGAGATCAAGGGGATGCAAATTGAAAAAGAGGAAGTCAAAATATCACTTTTTGCAGATGATATGATAGTATATATATGTGACCCTAAAAATTCTACCAGAGAACTCCTAAACCTGATAAACAGCTTCGGTGAAGTAGCTGGATATAAAATTAACTCAAACAAGTCAATGGCCTTTCTCTATACAAAGAATAAACAGGCTGAGAAAGAAATTAGGGAAACAACACCCTTCTCAATAGTCACAAATAATATAAAATATCTTGGCGTGACTCTAACTAAGGAGGTGAAAGGTCTGTATGATAAAAACTTCAAATCTGTGAAGAAAGAAATTAAAGAAGATCTCAGAAGATGGAAAGATCTCCCATGCTCATGGATTGGCAGGATCAACATTGTAAAAATGGCTATCTTGCCAAAAGCAATCTACAGATTCAATGAAATCCCCATCAAAATTCCAACTCAATTCTTCAACGAATTAGAAGGAGCAATTTGCAAATTCATCTGGAATAACAAAAAACCTAGGATAGCAAAAAGTCTTCTCAAGAATAAAAGAACCTCTGGTGGAATCACCATGCCTGACCTAAAGCTTTACTACAGAGCAATTGTGATAAAAACTGCATGGTACTGGTATAGAGACAGACAAGTAGACCAATGGAATAGAATTGAAGACCCAGAAATGAACCCACACACCTATGGTCACTTGATCTTCGACAAGGGAGCTAAAACCATCCAGTGGAAGAAAGACAGCATTTTCAACAATTGGTGCTGGCACAACTGGTTGTTATCCTGTAGAAGAATGCTAATCGATCCATACTTATCTCCTTGTACTAAGGTCAAATCTAAGTGGATCACGGAACGGAACTTCACATAAAACCAGAGACACTGAAATTTATAGAGGAGAAAGTGGGGAAAAGCATTGAAGATATGGGCACAGGGGAAAAATTCCTGAACAGAACAGCAATGGCTTGTGCTCTAAGATCGAGAATTGACAAATGGGACCTAATGAAACTCCAAAGTTTCTGCAAGGCAAAAGACACCGTCAATAAGACAAAAAGACCACCAACAGATTGGGAAAGGATCTTTACCTATCCTAAATCAAATAGGGGACTAATATCCAACATATATAAAGAACTCAAGAAGGTGGACTTCAGAAAATCAAATAACCCCATTAAAAAATGGGGCTCAGAACTGAACAAAGAATTCTCACCTGAGAAATCCCGAATGGCAGAGAAGCACCTGAAAAAATGTTCAACATCCTTAATCATCAGGGAAATGCAAATCAAAACAACCCTGAGATTCCACCTCACACCAGTCAGAATGGCTAAGATCAAAAATTCAGGTGACAGCAGATGCTGGCATGGATGTGGAGAAAGAGGAACACTCCTCCATTGTTGGTGGGATTGCAGGCTTGTACAACCACTCTGGAAATCAGTCTGGCGGTTCCTCCGAAAATTGGACATAGTACTACCGGAGGATCCAGCAATACCTCTCCTGGGCATATATCCAGAAAATGCCCCAACTGGTAAGGAGGACACATGCTCCACTATGTTCATAGCAGCCTTATTTATAATAGCCAGAAGCTGGAAAGAACCCAGATGCCCCTCAACAGAAGATTGGATACAGAAAATGTGGTAAATCTACACAATTGAGTACTACTCAGCTATTAAAAAGAATGAATTTATGAAATTCCTAGCCAAATGGATGGACCTGGAGGTCATCATCCTGAGTGAGGTAACACATTCACAAAGGAACTCACACAATATGTACTCACTGATAAGAGGATATTAGCCCCAAACCTATGATACCCAAGATATAAGATACAATTTGCTAAACACATGAAACTCAAGAAGAATGAAGACTGAAGTGTGGGCACTATGCCCCTCCATAGAATTGGGAACAAAACACCCATGGAAGGAGTTACAGAGACAAAGTTTGGAGCTGAGATGAAAGGATGGACCATGTAGAGACCCATATCCAGGGATCCACCCCATAATCAGCATCCAAACGCTGACACCATTGCATACACTAGCAAGATTTTATCGAAAGGACCCAGATGTAGCTGTCTCTTGTGAGACTATGCCGGGGTCTAGCAAACAGAGAAGTGGATGCTCACAGTCAGCTAATGGATGGATCACAGGGCTCCCAATGGAGGAGCTAGAGAAAGTAGCCAAGGAGCTAAAGGGATCTGCAACCCTATAGGTGGAACAACATTATGAACTAACCAGTACCCAGGAGCTCTTGACTCTAGTGCATATGTATCAGAAGATGGCCTAGTCGGCCAACACTGGAAAGGGAGGCCCATAGGACACGCAAACTTTATATGCCCCAGTACAGGGGAACGCCAGGGCCAAAAAGGGGGAGTGGGTGGGCAGGGGAGTGGGGGTGGGTGGGTATGGGGGACTTTTGGTCTAGCATTGGAAATGTAAATGAGGTAAATACCTAATAAAAAATGGAAAAAAAAACAAAAACAAAAACAAAAAACAAAACAAAACATAAACTATCTGGGCATGGTGGCACATAACTTTAATCCCAGCACTTGGGAGGCAGAGGCAGGCGAATTTCTGAGTTCAAGGCCAGCATGGTCTACAGAGGACTCAGGACAGCCAGGGCTACACAGAGAAACTCTGTCAAAAAAAAAAAAAAAAAAAAAAAAAAAGACTAACAGACTACTAGATCAGATTTAATACTTAAAGGGACCTACCATTTTGCTTCATACAGGAAACACAAAGACATTCATTCAGTAACAAAGACAGAGATTACCTCTGAGTAAAAGTCTGGAAAAATATTTCAAGCAAATGACCACAAGAAAAATGATGGAGTAGACATTCTCATATCAGTCAAAATTTACTTTCACTCAAATATTTTCAAGAAAGATAAGGAAGAACACTTCATACTCATCAAAGGAAAACTCTACCAAGATGAACTCTCAATTCTTAACATCTATCCTCCAATTGCAAGGCACCCACATTCCTAAAAGAAACTTTACTAAGTATCAAAAGACATATAGCAACTCACACAACAGTGGGAGACTTCAACACCCCACTTTCAGATCATTGAAACAGAAACTAAACACAGACACAGTTAAACTAACAGAAGTTATGAGACAAATGGATTTAGCAGGTATCTAAAGAACATTTCATCGTAAACCAAAAGGATATATCTTCTTCTCAGGACCTTATGGTACCTTCTCTAAAATTAAACATATACTTGGACACAAAACAAGCCTCAACAGATAAAATTATTGACTTAGTCCCAAGTATTCTAGCAGACTACCACAGACTAAGGCGGACCTTCAATAACAACTAAACCAAGAGAAAGCCGGCATACACATTAAAGCTGAACAACTCTCTACTTAAGATAAATTGGTAAGGGAAGAAATAAAGAAATAAAAGACTTTAGAATTTAATGTAAAAAAGCCATAGCATATCCAAACTTATGGGACCTAATGAAAACAGTGCTAAGAGGAAAACTCATAGATCGGAGTGTCTCCCAAAAGAAACTGGAGAAAGCAAACACTAGGTGGTTAACAGTATATCTGAATGCTCTAGATAAAAAAGAAGCAAATACACCCAAGACAAGTAGATGGCAGGAAGTAATCAAACTCAGAGCTGAAATCAACCAAGCAGAATTAAAGAGAACTATACAAAGAATCAAGAAAACCAGGAGCTGGTTCCTCGAGAAAATCAACAAAATAGATAAAGCCTTAGACAGACTAAGTAGAAGGCAAAGAGGCATTATCCAAATTAACAAAATCAGAAATGAAAAGGGAGACATAACAATAGAAACAGGAAATTAAAAAAAAAATCACCAGATCCTACTACAAAAGCCTATACTCAACAAAACTAGAAAATCTGAAAGAAATGGATGATTTTCTAGAAAGATACCAGGTACCAAAGTTAAATCAAGAGCAGGTAAACCATTAAACAGTCCCATAACTCCTAAAGAAATAGAAGCAATCATGAAAAGTCTCCCAAACAAAAACACACTGGACCAGAATGTTTTAGTGCAGAATTCTATCAGATCTTCAAAGAAGGCCTAATATCAATACTCTTCAAACTATTCTACAAAATAGAAACAGAAGGAACACTACACTCTTGTCTCTATGAAGCAACAATTATGCTTATTATAAGCACATGTTCCCCAATGAAGGAGCTAGAGAAAAGACCAAAGGAACTGAAGGGTTTGCAGACAAATAGAAGGAAAAACAATATGAAACAACCAGACCCCCCAAAGCTCCCAGGGACTTAACCACCAACTAAAGAGTACACATGAAGTGACCTATGGCTCCATTCTCAATATGAAGCAAAGGATGGCCTTGTTGAACATCAATGGGAGGAGAAGCCCTTGGTCCTGTGAAGGCTCGATTCCCCAAAATAGGGGAAATGCCAGGACAAGGAAGTGAGAGTGGGTGTGTTGGTGAGCAGGAGGAAGGAAGATAGGATAGTGGTGTTTCAGAGGGGAAACTAGGAAAGTGGCTAAGACTTGAAATGTAAAAGAATATATCTAATAAAAACTTCAAATTAAAAATGAGAGAGAGAGAAAACAGAATAAAGCCTCCAAGTCATTGACACGGGTGCAAATTTCTTGAACAGAACACCAGTGGCTTATGCTCTACAATCAACAACCAACAAATGGGACCTCATATAATAGAAAAGCTTCTATAAGGCAAAGGGACACTGTCAATAGGACACAATGGCAACCAACAAATTTGTATAAGTTCTTCACCAATCCTTCAATCTGATAGAGGGCTAATATCCAATATATACAAAGAACTCAGGAAGTTAGACTCCAGAGAACCAAATAACCCTATTAAAAATGGGGTACAGAGCTAAAGAAAGAATTTTCAACTGATGAATACTGAATGCCTGAGAAGCACCTAAAGGACTGAAGAGGGTGAAGGGTTTTGCCACCCCATAGGAAGAACAGCAATATCAAACAACCAGAGCTCCCAGGCTCTAAACTACCAACATGGTGTACACATGGAGGGCCCCATGGCTCCAGCAGTATATGTAGCAGAGGATGACCTTCTCTGGCATCAATGGGAGAAGATGCTCTTGAACCCATGAAGGCTTAATGCCTCAGTGTAGCAGAATGGGATAGCAGTGAGGCAGAAGTGGGTGGTGGCACATCCTCACAGAAACAGGAGGAGGGATGATGAAATAGCAGTTTTCTGGGGGAAAATCTGGATAGGAGATAACATTTGAAATGTAAATATATAAAATATCTAATAAAAATGACTAAGCAGAAAAAAAGAAGAAAAGGAAATGTTCAATATCCTTAGTCATCATGGAAATAAAAACAAAGAATTCTCAGCTGAAGAATACCGAATGGCTGAGAAACAACTTTAAAAAAAATGTTCAACATCCTTAGTCATCAGGGAAATGCAAATCAAAACCACCCTGAGATTCTTCCTGAAGCAAATAAGAATGTCTCAAATCAAAAACTCAGGTGACAGCAGATGCTGGCAAAGATGTGGAGAAAGAGGATCACTCCTCTATTTTTGTTGGGATTTCAAGCTGGTACAACCACTCTGTAAATCAGTCTGGCAGTTACTCAGAAAATTGGACATAGTACTATCTGAGGATCCAACTCTATCATTCCTGAGCATATACCTAAAAGATGCTACACCATATAACAAGGACACATGCTTCACTATGTTCATAGAAGCCGTATTTATAATACACAGAAGCTTGAAAGAACCCAGATGCCCCTCAACAGAGGAATGGACACAGAAAATGTGGTATATTTACACAATGGAGTACTACCCAGCTTTTAAAATCAATGACTTCATGACATTCATAGGCAAATGGATGGAACTCTAAAGTATCATCCTGAGTGTGGTATTCCACTCACAAAAGAACACACATGGTATGTACTCACTGATAATTGGGTATTAGGAAAACAGCTCAGAATACCCATGATAAAACTTACAGACCATATTGAGCTCAAGAAGAAGGAAGACCAAAGTGTGGATGCTTCAGCCATATTTAAAAGAGGAAACAATATTATCCAGAGAGGTAGATGTTGGGAGGGACTAGTTGGAAGAAATGAGGCAGAGGGGGAAAGAGATGAGCAGGATCAGTTATGGGACTAGACAGGAATGATATACAGAGGATCAGAAAATGGAACAGAGGTGTATAGCAATGGAAGATAGGGAACTGAGTGTAGCCACCAGAAAGTCCCAGATACCAGGAAAGCAAGAGGCTCCCTGGATCTAACAGGGATGAGATTAGCTGAAATGCCCAACAAAGGGAGGGAGAACCTGTAGGGACTATATCCAGATATTAGACAAGACCCCCTGTTGGAAGATGCTGCCACCTTCTACCTCCAAATTTTTATCCCAGAATTACTACTGATTAATGAAAATACTGGGACAGAGTGTGGAGCAGAGTCTAAAGGAAAGACCCCCCAGATAATGCCCCACCTGGCAATTCATCCCATATACAAACACCAAACCCAGCCACTATGGCAGATTCCAAGAAGTGCTTGCTGACAGAAACCTGATATAGCTATCTCCTGAGATGCTTGGCCAGAGTCTGATAAATACAGAGATGGATGCTCTCAGCCAACCATTGGACTGAGCAGGAGGACTCAATGGAGGAGTTAGGGAAAGAACTTAAGGAGCTGAAAGATTTTGCAACCCTATAGGAAAAATAACAATATCAACCAATCAGACCACCCCCCCACACACACCAGAGCTCCCAGGGATGAAAACACCAACCATGGAGGAGCCCATGGCTTCAGATGCATATATAGCAGAGGATGGTCTTACCTGGCATCAATTTGAGAAAAGGCCCTTGTTTCTGTGAAGGTTAGATGCCCCAGTCCAGGGCAGTGAGTATGGAGTAGATGTATGTGGTGGGGAGCTCACTCATAGAAGTGGTAGGAGGGAGAATGGGATAGGGGTCTTGTGTAGGGGAAACCAGGGAAAGGAAAAAACATTTGAAATGTAAATAATTAAAATATCTAATAAAAAAAGAAGGGGGGAAGAAAATTCACATGCTTCTGTTAGTTACCTTAAGAGTTCCATCTTTTACCTTCCGTTTCCTTTTTCTTTTTTTTAATTAGGTATTTTCCTCATTTACATTTCCCAATGCTATCCCAAAAGTCCCCCATACCCCCCCCACTACTCTACCCACCCACTCCCCTTTTTGGCCCTGGAGTTCATCTGTACTGGGGCATATAAAGTTTGCAAGTCCCATGGGCCTCTCTTTCCAGTGATAGGCCATGTTTTGATACATATGCAGCTAGAGACAAGAGCTCCGAGGTACTGATTAGTTCATAATGTTGTTCCACCTATAGGGTTGCAGTTTCCTTTAGCTCCTTGGTTACTTTCTCTAGCTCCTCCATTGGGGGCTCTGTGATCCATCCAATAGCTGACTGTGAGCATCCACTTCTGTGTTTGCTAAGCCCGGTATAGTCTCACAAGAGACAGCTCTATCTGGGTCCTTTCAGTAAAATCTTGCTAGTGTATGCAATGGTGTCAGCGTTTGGAAGCTGATTGTGGGATGGATCCTGGATATGGCAATCACAAGATGGTCCATCCTTTCGTCACAGCTCCAAATTTTGTCTCTGTAACTCCTTCCATGGGTGTTTTGTTCCCAATTCTAAGAAGGGGCACAGTGTCCACACTTTGGTCTTCGTTCTTCTTCAGTTTCATGTGTTTTACATATTGTACCTCATATCTCGCTATACTAAGTTTCTGGGTTAATATCCACTTATCAGTGAGTACATTTCATTTGAGTTCTTTTGTGATTGGGTTGCCTCACTCAGGATGATTCCCTCCAGGTCCATCCATTTGCCTAGGAATTTCATAAATTCATTCTTTTTAATAGCTGAGTAGTACTCCATTGTGTAAATGTACCACATGTTCTGAATCCATTCCTCTGTTGAGGAGCATCTGGGTTCTTTCCAGCTTCTGGCTATTATAAATAAGGCTGCTATGAACATAGTGGAGCATGTGTCCTTCTTACCGGTTGGGACATCTTCTGGATATATACCCAGGAGAGGTATTGTGGGATCCTCCGGTAGTACTATGTCCAATTTTCTGAGGAACCGCCAGACTGATTTCCAGAGTGGTTGTACAAGCTTGCAATCCCACCAACAATAGAGGAGTGTTCCTCTTTCTCCACTTCCTTGCCAGCATCTGCTGTCACCTGCATTTTTGATCTTAGCCATTCTGACTGGTGTGAGGGGGAATCTCAGGGTTGTTTTGATTTGCATTTCCCTGATGATAAAGGATGTTGAACATTTTTTCAGGTGCTTCTCTGCCATTCAGTATTCCTTATGTGAGAATTCTTTGTTCAGTTCTCAGCCCTATTTTTTAATGTGGTTGTTTGATTTTATGGAGTCCACCTTCTTGAGTTCTTTATATATATTAGATATTAGTCCCCTATCTGATTTGGGATAGATAAAGATCCTTTCCCAATCTGTTGGTGGTGTTTTTGTCTTATTGATGGTGTCTTTTTCCTTGCAGAAGCTCTGCAATTTTATGAGGTCCCATTTGTCAATTCTCGATCTTACAGCACAAGCCATTGCTGTTCTATTCAGGAATTTTTCCCCTGTACCCATATCTTCGAGGCTTTTCCCTACTTTCTCCTCTATAAGTTTCAGTGTCTCTGGTTTTATGTGGAGTTCCTTAATCCACTTAGATTTGACCTTAGTAAAAGGAGATAGGAATGGATCAATTCGCAATCTTCTACATGATAACAGCCAGTTGTGCCAGCACCATTTGTTGAAAATGCTGTCTTTTTTCCACTGGATGGTTTTAGCTCCCTTGTCAAAGATCAAGTGACCATAGGTGTGTGGGTTCATCTCTGGGTCTTCAATTTTGTTCCATTGGTCTACTTGTCTGTCACTATACCAGTACCATGCAGTTTTTATCACAGTTGCTCTGTAGTACAGCTTTAGGTCAGGCATGGTGATTGCACCAGAAGTTCTTTTATCCTTGAGAAGAGTTTTTGCTATCCTAGGTTTTTTGTTATTGCAGATCAATCTGCCGATTGCCCTTTCCAATTTGTTGAGGAATTGAGTTGGAATTTTGATGGGGATTGCATTGAATCTGTAGAATGCTTTTGGCAAGATAGCCATTTTTACTATGTTGATCCTGCCAATCCATGAGCATGGGAGATCTTTCCTTCTTCTGAGATCTTCTTTAATTTCTTTTTTTCAGAGACATGAAGTTCTTATCATACAGATCTTTCACTTCCTTAGTTAGAGTCACGCCAAGGTATTTTATATTATTTGTGACTATTGAGAAGGGTGTTGTTTCCCTAATTTCCCTAATAATAAAATACCTTGCCTTTTTGTTTCTTAAAGCAGCATATTTTTGGGCTTTGTTCAGCTTAGGCACCTCACAGAGATAACCACAGAAAGAAGTCATGACTTCTCATCTGCCTCACCATCCCAAAACCTCCCTTATAGAGTAGGAATACCAGTGAGCACTCCTTTATATTTCATATACTATGAACACTAATTCTAATTGTATAACACTTTTTTATTATTTTCATTATAGTAAGAAAGTTATTTGCAATTTTTTGCTAATTAATTTGTGAGTATTTAATAAACATTCACATCTAAATTACCAAGTAACATTCAACTGACAGCTATGGAATTTCAGCATCACCCCAGTCTTTATATCTGAGAATCAGTATCTGAAGACTATTTGTGCTCTGGATATGCGGTCACTAACACATTATGTTTTGTAAGATAATTCTTTTTCTTGTTTTTCTGTTATCTTAATAAATTATTCTTTTGGTTATTTTTTTGAAATGATTTTTTAAAGTATATGGTTTTGTCAAATTTACTTGGATATTTCTAGTGACTATCCTTATCTTGGATTTTTTGCGTTGATTTTTGGATTTTGGTTTTTAACTATTTTTAATTATTATTTTCTTAATTTGCCTCCCAATTGTTGTCCATTCCTGATGTCTCATACCAGAGTTGCCCACTCCTCTCCCTCCCATTTTCCTCTGAGAACCCACTCCCAGTCATCTGCCTTCTATGGGCCATCAAGTCCTTACAGGACTAGACTCATCCTCTCCCACTAGGGACAAGGGAGGAAGTCAGTCCTCTACTACATATGAGTTAGGGGCCTTGGTCAGCCTTGTATGCTCATTGGTTGCTGGCATAGTCTCTGGGAACACCATGGGGTACATATTAGTGGACATTGTTGGTCTTCCTATGTTGTTATCATCCTCTTTAGCTCCTTCAATACTTCGACGAACTCTTCTATATAGGTTCCTGACCTATAGTCTAATGGTTAGCTGAAAGTATCTGCATCTGTCTCAGTCAGCTGCTTGTAGAACTTCTAAAAGGGCATGCATGCTAAGTTTTAGACTGAAGGCAAAAGTTAGTATCAGTAATAATGCCAGGGTTTGATGATCTCCCATGGGATGGATACAAAGTTGGGCCAGTCACTGTGGGGCCAATTTTTCAGTTTTTGCTACATTTTTGTCCAAGAATTTCTTTTAGATAGGAACAATACTATGTCAAAAATTTTGAGAGTGTATTGGCATCCCTATCCATCCACTCCAGCCCCTTTCTAACAACTGGAAGTAGACATTTTAGGTTCCATCTCCCCACTTTTGCACATTTCAGATAAGCTTGCCGACATTTAATTCTGTGTGCCATTTAAATCCCAGGTATCTTGGATTTTCTAGAGGTTCTCGACATGCCCAGTTTCTAAGCCTAACAGCTGGATAATTCTATTCATTCTCCTGACCCTCTGGGCTTCTATCTTTTGTCCTGCCACATATGATCTTGCCCCTTTCTCCCCTCTTCCTCCCATTTCTCACCATTTCGGTCTTTTCATCTGTCTCCCATGACTATTTTGTTTACCCTCTAATTAAGATTGAAGCATCCTCACTTGGACCTTCCTTCCTCTCATACTTATTAGGGTCTATTGGTTGTATTATGAGTATTCTGTACATTTTTGGCTAATATCCACTTGTCAGTGAGTACATACCATGTATGCCCTTTTGAGTTGGGATTGTCTCACTTAGGATGGTTCCATCCATTTTTTATTCAGTTTTAATGACATGGAATTCCATTGTGTAAACGAACAATTTGTGTATTCATTTTTCATTTGAGCCACATATGGACTGCTTCCAGTTTCTAGCTATTATGAATAAAGCTATGAACAGTGGAGCACATATTCTTGTCGTATGGTAGAGAATCCTTTGGGTATATGAATAATTTATATATTTTGAATATTAGTCTTGAATCAGATGTGGATTAGTGAAGATCTTTTCTCGGTATGTATGAAACTTTTGAGTTTCACAAGGTCCCATTTATCGGTTGTTGATCTTAGAGCCTGAGCTTTTGGCATTCTGTTTAGGTAATTTTCCCCTGTGGCAATACTTCTAAGGCTGTTTCCCACGTTTTATTCTATTAAATTTGTTTTATTTGGTTTTATTTTTTCTGAAGGTCCTTGATCTAGCTGGACTTGAGCGTTTTGTAGGGTGATAAATATAGGTAAATTTACACTTTGTACATACAGACCACAGGGTAAACTAGCATCGTTTCTTGAAGAAGGTTTCTTTTCCACAGTATAGTTTTGTCTTCTTTGTAAAAGCTCAAGTGCCCCTAGGTGTTTGGGTTTATTTCTTTGTCTTTGATTCTCTACCATTTTATAAAATTGCCTCTCTCTATACCAGAATCATGTTTCTTTGTTTGTTTTTATCACTATCGCTCTCCAATACAGCTTGAGGTCATTAATGGTGATTACCTCAAAAGTTTTCTGAGATACCTCAGAATTGCTTTAGATATTCTGGATTTTTTGTTTGTTTTGTTTTTCCATACAATACTGAGAATTACTCTTACTATATCTGTGAAGAATTGTGCTAGAATACAGGTGCAAATTGCATTGGATCTCTAGAATAATTTTTTATATTTGATAATGTTCACTATGTTATTCTTACCAATCCATGAGCATGGAATATCTTTCCATCTCCTGAGGTCTTCTTCAGATTCCTTTTTCAGGGATTTGAAATTCTTGTCATATAGATCTTTTGCTTGCTTGGTTAGATTTACCCAAGATATTTTATATTATTTGTAGCTCTAATGAATTGTAATCTTTCCCTAATTTCTTTCTCAGCCCGTTTCTCATTTGTATAAAAGAAGGCTACTGATTTTTTGAGCTAATTACATATCTAGCCATTTTGATTAAGTTCCTTATCCACTGTGGAGTTTTCTGGAAGAATTTTGGTTGTCATTATTATATAATATATCATCCACAAATATTGATACCCTCTCTTCTTCCTTTTGAAAACATATCCCCTTGATCTCCTTTGGTTGTTTTAGTTCTTTATCTAGAACTTCAGTTCCTATGTTATATAGATATGGAAAGTGTAGGAAGTCTTCTCTTGTTATTGATTTTAGTTAACAGAATTGCTTGATTTTTTTCCATTTAATTTGATGTTGGCTGTTCATTTGTTGTATATATTTTTTTTTTATTATGTTTAGGGATGTACCATGAGTTCTTGATCTCTCCAAGACTTTTAACATAAAGGAGTGTTGGATTTTCTCAATGCCTTTTTTCAGCATCTAATGAGATGATCATGTGATTTTTTTTCTTTCAGTTTATTCATATATTGGATTATATTGATTGTTTTCTGTATATTGAACCATTCCTGTATTCCTAGAATATAACCAACTTGATCATGGTAAAAGATTTATTTAAAAGTATGAATAGTATTATAAATTTATTTTATTTTTAATATTTGCTTTTACATGAGTGTGCACAAGTATGGAAGTCAGACACCTTGGTGTCTTACCTAAGGAGCTGTCCACCTTGATAATTTTAAAATGAGATTTCTCACTGGGACTGCAAGTTTGATGTTTAGGCTAGGCTAGCTTATATTGAGTCACAGAAATGCACCTGTTCTTGCCTATCACACAATGAGAGTACAAACTCACACCACCAAACCTAGAATTTTTTTACATGGTTTATGGGAATCAAACTAAGGCCCTCATATTTGCAAGGCTGGCACTTTATATCTATATTCTTATCCCTTATTAATCAGTTTTATGAAAAATGACACTTTGATATAAATTAAAGAAAGACAGAGGCCAATTTGGAATTTAAATTTTCTGGATGCATACAGTAATTACATTTGTGTTCTTAGGTGGGACACTGGCACCCTTCTAAAAATTATTGTAGGTATTGTATTTTATTTATTTACAATCCAGACATTTTCTACCCTTTGCCCCATCCAACAGTTCCTCATCCCATTCCTCCCCATACCATCTTCTCCACCACCAGGACCTCCTCTCCCTAAAGCAGGTGGTTCATTTACATAATGGAATACTACTACTCACCTATTAAGAAACAAGACAGCACAAGCTATACAGGCAAATATGTGGAACTAGAGAATATCATCCTGAGTGAGGTAACTCACACCTAAAAGTACATGTAAGATATGTACTGACTAATAAGTAGATGTTAGCCAAAAAATTACACAATAACCAAGATACATTCCACAGGACTCAAGAAGGTTAACAAGCTGAAGGACCCAAGTGAGGATGTCTCAATCCCATGTGGGAGGTAGAAGAAAACAGTCATGGAGGGACAGAGGGATGGAGAGACCTGGGTGGGAGACGAGACAGAAAGGGGAAGGAGAGAGCATTATCAGGTATTATGGGTGGGAAATAGAACTGAAGCCTGGAGGGCCACGAGAAAGAATGGAAACAGGCAACCTAGGGAGGTAATAGGTGGGAGAACCCTCTAGAAGGTCCTGGAGACCTTGGAGGTAAGACAATCAATGGGGAAACCCTCAATGATGTGTTCTTCAGTAGGGAGGGGGAACTTCTACAGTCCACATCCAGTAGAGGGACAGGCCATCAAGCTGAGGGATGTGGTTGCCATTCCATAGTTAAAAGCTCTGACTCAGAATTGTTCCTGTATGAAGGAATTTCAGGGACAAAAAATGGAGAAGATGAGAGAATGGAGGTCTAGTAATAGGCCCAAATTGGGATCCAACTCAAGGGGAGGCCCTGGGCACTGACACGGTTACTGATACTGTGGTGTGCTGATAGATGGGAGTCTAGCAAGGCTGCCCACTAAGAGGCCCAACAAGCAGCTGATAGAGTCCAAGGCAGATAATAGCACTCAACCAATGGGCATAAGCTAGGGAATCCTCTGGTTGAATTGGGAAAAATCTGGAAGAAGCTGAGGAGGAAGGTAGCCCAAAGGGAAAACAACCAGTCTCAATTAACCTTGATTCCTGAGATCTCAGACATTAAGTCACCAACTAGGCAGCATAAACCAGCAGTATGATGCCCTTGACACATATCAGCAGATGACTACCTGGTCTGGCCTCAGAGAGAGAAGATGGATCTAATCCTTGTGAGACTTGAGATCCTAGGGAGTGGGGATGTCTGGTGGGTTCCAGTTAGAGCAGGTGGGGACATCCTTTTGGAGTCAAGGGAACAGGTAAGAAAAGAAAAAAAATTCATTGTTAAAAAAATTCATTCCCATTAAAGTTAAAGGATGAATGAACCCGACTTCTGAAGTTAGAAACTACTTCATAATTCAGATGCTAAAATATTCAAAGTTAATTTTTATGACACTTTTATGTGGTGTACAAATGTGGCTGTAACCTTCCCCCCCCCCCAAGTCTGAAACAGGTTGATCCAGCCCTTGACCTTGCTGCCACAGAGGCGATTACCTAGGGTGAAGCTTTCCTGATTAGATGCTCTATTATTCAGCCACTGCTGCTATTCTCCTTCAAGACACTGCTACCTGCTGAGAGGCCCCTGAGCTATTCCAGAGACTACACTCTTTGCTGCAGGCTGTCACCTGCAGATGGTTCCAGGCTCCAAGAATAGATTAGTGGGGGATGGGCCTCCCCCCCTTTATAAGCACAGTTTTCTATTAAACATTTGAGCTTTGACCAGGAACCTTGACTTAGCTCCATTTCTCTCTGGACCACCTAGTTCCCCTCTCTTTTCAGACCCAGTTTGCCTCCCATGAGTAACCCGTGTCCATGTGAGCCACAGGACAGCTTCCAACATGTGGCCATATGCCCTCCCATGCTATAATTTTAAATGGCTTTTCATTTTGTGAGTCTTCTGAAGGCATCCTATTATTCTGTGGCTTCATGAGTGCAGTGATTCTATCTCTTCCCTGTCTAGAAACAGGGTTCTACTACATGTTCTGTCTGAAAGTCTGCCTTCCACAGTCTATACAAATCTTAGATTATTACCAAGTCCCTAGAAGATAGAATATCCTGGTCCAGTTATTCATTTATAGATAAGCTCTCTAAAGATAGTCATTCTCTGAACATAGACCTATTGTGTGGTTTTGCATTTGTTTACCATCCATTGCAAAAAAAGACTTCTCTGATAATATTTAAAATTTTTTATAATATATGTGCAAAGATAAATTAATTTGATGGAATATCCATTTAGCAACTTTGTAGAGGGGCCAGATAATAACCCATATCTGGAAAGTTCATCACTCACATAGCCTATAACTATTATTTGTTAAGTGTGCTTAAATACTTTACCCACTGAGCCATGTTGTCAGCCTCAAAAAATTATGTTTAGTTGCAAACATCAAATAAACTACCTCCTAAAACACGATGTAACTATTCTACATTTGTAATTTCCCTTATATGTAATAGCTACTCCTTATTGTCAATGTGAATGTATTTACAATAACCATGGAAACATGATTCTGAATGTGTCTTGCAGGCTATTAATAGAAAGGTTTAACTACACAGTGAATATACAGTTCAAACATAGGGAGCACCATCCCATGGACTTGTATTCCTTTTCTTATTTAGGTCAGCTTGAGTTACCTAGAATAGGACAAAAACCATATATCATCCATACCCCTATTTAGTTCAAAAAATGCAGCAGACAAAAACACCATCCAAAAACGTAGCAAACCTGTAATATTTTATTACAAAATTTAGAGTTCTCAATGATGAGAATGGATTTGTTTTCCTCAGTGAGGAAGGAAAATTTTTACCCATAAGTAGCTGCTCTCTGAACAGAAAATACAAGCCATCAATTAATTTATCTCAACTATCTTAGCTAATATATTAAGAATCAAATATATATGACATATCATACTATTTTTTTCAGTTATATACACTGCACAGTCCAGATGGCAGATAGATTAATGCTACCTTTTTAACTTACTTTATATACAACAAATAGGTACATTCAATCTTTGTTTACAGTAGTTTATTTCCAGTTGTCAGAGTATTATCTTATATAGGGAAATGTTTCAATTCTCCTCAACTGTTTTTGAATTATTTGAAAGTTAAAAATAAATCATAATGTGTACAGTATTTATTTACAAACTAAAAGACTAGTTAAGAAGATTCAAAGAAAATATGTTAAATTAATTGTGATAATATATTATATGGTAATTACAACTATATGTACATTATAATATGTACTTAGTGTTGACATTTGACACGAAGATAAGTATATTGATAATATAATATTTTTGTTTCTAATAAATTATTAACTATGGAATATGCATTCTATCTTCTTATTATACATCATTTTACTTAGTTATATCAGTTTACTTAGTATTCACCTGTTTTATACACCTAGAAGGGTAACCAACATTCCAGTATCCACAAAGTGCTCAGTAGTACTCAGTCACAAGTTTATTCTAACTAAGTTTACCAAATATTAGTTCAAGATGTGCAGTGGTCACAGAACTGTGGATATAACTCGTCACATATCAATTAAGATTAGTACCATCTCTATCATCATCAATGCCACTTATCATCATTATTATTATCACCATGAATATCATAAATACCCTGTGCTCTGAGATTAATAAGGACTCAAGTATGTGGGGTTTTTTTTGTTTGTTTGTTTGTTTTCTAAACTCAATTTGTAAAGGATAAAGTAAGATATTGCATTTTTAGATTATGAAATCATTAATGATTTCAAATTATAGCAAAAAGGGCTTCAATATCCTTTGTAACAGGTCTGAGAAATTAAAACTGTCAGGTACTCCAAAGCTACATTGACATTTCAGGTAATAAAAACAGTTATACATTGAAATATGGCACTTGTTGAAGTTATTTTTGTATAAATGGATGTCATTGCATAATCATTTTTCAAATTTTAATTTTCAATGTTTCATTTGCATGAGCACTATACATTTTCTTTAACAGAACTTGAAAACAGGCAAAAATTTCCTCCATCAACATCAATATGAACTAACCAGTATGCCCCAGAGCTCCTTGAAACTAAACCACAAATTAAACAAAACAGATGGTGGAACTTGTGGTTCTAGCTGTATACGTTGCAGAGGATGGCCTAGTCTGCCATCAATGGGAAGAGAGGCCCTAGTTCCTGTGAAGGTTCTATGCCCCAAATAAGGGGAATTCCAGGACTGGGAATGGGTATGGTTTGGTTGGGGAGCAGGAGGAGGGGGAGAGGATAGGGGATTTTCAGAGGGGAAACTAGGAAAGGGGCTAATATTTGAAAAATAAATAAAGAAAATATCCAATAAAAAATAACTTAAAATTTTTCCTCCATTATTTTGCCCAATAAATCTCTATCTTTTTAAATAGTAATATAGTATTTTGTGGAAGCATGGGGACCTGAGTTCAGATGCCCAGCAAACATGCTGAAGTCTATTCTTGTAGTGTTGATGGAGCTCAGACATATGGATACACACAACTCACTGGTCAGGGAGCTGAGTGTGGAAATTAATCTCCAGACTCAGTAAGGAGACATCTTTTCAAGGCAGAGAATGATTATTCAGGTCACTCAATATGATCTTCTGGAATTTCAATGTAATATAGTTTTTGAAAGTCTTTGTGCACATTAATCATATAGCATGCGTGCACACACACACACACACACACACACACACACACACACACACACGAGGGGGGAAGAGATAATGATGATTGATGATGATCATAGACAGACAGACAGACAGACAGAGAGCATGACAGACAGACAGATGACTAATAGACAGAGTAGGAGATATCCCCTTTTTGATAGAGTCCCAAATATGGTGTAGAACACTTATAAAGCAATTGCATTCATAGAAGTAGATACAGTAAAGATTAGTTTCCAGTGAAGATAGTTTTTGTTTGTTTGTTTGTTTGTTTTTTATCTTGTGCTAAAGATTATAACATGATAGTTCTCCATTTTTCTATGGCTTTATAACAAAAATGGTAACATAAAAAATGAGGTATAAGTCATGATCAGATGTGACTAATGTAAAAAATATTTTCAAGACAGTAATTAATGCCTGTAATATGTGATATTTGTTAATAGTTTTATAGACTATATAAACAATATTACTATTTAAACATAACATACCAAACTATTAAATAAAAATGGATGACTGTGAAAGCCATGATCCTTGATTAGGTGAGTCATAGACCCTAGGCAAGAACCTACTACTGTTATTCTGGTAAAAGAACATTGTATTAAACTGATACCTAATGACACATCTATGTACCTAGTTATTAAGACATCTTTTGCCCCTCGTTAAAGATGCTTCTATTTACAGCAAATGATGATTAACAAATAAGCCCTCAAATGATCAAACTACAGAGAATAAGGGATTTGCAATGTTCAGACCCAAAGGCAGTACCAAACTCTTATGCTCGAGGCTCAAAAATAACTGCTAAAGGAAGTTCTGAAAAATTATTACTAGCATAGTCAGTGGATGACTACATGGAAACACTGTTGGGTGACACACAGCAATATAGATGTACATAGGAACTACCACAAATTATAAAAGCATATGTAATATCTCCTACAGTTAAAGAGGTTTGCAAATTCTGGTAGGATATTGGTGAGCATATCGTCTCAATCCAGGATAAGTATCTATTAACAATTAGTAGCTGTAAGGAAAATAATTTTTTTCAGGATATGGCTCCTGGTAGGTTTATCAGTGTCCAATAAAAAGCCACAGGCCCAAGCATATGCGGAGATCATAAATTGGACTTGTTAAGCTAAAACTGTAAAAAGATGGGCATAAATTTTGTGGGAAGATATGTGAGCTGAATATGGTAGAGTTGGGGTAGTTTCATGAATATGATCTCTACACATGGAATAAAATTCTCAAAAAAGTAAAAATCATAAGAATATAAATCAAAACTAAGTAGGTGGTCATTGTAATAAAATTTTTCCTACCTTTTGTTTTAAGAACATCTTTCAATTTATCAAAATTGGCATTATTTCAGTTGCTTTAAAACACCTTCAAAATAGGAAGAAATTTTTCTTAGAAATTTTCTTTTGATGGCATATTTCTTATATTGTATTCACAGTGTCAATAGTAAGGTTTTAAATATTTGAGTGAGTCTTTATTGTGTGGTGTACCTATGCATTCAGTTATTTTATCTTACCTCTATCATGTGTGCTAATTTTTTGATATTTCAGGCAATTTTACTCACCCAGTCTTCTGAACAGAAGGGAATTTAAGAGCATTACAGTATGCAAAAGATGAAAATGTTCAGTAAATGCTATCAGTTTCTGAGTTCTATCTGATATGACAGACTACTTCTAAAATCTGTAGCTCATTCTCATTAACATTTCTTAGCATAGCCTAGAAAGATGAACGTTTATACTGTTCAGTATTACTTTTTTCTCAACACAAAATGAGCTTTTAAAATTACAGCCATTGTTAAAATTAAGCTTTATATATATGGCATTTCTCCAGGTTACTTTGTTCATGAGCTTATAAATTAACTGCTGCAAAAAGAAACATTTCTGCTTAATTTACATTTCTATTGAGTCAGATTTATCCACTCACCACAGCTATTTGATGGCAATCTTAATGTTCAAAATGAGAATCATGAAATTCTTTGCTTGCCCAAATGGAAGGGTGACATCATAGTTTAAGTATTGAAAAGGGCATTCTAATTCTCGGATACTTTATTTGTATTTCTTCAACATTTGTGAATTAAAAGCATATGATTACACATGAATATATACATATAAACATATACACATATACATATCATACATATATATGTATATGAAGATTATATAATATGACTTGATTTAATTTATGATATTTGATAAATTTTACTGCTATTGAAATATTGATTTTAGTAGAAAATTGAATTGGTTACTTATAATAAAGCTTGACACAGGTATATGCTCATGAATATTTTGTTAATTGAATAAATTGGATTATGCCACTTATAATTCACAGCTTTCTGGTTGACATTGCTTCACATATGGATCCAAAGTAATGGATAGTAAACTGTCTATATTGCATGCAGTTGCAAAAAACAAAATTAATACAGCAATGCTCCATGCACATATAAAAATCCATAAATATATCAAACGGACAAATTATGCTATCTGGCATTTAAAACTAAAAATTTGCACTTCAAGGTCCTCCTTACTTTTCTTTCTATATACATTTTCTTATAAATCTATGGTCACAGACAAAAAAATTTTAATTCATTTGTACAACAACATGCTGGAAATTATATAAACAGTTCTGCTTTTAGTAACAAATACCTATTTTCTTCTTCTTTATCCTTAGAAAAGTAAATGTGAGTTTGCCACATATTCACTTGAGGTTACATGCTATAGAAAAAAAATTTCAATAAATTTATGTCCATTGAAATCTCCCTATAATCATATTTAACCACAATGTATAACCACACATTGATTTAGACATCTGGTTGAGAAAGTAAGACATATTAGCTCTTTTTGCATTTCTACGATTTTAAAGTTATCTAATTCACTTAATATATTGCCCATTTACTTATATAGTTTGTTGAGTATGAACACATTCGTTGCATGTTGCTTATTTTTCATTTGTAACAATAAATTATTTGATAAATATAAATATATATAATATATATATAATCACTTTATAATGTGAATTATGTTTTCAAAACTCATAATGGGTTTTATACTATTCTATAAAATATTCATACATGATTGTTAATTAACTCATAATAATATGTCAATATTTTCATATGTGTTATTCATAAACTTATTTCCACTTCTTTGAAAAAAATCCAAAATGCAAAATTTCATTCCTGCTGACACTATTCTTGTTTCTGTATCATGAGATAGTAGTCAAGGAGCCTCTAGATAGCTCACATAGTTAGGAAGCAGCTGTAGGCTTGGAGTAGGAAACAATAGTAAATCAAAGTATGGACAGTCCTTTTAGGACATAGATGAACTCTTGGGGAACTGCTCTTACTTATGTCACAAGTATTTTTCATGTTGAATTCATCTATGTCAGTAATGAATGAATCATTCCCCCTTTTTGATGCTCTTTGACTTGTTCTCTATCTCCACACCCTGCTGTTATTATTGTTTTTCTCACTAAAGAAAAAAAAAAAAAAGAATTAGCATCACAGTTTACCATGTAGAATTTTGTAAAATCAGTTTCTAAAATGACAGAAGAGAACACATGGAAGAAAGATGGAAGCTTCCAACAGATAGTACTCTGACTCCAAGTGTCCATTGTGACATGAGTAGCTCCCAACACAAAGAAATTAACATAATGCCATTTTAACAAAAGTAATTAGAGAATATTGGCAATGATTAATTGCATGTAAAGTATTCTGAAAGCTCCGGTGTACCATCTCTATTAAAATGATTTACTGATTCATAAATACCTATCAAATACTTCACAAAGAGTCTCATTCAGAGATACTTTATGTAGCCTGACAATTCACAGATGGTTTAAAGTAGATTTTACCAGTTTTTTAGATTCTATATTAGCATTTAGTTTATAAGTATAGTTAGCAACTGTTAGTTATTTTTCATTTGGACTAGTACTTAATAAATTTGAACTTTCTAGTAATCAACAGTATTGACCTCTTTTATGTAAATAATTAGAATATTGTGTGGGTTATAAAGTTCCACAAAGTTAGCAGGTACTAAATTATCACATTTAGTCCATTAAAACTACACAACTGGCTGTTGATGTAAAATTAAACATTTGTCTTCCTTTCTTGTATAAATAACCACTTTAGGGAATCCTTAGACTTTTGGGTTACTGTAGAAGGGTATGTTATAATGTACATTCATTTATGCCAGATATCTAACTAGATATTTACCATGAATCAAAGTCTTCCAGTTACAGATCCTACACAGTGGGAAAATAAAATCAAATTCAGAATAAAATATTCAGAGATATATTACCCATCATATCCACATTATAAATTAAATAATCTAATGAGTACATGTATACCATATATGATTTATATAATCATGTGTATATATAGTAATACACACACACATACACACACACACACACACACACACACACACACACATATATATATATATATATATATATATATATATATATATATATATAGAGAGAGAGAGAGAGAGAGAGAGAGAGAGAGATTTTATGGGCATGAAGGCAAAGAGGATTTAGGAAAATAATTTAGCCTAATACCTAAAGGCAAGTCCTTGAAGCCTACAAAATGAAGTTGATTCTGGAAATGTTCTGTGAGATAACATTTCTCTAGAAAAAAATTCTTGAGTGAAAAGGTAGGCAGGGAAGTGAATTGGTGAACAAGGAAAACACATTAAGTTAATAAAGGTGAGAATAGAGAAAGTCAGAGAAAGCAATATGGAAGAAATATAGCAAACGTTTTTGATTGATACACATGGTCCAGAAGAACTATACCACATGTGTTGCTGCCATTAGAATAGGTAAAAGTACAACTGGAAAACCCTAACATTATTGAAAACTGGACTGCCTTGGAATTATGAGAGAAAAGCTATAAGAACTAGAGAAGTTAAGATGCCATCCTTCCTTACCTTCGTTAATACAGAATTAAGCTGTTCTCATGATCTCTCAGACAAGGTCCTCCATAGTATTAACATCTCCATCACCACCCATATCCTCCCATTCTCTTATAGAAAATAAATTATTAAGCAGAAAACAGTTCAAAGGACATGAGCTTGCATGCAATAAATCTTCAGGGAGGAGAAAAGCCTTTGGGGAGGAAATTACTATAAACTAAGAAAAAAAAGCATAGGAGAAATCCCTCCTTAATATAGCTGTCCTATTAGGACAGTTTTGTGTCCCAAGAGAAATTCTTCCAATTATAACAGAAACAAATATCACAAGGCTGTTTGTTTTCAGATAACAATAGTACACAGATATATGCAAATAACATGCTTTTCATCTCTTTCATGAAGAAGAATAAATTGTATAGCATAAGGAACAAGCAGTACTTGCGTTTTAAGATAATTTTAATTTAGGCAATCATTATTACATGCAATTCAAACCTTTGTAAATTTAAGATATAGGTGGAAATTCTATTTAATATACATTATCAAAGCCAAATCCAATGTCTGTAGCTATCAGACATTGCTGTATTTATGGGTTAACTTTAGTTTCATGCTTTTAAAAACTATTATCTCCAAATGCTGAGTACAAGAATAGCTAGTACGCATATATTTCTTTCAAGTTCTAGAAGACTTACTTCTCGTGCATTAAACCAGGGGTCCATCCTCAGAACTAAGACAAACATAATTTTAAAAAGCTATCATTTTCAAATAGACTGTGCATAAGCTCTTTCATTCTTTTTCTTTTGTATGTGTGTCTCTGAATAGGGATGGTGCATTCAACTAATGTATGTGTTGTTGCAGGCATATGGGCACATGTGTATACAGGTAAGTATACATCTATCTTCAAGTACATATGGAGGTTATAAAAATTGTATCTGTTCTTTTCCAGCTTGCTTTACACATGCTACTTTCTGAGGAAGGCTTTCTCTGACACCTAAAGTAGCAATTTTTTTTCCAGCTTACCTAGCCAGCTTACCATGAGAGCCCTGTTCCACAACCAAAAGCCTGTGATTGCTAGTGTGCAGTCATGTTTATCAAAGATTTATGTAGGGTCTGGGATTCCTAGTGTTGTCATTGAGCTTACAAGTGCTGTATCCATTGAGGATTTTCCTGGCTCCCAGATTCTATTTCTTACTTGTATGAAATGACATTTCTTTAAATTATTCATAGGCTCTCTTGCCACCTGTAGCTCATGAAAATAGTATTCTCATCACCACTTATGTTTTCTAAGTTGCTGACCATTCTTTTTAATAACTTCTAATGTCTAAATTCCAGATCTTTCAGAATTTGTCCTGATTACTTATATTTTATACATTCAACTTTCAGACTTTAGAAAAATCATACTGAACTTCAGAAATTTAAATATTTCTACTAATCAAAGCCTTAAGATGGACAAGTCGGCAAAGGTTTAATGTGATTATCTAGAAAGTATCTCTGTGTAGACTTGAAATATTACTTTATTTCTCATGTGAATGTTTCTTAATATTTAATACGCAATTTAAGTCTATTACATTTGTCATGTCTTTGATATACATATAAAAAAGAAAAATTATAAGGAAACTTTAAGACCATATTATTTTAAAACACGTATATATATTGAGCTGCTGAGACATGTCAGCAGTTAAGAACATTTGTTGCTCCTCCAGATGTCCTGACTTCAATTCCCAGCAACCACATGGTGGCTCACAACCATCTATAAAGAATCTGATACTCTAATATGGCAAAGAGAAAGTGCACCTTATATTTAAATATATGTATATTTACCTATATAATATTTATATAAAATGAAGTATAAATTGGCACAGTTACGTCTCATTATAATAATTGCAAACACAAAATGTTTTTCATAAACCATGTTGCTTTTAAAAGTATCTCTTCTCATGAATAAGGTCCATAATATATTTAGATACAATGTTAAATTATGAAATTATAAATGATTACTTTATTGTTCTATATATGTATTTGGGTAGAAGTAATTATTTTTCTTCCTGTTTTTCACAAAATGTAAAGCAAGCCATTAGGATTCACAATGAAATATGTTAATGTAAGTATATGCTCACAAGTTTAATTTTAAAGTCTATAAGTAATAATCATATAGGTTACTAGATTCTGCAATTATTTCATAGTACAAAAATCCAAAGGGATTATGATGATTGTTCTGCTTCATAATTATCTTCAATATACAAAAGAAATAGCAAATAAACATACAGTTTGTTCTTAAGTAGTAGTCCAAATCATATTTTACTGATGTTTTATGTATACTTTTTTTCCCTATGACAGGAATAAAATAGAATATGAATATAAATATAAATGAGTTTATATGGTTGAAAAGTGTAATGAAATCGAAAATATAATCAGTCTTTTCAGCTATTAAATAGTAAACTAATAAACAGTAAAAACATTAAAATAAATATGGACACTTTTGGAGATCTGTATTCTCAGATTTCTCATTCAGGTATTTTCTATATTTAAAAAAATGAGTAGAAATGTCCTATAAATTATTTGTCTGGCATCTTGTGCAAATCAAATGCTAATATATATGAACAAATTTTCCATCTTATATTAGAAAACATAGAAATGTATTTTCAAATCTATCCTTTAGTCTAAGGTTGGGTGATCAAATTTCAATGATTTATTTATATAAAATTTAAATTAGGAATACTAAGGTTTCTTCTAGGGAAAATGGTATGAATCTCAAATGAGATAGTGAGAGTAGTGGGGGATTAATATGATAAAAATATGTTGTACATAATTATCACAGAATTAATTAAAACAATATATTAAATTACTTTAGTGATACATAAAACTAAAATTATACATACTAGTAAGGTACCATGTAAAATACTGAATGAAACATGACTAAATCTATCCATCTCTTCCATCATTTATCATTTGTTTTTGCTAAATTCCTGCCACAGCCCTTTTCCTCTACTTTGGAAATACATAGTATATTACTAACATCAGTAATGCTGTAACTTCATGGTTGTATCTAGTTGTAATAAAGTACACAAATGCCAAAACAAAGCAGATGGGGCACAAAGTCCACAAAAGTACTAACTACTATTGTTTGACAAATACTTCTGGTCATATGGTCTTCCCTTAAGTGTGGTTAGTACATGTACAGATTTCAAAAACAAAACAAAACAAAGCAACCAACCAACCAACCAACAAACAAACAAAAACCCAAAACAAAAAACAAAACTCTGCCAGAAAGTATCAAGTGCAAGTACCTTAAATATTGTCCTTGTAAATTTTGGGACCTCATGTTCACATCTTTATCTTAGTGCTGTATCTCTTTCTGGGCTCTTGGGCAGGTATAGTGTATGTTTTGTCTTTTATTTTTCATATTATGCTACAATTTGCTTCTCTTTTCTCCCCCCAAGCCCTCTCACATATCCTCCAATCATCTCCTTCCTTTTTGTTACTTGTTGTTACAATGATACAGATATATTCATTCAATCTTACAAACATAAATAACACCCTGTGTACTGGCTAGTTTTGTGTCAACTTGACACGGCTGGAGTTATCACAGAGAAAGGAGCTTCAGTTGAGGAAATGCCTCCATGAAATCCAACTGTAAGGCATTTTCTCAATTAGTGATCAAGGGGGAAGGGCCACTTGTGAATGGGACCATCTCTGGGATGGTAATCTTGGTTCTATAAGAGAGCAGGCTGAGCAAGCCAGGGGAAGCAAGCCAGTAAAAATCATCCCTCCAGGGCCTGTGCACCAGCTCCTGTTCCCTGACCTGCTTGAGTTCCAGTCCTGACTTCTTTCAGTGATGAAAAGCAATGTGGAAATGTAAGCTGAATAAATCTTTTCCTCCCCAACTTGCTTCTTGGTCAAGATGTTTGTGCAGAATAGAAACTCTGACTAAGGCAAATTGGTACCAACATAGTGGGGTATTCCTGTGACAACCTGACCATGTTTTGGGGAAGACTGTGGAAGGACTTTGGAACTTTGACTTGAAGATCAATTGGTTGTTAAGAGTTCTGTCAGATGTTGTGTAGGAGCTTGGAAGATAATGTTGAGAGCAGTGCAGAAGACGGAGGTCTGACTTGTGAAATGTCAGAGGGAAAATTAAAGACTCTTTTCAGGGCCATTGCTGTTTTGATTGTGAAGATTCTGTAGTTCTGGGTAGCTGGGGCTGAAGAATCAGCTGTGATTAACAAGATACCAGAACTACTAAAGCAAAAACTTTGCATTACTGGGACTATTGATGCTGGTTACCTGGAGCTAAGAAATTAGTGGTGATTAAGAAGAGACCAGCATCATTGAGGTGACATCTTCTGGGAAGTGTTTTCTGAAAGCACAAAGAGGCTGTGTTCCAGAGATAGCCAAGGTTGTACTCCTGCTGCAGTGGGACTTGGTAATGTGTAAGGGTAATCCAGGTGGTACTGGTTTTGAAGGCATGAAGGAGTCATGCAGAGCAGCTGAGGCTCAGCATTGTGAGAAGCCATGGAAGGCCATTGGTGAAGGTGCAGCCTCAGTTGCAATTGATGGCCCAGGACTGAAGGGCTCATGCAGTGTTTTGGAGATGCCAGTACCATGAGATGACCACCAAGAGCAGCAGCAGCAGTGGAGTACAGGCATCTGGAGCCTAGAGGACAACGTGTGTGCTACAAAGGGCATGGCTGGGTACATGACCCAAACCCTTGGAGGAGCCCAGAAGATCATTAGTTGGATCCCAGAAATTGGATGGTTGGAGATTGTTTTTGCTTTTGATTGTGACTGTGCCCTGATATTTTCCCTCTGGAAGGAAGAAACTATTTTAGTGGAGACCATAGTTAAGAGACTTAATTGTAAAAAAAAGTTGGATTTTAAAAGAGATGGATATTTTAAAGAGATTGAAATTTTAAGAATATGTAAAGACTGTGGAATGTTTAAAGTTATTTAGACCTTGGGATGAATAAGAATGTAAGGGTTGAGGCTTACTTGTGATGAGTTTGTGTGGCAAGTTGGCAAGGGGTCAATTGTACTGGCTAGCTTTAAGTCAACTTGACACAGCTGGAGTGATCACAGAGAAAAGAGCTTCAGTTGAGGAAATGCCTCCATGAAATTCAACTGTAAGGCATTTTCTCAATTAGTGATCAAGGGGGAAGGGCCCCTTTTGGGTGGGACCATCTCTGGGATGGTAATCTTGGCTCTGTAAGAGAGCAGGCTGAGCAAGCCAGGGGAAACAAGCCAGTAAAAATCATCCCTCCATGGCCTCTGCATCAGCTCCTGCTCCCTGACCTGCTTGAGTTCCAGTCCTGACTTCTTTCAGTGATGAACAGCAATGTGGAAATGTAAGCTGAATAAACCCTTCCCACCCCAACTTGCTTCTTGGTCATGATGTTTGTGCAGGAATAGAAACCCTGACTTAGTTGTATAATTTTTCTTAATATATTTTCAGGGATTAACACTTTATTTGATAATCAGTTGAGGTGTGTGTGTGTGTGTGTGTGTGTGTGTGTGTGTGTGTGTGTGTGTGCAAAAATGAGAGGTGTGATATAGTCTGTAGCTGGAGTTATACTCAATTGTTAACTGCCAAATGGGTTCTGAAAAGTAAATTCATGTGTGTTCTGAAAGAGCAGTATATATGCTCTTGCCTTGTGAATGCTCTCTCCTTTCCCTATTAAACCTTTTCTTACTTTTGGAGGACTTTTAAAACGACATGTTTATATTGTTATACTACTATTCTTCATATCATATGAGAGAAATACAATTTGTAGAAATTATGTAAACATAATTCAGTAACCATGTCACTTCTAAGACACCAGAGTCATAAGACAAGATAAAATTTATGTTGACACAGGAGTTTTCCTTGGTTGTTTCCTAACACAATGAGTCTATTATGGCTTATTAAGTAACTGGGATAATAGCCACATGAGAAATAATTTTGATACAGATAAATGTGTTAGAGCAATATTAACACACAGATTAAAGAAATTAAGAAGAATATGGATCTGTGAAGTATATCTTGTGTATTCTAAGATTTTGACATATTCTTAAACAATATCTGGATCAAATCACAGATACCAAACACAACAATTTTTTCACATTTCTAATCAATAAAAAATTGTGTATTTCAGAATGCTGCAACATGAGACAAGGTGCATAAGAGGAGATGCAAAGGGTAAACAAAAAATAAAGTGAAGAATTGATTTATCACAGAAAGCTTAAAGTTGACAAATATTTAGATGAGAAGCATAAGGATATTTAAGGATATAAAGGGTAATAAAATAAAGGCAGAAATATAGTACTATCAACTGCAAATGCTAATTAAGTTTGGCATATATTAAACTATTGAAGTTTTATTATAAACAAAAATGAGAAATGAATAGACATGCACATTTTAATCAAGTAGCTAAGTAAGGACTGCTGCATACAGTAAAGACAAAAATGCATTATATTGAAAAACATATTTTAGGAAGCTAAGAAATAACATAAGTATGTAACCAAAATATACAACAGAAGTAGAGAACCATTTTACTCCTCACACATATACATGAATGCAAATACATACATACACATACACATACACAAAAATGTACACACTCTCACACATGTCACCTCTACAGACACCTACCCATGCATGCACTCATAAAAGCATACACACATTCATACACACATACACAGACACACAAACACACACATAAACTCACTATACACACAGAAAGACACATATTCACTTAAGCACAACACACAAATGCACACAGGCACATATACACATATGAACATGCATATACATGCATGTACAAATGCATCCACACAACCACATATATTCACAAACACAAACATATAGTAACACACATGCAAACACATATGTGCATATACACATGTACACATACACACACTCAAACACATACACATAACCACAGGCACTATGCACACATAAAAATGCACGAATATGTTGACAAATACTTATGTGTACATACCTACTAATACATAGACACATCCACACACATGCACACTTATACATGCACACACATACATAACATATTATGTAGCTATGCACTGACACACACACACACACACACACACACACACACACACATATATATATATATATATATATATATATATATATATATATATACATACATACATATATATTCAGTGTGATAAGCAAATTCAAAATCATGCTAGATTGACACTATACAAAGGATTTATAGCACTAACACTTTAGAATTACATATTTAATAGAAGACTAAATGGATTTCCTTCCAGTTCTGAGGAACAAGTCTAGATATGTATCAACTAATGAATGGATGATAAAAATGTGGTTAAGTTATACAATGGAATATTATCTAGCCAATAGCAATGCTATAACACTTTAAAGGGGTTAAGGAAAAAGATGGGTTAATTTAGTGTGGGAGATGAGAAGGCAGAGTATGAGAACTAAGGGGAAGAATAGAACAATAAAGACATTTCAAAAGGTCATCCTGAAACCTAGCTACTACTATAGAAGGTTTCATATGTTTAGTTGTACATGTGTTAAAGGAATTTATATTAAATTACCAAAT
Organism: Mus musculus; assembly: GCF_000001635.26. Taxonomy (NCBI): domain Eukaryota; kingdom Metazoa; phylum Chordata; class Mammalia; order Rodentia; family Muridae; genus Mus; species Mus musculus. Next base: position 111,494,801 of record NC_000067.6, read on the forward strand.
GAAGAAGAAGAAAAAAAATATATTGAAGTTACAGAGCATGGAGGTACTAAATTGATATTGACTTTAAAACTTCAACGTGAATAATTTTCATACTGTTGAGAAAGTCTATGTATGCTGATGAATTAAAAAAGTATTCATAAATCTTATTCAGCTCTGAGCTGTGAGATAAGATTACTTTTGGCCTACCAAGTCATTTGCACTGCTACAATAGTGACATGAGAGTAATGGGGGTGACCAACCACTTTATGATAGGATTTAAGTTAAAATCCACAGGATAAAACCCATCCTGGCACCATTTTCAGACCAAGAACTTGTGGCTATACAGGTCATAGACTATGGAAGACAACCTATTATTCTTCTGCTAGATCTAGATGGATATATTGCCGAACTGACTCCTACAGACTGATCATTGTACCCATAAATTCATGAATTTATCTCTGGCTCCTCATGCAAGAAGCTTTTAATTCCAGATGGTATTTAACACTGGGACCCATAACTCTTCATGGTTGAAAGAAAAAGACTGATAAATGAACAGCTCCTAATTGACAAATTTATCTCTACCTCCAAAATCTCAGGCATCCTAACAGAACAACTATTGGAAAGACTACATGACCTAGGGCTGATTATTTAGATAACAGTGTCCTGAGGAATCCACACGAATGCTGCAAATGTCGATTCAGAGATTGTGATAGCATGCACAAGACATGGAAATGTTCAATCCAGACCAAATCTCAACATAGAGAGGGAAAGTCCTACATTTAGACAAGGTAGCCATTGATAGGTGCTGAGAGACTAGGGAGGTAGAGAGACAGTCAGAGAGAGAGAGAGACAGAGAGAGAGAGAGAGACAGACAGAGACAGAGACAAAGATATTTAAGAATGTTGCTCCTAATTAATTTACATAATGCCAATAGAAAGCCACACTTCTATAACTATAAGGGAAGCAGAATTTGGACTTGATTATATGGAAAACTACAAAGATGCAGTTTCATGGAGAAGAAACCAAGAGAGTCCATGAGTAAATAGAGGAGTGGTGATTAAAACACATTATACAAGATTCTCAAATAATTAATAAAATAGACAAATGAATCAAAAAGAGAAAACCTAACCAGTTAAATATGCTCTGATATGTGGGCTCTATGCTGAAACATGTTGATTCTATTTAACTGGGCTAGGTGAAATGGGCTAAAATATCATGCTAAAATTTTAAGATGGAATCTGTTTCATTAGTGGAGTTGTGGAAGCTAGAATGTATGAAGCATGATAAAGCAAATAATAGAACCAAGAAATTAATTTTAAACAATGTATTTATAAGAAGTAAATGGTAACAGTATTAGCCTAATATACAACAAGAAGACAATAAGTGTAAGACATAGATGACAATTCTTAAATGGTTGCATTAGAAAGCCATGATATCAGTGAGAATGTAAAAGATGAATTTGGAGATATTTGAAGTTTAGTTGCTTCACACCTCATCTAGAAATCCAGAACTGAAGTCACTAGTTACAGAAAGTATTATGAAATTTAATTAAAATGATATTTAAGAAAGGTAAGAAGATGAAAGCCAAGGACTCCTAAAACTTTATTGCTCTAACCACAGATCAGAAAATTTCTTAGTCTTTTTTTTTTTTTTAACGAAGCTTCTCATTGTAATAGCTGTCAGTAAGCATAGAGATACCTTACTGGTCAACATGCACTGAATAAACAGGGTATGGCATACACAGCCTAAGTGTGACATACACAACACCTCCACATACACAAGTTCACAGATATATGAAGAGGAAAAATTGTAAGAGCCAGAGGTTGTTGATGACATTAAATAAATTTTTAAAATGGGGTGCAAAGCTAAACAAAAAATTTTCAACTGAGAAATATGGAAAGGCCATGAAGCAAATAAAGAAATGTTCAACATTCTTAGTCATCTGGGAAATGCAAATCAAAACAAATCTAAGATCCCACCTCACACAAGTCTGAATGGCTAAGATCAAAATTTCAGGAGGCAGCAGATTCTGGCAATGATGTGGAAAAGAAAAAACTCCTCCATTGTTGGTGGAATTGCAAGCTTGTACTACCACTCTGGAAATCAATCTGGCAGTTACTCAGAAAATTGGACATAACCCAAGGACCTGGTTATGACACTCCAGGCATAAAGCCAAAAATGTTCTTCCATATAACGAGGACACATGTTCCACAATGTTCATAGCAGCCTTATTTATACTCACAGGAGGAAATACGGAGACAACGTGTGGAGCAGAGACTGAAAGAAAGGCCATCCAGAGACTGCCCCACCTGTGGATACATTCCATACACAGTCATCAACGCAGACACTATTGTGGATGCCATGAAGTGTATGCTAGCAGAATCCTGAGAGGCTCTGCCAGTGCCTGACCAATATAGAGGTGGATGCTCATAGCCAACCATTGGACTGAGCACAGGGTTTCCAATGGAAGAGTTAGCTAAGGACTAAAGAGCTGAAGTGTTTGCAACCCATAGGAAGAACAACAGTATCAACCAACCAGACTCCCCCTGCCCCCCAGAGTTCCCAGGGACTAAACCACCAACCAAAGTGTACAAATGGACTGATCCATAGTTCCAGCCACATATTTAGTAGAATATGGCCTTGTCAGGCATCAATGGGAGGAGATGCCCTGGGTTCTGTGAAGGCTAGATGACCCAGTATAGGGGAATACCAGGCTGGGGAGGCAGGAGTGGGTGAATGAGTGCAGGAACACACTCAAAGATGCAGGGGGAGGGGAGATGGTACAGGGGGCTTTAAGGGCAAAACCAGGAAAAGGGATAACATTTGAAATGTAAATAAAGAAAATATCCAATAAAAATACTATTTAAAAGGTGAAATGGTTTTCTCCCGAAATATCAGGAATAATTTACATGTGAACTCACATATTTTTGTTTACTTATTTATTTGATATTTTCTTTATTTACATTGAAATTTTTATTCCCTTTCATCATTTCTCCTCTGAAAACTTCACTATTTCATTCCCCCTCCCCGTGCTCACTAATTCACACCCTCCTGCTTCCATGTCCTGGCATTCCCTTTTATTGGGGCATCTAGCTTTCATAAGACCAAGGGCCTCTCCTCTCATAGATGTCTAACAAGGCTTAATATGTGGTCCAATGGATGGCTGAACTCACATAATTTTGACACTATGCAAAAAGCCAAACAAACTCCAACTAGACAACATCCCAGTGTAGAGGTAGATAGGTGAGCAAACAAACCCATTATTAACTGTCAGTGGCTATGAGGGAGAGAGTCCATTTTCTTTAAAGATATTATACTGGGAGATGACTTGTCATGAGAACAGGTCTCTGACCCAAGACAATCTGAGCAATATAAATTGTACTGGAATAGGAAAAAAATAAATAAACATGGTTTTCTCAATGTAGGGCAGGAAGGGAATCTCTTTTAGGTAGTGTTAATGGGAGTACATGAGGTGGGGAAATGAGCATGTACAAAAAATTAAAAATAGTTATTTTATAAAGAAAAGAAAGTTTTATGTAGAAAGAAATGTAGAAATTTGATTCACCACCAATCTACACTGAAGATCTCTCTAGGAGAAAAAGTAGTTGCTAAATACTCCTTGAATAGTAGGGGGATATAAAAACACTAGAATGAAAATAGAAGAAAGCATCATTGTATCAAATATAGCAAAGTTCATAGTGTGTATTTTCTTTGTTTTTGTTATTGCTATTGAGAAAAGGTCTCTATACACAATCCTGGCTGTCTTGTATCTCTTTATGTAGACTAAGATGTCTTTGAAGACATAAAGATCCACTCTCTTCTGTCCCAGTATATTGGAATTAAATCTTTCAGCCCTAGATCTGGGTCAAATATTCTTAATATCAGTAAGTTATTGTGTGCTTTATAATGGTAAAATCTTCATTAAAAGGTAAGGAGACAAGACAAGATAAAACTGCTTAGTTAGTATAAAACTACAATTAGCAAAAATTTCTCAAAGTACATATGGTACTATTATTTTGTGGAACAATTTTCAATAGTTCATGAAACAATTTATGTATTTCCAAACTGAAACATACCCCTTTACAATTATTTTTTCATCAGTGCTTTCAGGGAGACAATGAAGAAAATGTTGGTAAAGAAATGAATACAAGTTTAGCTTGAAGTAGCATCTCTTATATTGTGTAATTAAAATAACGTCTTCTGGGAAGCTGATATATGATAAATTTTAAATGATCGCTGTGGTTTGATTTTTCAAGGGGTTTAAGTAAATTATATTCTTCACTCTTATACTCCCTACAGTTAACAGAAAACTTGTTTAAGTGAGGGTAAATTTAATCTTCTACATAAGATCAAAGGGTCATTTTAACATGAACTACAATAAAATTTGTAATGGCTTTATAACTACAATAAATTTACATTTTCATAATCCCTGTGAAGTTGTGTATTATTTTCTCAGTACAATGGCTTCAGTCGACTTTAGATGATTTTTTTTACTTTTCTCGCATAAACTTGTTGATAATATGAGTCACATAAAGCCTCTTTTCCTTTGTTCTGCAATGGATTGTGCATTGTTTTAAAAAAGCACTGGCATATTTTATTTGAATCAACAGGGTGTTTAATATATTTTTCTAAATTTAGAGTGTCAGAGAATAATGTGAAATTTTGCTGTGTCAGTAAGTTTAGAAAGTAACCTATAGCACAGCCTCTTTGACATTTATCATTGTTCCTCATCACTGTTAAAGTATCTGTCTGTTTTATGTAATTTTTATGTAGAATATTCCATTTTTCTCAGAGTTATCATTCTGTGCTACAACTTTTTATTAAATATCAAATTATTGTACACTTCCCAAGTCATTCAGCTCTTAAGTCTGTTCTCCATTTATATTTATCGAGTTATTCCAGTAGAATATAAAGCATATTACTTATTGTCCTGCCCAACTTGTATTTACAACAGTGCCTGAAACATACTGCTCAACTTAGTTTATGTACTTGATGTAACTAATGTGACTTAAAATCAAGAATTGTCCTCTCTACATGTGTGTGTGTGTGAGAGAGAGAGGCGGGGGGAGAGGGAGAGGGAGAGGGAGAAAGAGAGAGAGAGAGAGGAGGGGACAGGGGGAGGGGGAGAGGGAAAGGGAGAGAAAATTACATCCGGTGTTTCAATGATTATTATTAATTTGCACTGAAGGAAAATAAAAGAATTGTACTTTATATCTCCTGAAAAGTATCAGATTTTTGAGACCAGTATTCTTTTCTGTATGATAAAAATAAAAATTCCAATAAAGGTATAAGATTTTAATCTTCTTATATAGAGCTTTTAAAATATAAGCATTAGAACATATAGGGATCATTTAAAATGTTATTCTAAGAAAGTGCAGAAGCTGACCTAGTTAGTGTAAGAGAAATAGCAGGAGAGAGATTATTAGCTTCACTAAGAAAAGTGTTTTGTTTTGTTTTGTTTTGTTTTGTTTTGTTTTGTTTTGTTTTGTTTTGTTTTTGCACTGAATGGTTTTAGCACCTTTGTCAAAGATCAAGTGACCATAGGTGTGTAGGTTCATTTCTGGGTCCTCAATTCTACTCTGTTGATCTACCTGTCTGTCACTGTATCACAATTGCTCTATTGTACAGCTTGAGGTCAGGCATGGTGATTCTACCAGAGGTTCTTTTATTTTTTAGAATAGTTTTAGCTATCCTAGGTTTTCTATTATTCCAGACAAGTTTGCAAATTGCCTTTTCTAACTTGGTGAAGAATTGAGTTGGAGTTTTGATAGGGATTGCATTGAATCTGTAGATTGATTTTGGCAAGATAGGCATTTTAATTATATTAATCCTGGCAGTCCAAGAGCATGGGAGGTCTTTCCATATTCTGAGATCTTTGATTTCTTTCTTCAGAAACTTGAAGTTCTTATCATACAGATCTTTTACTTCCTTATTTAGAGTCACATCAATGTATTTAAGTTATTTGTGACCAGTGTGAAGGGTGTTGGTTCCCTAATTTCTTTCTTAGCCTGTTTCTCCTTTGTGTAGAGAAAGGATTGGTTTGAGTTAATTTTTTTCCATTTTTTATTAGGTATTTAGCTCATTTACATTTCCAATGCTATACCAAAAGTCCCCCATACCCACCCACCCCCACTCCCCTAACCACCCACTCCCCCTTTTTGGCCCTGGCGATCCCCTGTACTGGGGCATACAAAGTTTACGTGTCCAATGGGCCTCTCTTTCCAGTGATGGCCGATTAGGCCACCTTTTGATACATATGCAGCTAGAGTCAAGAGCTCCGGGGTACTGGTTAGTTCACAATGTTGTTCCACCTATAGGGTTGCAGATCCCTTTAGCTCCTTGGGTTCTTTCTCTAGCTCCTCCATTGGGAGCCCTGTGATCCATCCATTAGCTGACTGTGAGCATCCACTTCTGTGTTTGCTAGGCCCCGGCATAGTCTCACAAGAGATAGCTACATCTGGGTCCTTTCAATAAAATCTTGCTAGGGTATGCAATGGTGTCAGCGTTTGGATGCTGATTATGGGGTGGATCCCTGGATAAGGCAGTCTCTACATGGTCCATCCTTTCATCTCAGCTCCAAACTTTGTCTCTGTAACTCCTTCCATGGGTGTTTTGTTCCCAATTCTAAGGAGGGGCATAGTGTCCACACTTCAGTCTTCATTCTTCTTGAGTTTCATGTGTTTAGCAAATTGTACCTTATATCTTGGGAATCCTAGGTTTGGGGCTAATATCCACTTATCAGTGAGTACATATTGTGTGAGTTCCTTTGTGAATGTGTTACCTCACTCAGGATGATGCCCTCCAGGTCCATCCATTTGCCTAGGAATTTCATAAATTTATTCTTTTTAATAGCTGAGTAGTACTCCATTGTGTAGATGTACCACATTTTCTGTATCCATTCCTCTGTTGAGGGGCATCTGGGTTCTTTCCAGCTTCTGGCTATTATAAATAAGGCTGCTATGAACATAGTGGAGCATGTGTCCTTCTTACCAGTTGGGGCATCTTCTGGATAAATGCCCAGGAGAGGTATTGCTGGATCCTCTGGTAGTACTATGTCCAATTTTCTGAGGAACCGCCAGACTGATTTCCAGAGTGGTTGTACAAGCCTGCAATCCCACCAACAATGGAGGAGTGTTCCTCTTTCTCCACATCCTCCCCAGCATCTGCTGTCACCTGAATTTTTGATCTTAGCCATTCTGACTGGTGTGAGGTGGAATCTCAGGGTTGTTTTGATTTGCATTTCCCTGATGATTAAGGATGTTGAACATTTTTTCAGGTGCTTCTCTGCCATTCGGTATTCCTCAGGTGAGAATTCTTTGTTCAGTTCTGAGCCCCATTTTTTAATGGGGTTGTTTGATTTTCTGAAGTCCACCTTCTTGAGTTCTTTATATATGTTGGATATTAGCCCCCTATCTGATTTAGGATAGGTAAAGATCCTTTCCCAATCTGTTGGTGGTCTTTTTGTCTTATTGACGGTGTCTTTTGCCTTGCAGAAACTTTGGAGTTTCATTAGGTCCCATTTGTCAATTCTCGATCTTACAGCACATGCCATTGCTGTTCTGTTCAGGAATTTTTCCCCTGTGCCCATATCTTCAAGGCTTTTCCCCACTTTCTCCTCTATAAGTTTCAGTGTCTCTGGTTTTATGTGAAGTTCTTTGATCCACTTAGATTTGACCTTAGTACAAGGAGATAAGTATGGATCGATTCACATTCTTCTACATGATAACAACCAGTTGTGCCAGCACCAATTATTGAAAATGCTGTCTTTCTTCCACTGGATGGAGTTAATTTTATATCCAGCTACTGCACTGAAGTTAGATCCATCCCATAAACAACCACCAAACCCAGACACTTGCATATGCCAGCAAGATTTTGCTGACAGGCCCCTGATATAGCTATCTCTTGTGAAGCTATGCCAGTGCCTGACAAATACAGAAGTGGATGCTCACAGTCATCTATTGGATAGAACACAGGGTCCTCAATGAAGGAGCTAGAGAAAGTACCCAAGGAGTTGAAGGGGTCTGCAACCCTATAGGAGGAACAATAAAATGAACTAACCACCAGTACTCCACACACACACACCCCTCAGAGCTCATGTCTCTAGCTGCATTTGTAGCAGAGGTTGTCCTAGTTGGCCATCAATGGGAGGAGAGGGCCTTGGTCTTGCTAAGATTATATGCCCCAGTACAGGGGAATTTCAGGGCCAGGAAGCAGGAGTGGGTGGGTTGGGATCAGGGGCAGGGGGGACAGTATAGGGGACTTTCAGAGAGGAAACTAGGAAAGGAGATAGCATTTGAAATGTAAGTGAAGAAAATATCTAAGTAAAAAAAAAAAAAAGATTTAGTAGAGGACTGTCTTGGAAGATGCCATTTTTGTAGCATTTGTGTTGCAAATGTATAAAGAGTATGCTCAGCTCTCTGCCATTTCAACTCTTGAGCATATGGGTAGGTGTCTTAGTCAGGGTTTCTATTCCTGCACAAACATCATGACCAAGAAGCAGGTTGGTGATGAAAGGGTTTATTTAGCTTATACTTCCATACTGCTGTTCATCACTGAAAGAAGTTAGGACTGGAACTCAAGCAGTTTCAATGAGAAGGAGCTGATGCAGAAGCCATGGAGGGATGTTCCTTAACTGGCTTGCTTCCCCTTGCTTGCTCAGCCTGCTCTCTTATAGAATCAAGACTACTAGCCCAGAGATGGTCCCACCCACAAGGGGCATTTTCCCTTTGATTGCTAATTGATAAAATGCCTTACAGTTGGATCTCATGGAGGCATTTCCTCAACTGAAGCTCCTTTCTCTGTGATAACTCCAGCTGTGTCAATTTAACATAAAACTAGCCAGTACAGTAGGCAGTTTGAATACTTAGTTGATGTATTTTTACTAATGAGAGCTAAATACGAGAGAGTATTTGTTCTCCTACCTAGGAATAATTTTTTAAAGCAGTTTTTAAACTTCTGAACATGTAGGTCAGTAATAATTTGCAATTCTATTAAGTCAGATAATGGTAAATATACTTAAGTAAAGAAATAGAGACTGGGATTCATATTTAAAGATGCCTTCACATTAACTGTCTCAGTAACTAACACTTTATCATTATTATTAATTTAATTACTGTTCAAAGTTAGCTGGCCCATGTCATCAGTCATGGTTATTTTCCTCCCTGGTCAAAATAGCATCCTCTCTCAGAATCATAAATCTGACCTTAGAGGAAAGCAACAGCAGGGAGACTATGTAAAAACTCTGATTCCTCTTACTTGCCCATGCCACAATTATACTTGCCAACACACCATCTAGAAAAGTCACAGGGAAAACTCTGACATAAGTACTTTCTAGAGAATATACTCTTTTTTTCAAAAGGAGAATATTTAAGAAAAATTATTTAGAAATGCCTGCCTTTTTACTCCATCATAGAAATTGCTGTGAGTATGAAATCTACAATATCAGAAGGTGAAATAATGAGCTTTTAAAAATTAAGAGGATACAATAATGGTGGAGAAAGACAAAAGCATAGCATTGAGAGAAAAAGTAATTGAACCAGAGGACACAGTTGAGAATTTGGACATTGCTGTCTATGTATGGGTAGTCTGGATTATGAAAAGATAACAAAAGTTCCTGGATTTTGTTTGTTTGTTTGTTTTTGATGTGTGTGTTTGTATGTGTATATGTGTTTGTGTGTGTTTACCAGAAATTCATGAGGCAGCATTGTAGGTTTAGAGAATTAAAAAGAATATATAAATTCATCAACAAGATGAACAAACTTCTAAGGTTGTTTGCTGAGTTTCTGTCAATTTGCATTGAATTGTTGAAGACTGTCAGTATGTGAGGAAAAAATAAGTTAGGTTTGATAGAATTTATATGATCAAATGTAAGGATGGTATAGATAGTCATGAATATATACATACTTACATATATAGGTACGTACATATATACATATGTACATTCATACATCTAAATAGTAGGGACTCATGTACCTCACAAGAATTTCATCCAACTTTAAAGCATTTTCTGAAAAATATTTAGACATTGAAAATAAAATAACACAAAAGATTTTTATAGTGTGTGTATTTTTCAGTATCATAGAAAATATGGAATTGAATACAAAATGTATAATAGATTGGTACATAGTTTCTATATTAACTTCAGACAAAAGAAATTATGACTGACCAGGAATCGTTTAAATTTGAAAATCTATTGAGATATATTGCTGAACCTGGAAAGTGTTAACTGGAGATCATGTTTATGCATGAGATATAGTTCCAAGAGTTTTTCTACCAAAATTCAATTAGAACTCAAACCCCCTAAAATTGCTGATTCTTATCCCATTTTAAACACGGTGAAGTTAAGAACAGAAGCCTCGATGTACAAAGTAATAAGTCTAGATTTTCGCTGTGTACCTACATGTCATTCTCTAACATTCTTGCCTATATAAACTAGGACAAAGGCTTCACATTAGTACATATTGATTTTCAGGATGAAACATTGTAGGAAGAAAAAGAAACAGCTAGCCACTCTTCTTGAACAAGAGCTTTAAAGATGATAAGTTTATCCTATGAAAATCTTTGTCTCTCTTTTAGCCTTGAATTTTTTGGCTTGCAAAGAACTTCATGGCTGAAACTCAAGAAAGTTACTCTTTTGTACCATAATATAAGCATAGGAATTGATAAATGTGCATTGTATTCTAGAAGCATTAAAGGTGGATACAAAAGTTTGGAGCTGAGATGAAAGGATGGACCATGTAGAGTCTGCCTTATCCAGGGATCCACCCCATAATCAGCATCCAAACGCTGACACCATTGCATACACTAGCAAGATTTTATTGAAAGGACCCAGATGTAGCTGTCTCTTGTGAGACTATGCCGGGGCCTAGCAAACACAGAAGTGGATGCCCACAGTCAGCTAATGGATGGATCACAGGGCTCCCAATGGAGGAGCTAGAGAAAGTACCCAAGGAGCTAAAGGGATCTGCAACCCTATAGGTGGATCAACATTATGAACTAACCAGTACCCCGGAGCTCTTGACTCTAGCTGCATATGTATCAAAAGATGGCCTAGTCGGCCATCACTGGAAAGAGAGGCCCATTGGACACACAAACTTTATATGCCCCAGAACAGGGGAACCCCAGGGCCAAAAAGGGGGAGTGGGCGGGTAGGGGAGTGGGGGTGGGTGGGTATGGGGGACTTTTGGTATAGCATTGGAAATGTAAATGAGCTAAATACCTAATAAATAATGGAAAGAAAAAAAAAAAAGGTGGATACAATTTCCTGCTTTCAGAGATTAAAGAGTAAAATCCTTAAGAGATTATTTTTTTAAAGATTTGTTGTTTGTTTTTTGATAAATGTGTTTTCATAGATGTACTATGCATGTGTTGGTAAACTTGGAGTCCAGAAAGGGGTTAGAATCCCATGTAACATGACTTACAAATAGTTGGCAGGCAAACTGGCAGAAGTGCTGGAAACCAAACTGAGTTGCAGGTACCTATGCAGGAGCAGAGAGCCCCCTAAAGCACTCTGAAATCTTTTGAGCCTATATTCATTTTCTTTAGCATGTTTAGTATCATAAGATTAAAATGATACAAGTGTTATATATACTGTGCTCTCACCAATGTCTATTTCCAACAATGAATGAACTATATGAATCGATCTTATAATGTAAACACATTTTATAAACATTATTTAATGGTTATATTGTGATAAATATATGAGCTCAAAATCTTCAGAAAACTGAAAAAATCAATAAAATATTCTAAAAAAAACAATTAAATTGTTATCAAATTAGACACATTCCTAATATAACTTTTACTAATATATTTTTTCATCAATAGTATTACTATACAAAAGTTACTGAGAGAAAATATTTTTTTAAAAATTAGTTGGGGAGATATGTTGTTTTATTTTGGTTATTTTACATTAGTGAAAAAAGTTTTATGGATTTATTATAAGACTTCTTATTGATGAGAAATGATGTACTTTCTGCGCTAAACATTGGCTTTAGCATTCTTCCTTTGTGATGACACAACAATGATAACTTCATTAAAGTTCTGATGAAGTGATTTAGTCAAGTTTTAGTTCACTAATTCTTACAGTGATCCTGTCTTTTCGTTGTAATTGGTTGGCAAGGTTTACAGAACTGGAGTAGCAATCTATTTCTGGATATACATTATAAGTAAATAAAACCAAGTATCATCATATTCTAAAATCTCTAGGCAGAAGGTGACAGTCCCAAAAGTATCCAGAGACATGAGATGTTAACATGCATGATGATAATCATTAAAACCTTGTAAAGAATGAATGAAATGTTATATAAAAAATTATGTGTACATTTTCAGTGAGATTAAGTTATACCAAAAACAACAGAATTTATTTTTCACTAGAGAAAAAAAAAGTATTGATAAGTGGAACAGAGCTTGATTTATTTAGACTTCTAAGTTAGCAAATAATTGCCTTAAACTGAGATATTTAAAAGATAATAGTGTGCAGACAATATACAAGGCTGAAAACATCATACCTTCATAAAATACCACTTTGTACTATCATGGTTTATACTGCCAGTGTCGGTCATTTTTATTGAACAGCAACAAGACATTTTATTAGAAAATATTGACTATACAGAAATTAAAACCTCCAAAGGTCAACAAGCACTAAAAGCTTATTTTCATTCAATTATATATAGCCACTAATATCTCAAAGTTTAGCTAGATGCTTCTAAAAATATGAGCTTTTAGTTGCCATGAAGCATTCCAGTTCCTTTTCAGTGTCTTAATTCATCTTGATCAAGATGTTGAGAAAGATAATAATCCATATTTTCATTATCCCTTCTTCAGATGAGGGACATCTTGGTTGATTCCAATTTCTGTTTTTACAAATAAAGCTGCTATGAACACATATCTGAGCAATTTTCCCTCAGATATAGTAGAGCATCTTTTGGATGTGGGCCCAGGCAGGGTATAGCTAGGTGCTTGAGTAGAACTATTCCCAATTTTCTGAGAAAACACCAAACCAATTTCTAATGTGGCTGTGCATGTTGCATTTCCACCAGTAATGGAGGAGTGTTCCCCTTACTCCACACCCTCACCAGCATTTGCCGTCACTTGAATTTTTGATCTGAGCCATTCTGGCCACTGGAAGATGGGATCTCGGAGTCATTTTGATTTGCATTTCCCTGATGAGTAAAATCTTTATAAATTTTAAGTGTGTCATTCAAGATTCTCTTACTGAGAATTTGTATCCATAAGAGTAACATAATAAAAATGTCCATCTTACTGAAAGCACTATGCAGATTCAATGCAATTCCCACCAAAATTATAACAAAATTCTTTACAGAATTTGAAAGATTAATTCTCAACTTCATATGGGATTAAAACAAAAACCCTAAGATATCCAAAACAACCTTGTTGTGGATATCTTCTTGAGCTACCACCATCCTAGTAGTATATCACAATATAGTTTATTATACTATAGAGAAATATTAGTGAAAACCTAATGGTAACATAAAAACAGATATGTGGATCAATGGAATAGAATTGAAGACCCAGAAATAGACTCACACACCTATAGACATTTGATTTCTGACAAAGAATACAAACCCATACAATGAAGAAAATAAAAATGTCTTAAACAAACAGTGATGGTCTAACTGAATATCTGGATGTACAAAATGTAAATATACCCAAATCTATCACTCTTCACAAAACTCAAATCCAAGTGAATAAAATACCTAAAAGTAAAACAAAATACACTAAATATAATAAAAGAGAATGTGGGTACCTACCTTGAACTCATTGCCAAAGATGACGAATTCATGAATAGAAGACCAATATCTAAGGGACTAAAATTGACTATGTGATCTTATGAAACTGAAAACCATTTGCAAGGCTAAGGACACCATGAATATAAAAAAATGTTATCTTACAGAATTGGAAAAGACCTTCATGAACCCTATAACTAAGAAAGGATTAATATAAAAGATATATAAAGAAATCATGACATTACACATTTTAATTGATAAAGAAATACTAATTGTGATGATTTCTCTAAAGAAGAATTTTCAAGAAAATGTAATAGTGCTCAACTCTTAAGTACTAAATCTCATATATATATATATATATTCATCTAAATGCCTACATGTAGATATTCTTGTCAAAGACACCAATTATAAAACCATAAAACCATGAGTGGTGACTATGATTGCAGCTTGTATACATGTAAACAAATGTTTTTCTAGCTTATCTCTAGTTTTAAGGTACTGAGTAAACTGTAAATTGTATTCTTGCCCATCACACAGCCAATGGATCAAGAACACATACTGTAAACCTAGATGAAAAGAACAAATAATGATAGCTGTGCTATGTTTATGTACATTACAGAAGAACATTTTCTGCCTTTAACTCTATTCATATGATTTATTATGTTTATTGAATTATTTATGTTTACCATATTCCTTCCTCTCTAGAATGAAGGTGAGTTGATCATGGAATGATGATCATTTTAATATATTTCAATAGTCCATTAGCAAACATGTATTGATACTTTTCTAGATAAAAAATACTTACATCATACTTTGATCATTTAATTCCCATCACCCAGCACCTCTGAGATTCTTCCCAAACTCCTTATTTATGTTGTGTTTTATATTGATAATAAGTAGGGACATTAGATCTTAGTTTTAATTTATTGATATGTGTTTGCTTGGTTTTAATATAATAATAATAATAATAACAACAACAATATTAATAGTTTTCTAGATGGGAGTTGGCCATGTCCCTTCAGTTTCTAATTTATTTTCAAATTTTAATAAACTTTTGTTGCAGTACATTAAAATTCTGGTAGAATTTTGCTGCGAATTTGCTTGTATATAGGTATTTTTAAATCAGAAGGTCCTTGATTACTGTTAAATCACTTTGTTTTAAGGTCTGCTTAAGATATCGAGTACATGTTACTTTAATATTATTGGTTTGAAAAGAGAATCATGTCTGCCCCCCAGGGAAACCTTCAGAAACCCCAAAACTAACTAGCTTGGAACCCTGCTGGAGCACTCATCCTCGTTGGATTTGCCAACTATCCCAGCTAGCCCACCTAGGACAGACAGCAGAACTAAAAGGCATGCTTGCTATCCATGGAGACCCATTGTCTAGCTCTAACATGGCTCACTCATCTAGAGGAGCCATCTGGGACCCCCAAGAGCATCCTGCCCTCCCCCAGTGAAAACCTGTGGGAGCGACAAATCTAGCCAACATGGAACCCTACCAAACCACCCATCCTAGATGGGCTGTGTGCCAGCCTAGCTGGGTCTGACTGGGACTCGACCTGCAGAGTAGATTCTTCCTATGACACAGCCTTTAGAGTGTGGTCTGCCTAAGGCACAAGCAACAGAATAGGGTATTCTGATCTCCATTGTCAGACCCATGGGCCACCCACCTTTCTGAGAAGCCCTCAAACCATCAGGATTATCCAGGATTCAGAGGGGAAAACCAAATTCCTAAAAGACAGCAAAAGAACACAATCAACAAAACCCAGAGCAATATGGCACCACCATAGTTCAGCTATCCAACTACAAGAAACCTCGAATAACCTAATGAAACTGAAGCACGAGAAGAGAAAGTTAAATCCAATTTTAAGATGACAAAGGCCTTTAAAGAGGACATCAATAAATCCCTTAAGAAAATACATTCAAACAGAAGCATTAAAAGAGGAAGCAAATAAATGTAAGTAAATACATAAAAATAGAATCAAACAGGTGAAGGATATCAATAAAACTCTCTAAGAAGTGAACAGAGAAATGAAAGGAATAAAGAAAACAGAAACTGAGGCAATCCTGAACATGGGAAACCTAGGAAAGAGAAAAGGAACTACAAACAGAAGCATAATCAAAAGAATATATGAGATGGAAGAGAGAATCTTAGGCCTTAGAAGATAAAATATAAGAAATCAGTATGTCAGTCAAAGAAAATGTAAAATATATAATGTCCAGGACACAAAACATCCAGTAAATTTGAGGCACTTTGAAAAGACAAAACCCAAGAATAATGGGAATAGAACAAAAAGATGGACAGCTCAAAGGCTTATAAGATATATTAAACAAAACCATAAAAGGAATTTCCCTAACCTAAAGAAAGGTATGCCTATAAAGTTATAAGAATCTAATAGAACACCAAAAAGAGTGAAACAGAAAATTCTCCTACCACATGATAATCAAAACATTAAGTATATAAAATAAAGAATCTTTTAAAAATTTAAATTGAAAAAGAATTTAAATTAAAAAGAATTTAAAAGAATTTTAAAATTTTCAATTTAAAAAGAATTTAAATGTAAAGGATTTTTTAAAGCCACAAAAAAAAAAAACGTCCAAGTAATATATAAAGGCAGACCTATAAGAATTGCACTCAATTTCTCACTTAACACTCTAAAATCTATTTGGGCCTGGAAAGGTACTATAGACACAGAGAGAGCATAGATATTGGCCCAGAGTACTAAACTCAGCAAAATATTCAATCACCATAGGTGGAGAAATCAAAATATTCCATGAAGAACCCAAATCTAAACAATACCTGTTCACTAACTAACCCAAACCTAAAGAAAATACTAGGAGGAAAACTCCAACTAAATGAAGCTAACTATAGTGAAGAAAACACAACATAACAAATTTCACTCTATTATAACCAATAGAAGATAAACACACACAGACACACACAATAACAACCAACATCAAAGTAACAAAAAGTAAAATCATTGCTCATTAATTTCTTTCAACATCAATGGACTCAATTCTCTAAAAAAAAATGCTAACACAGTGGTTGATAATCATAACCACTTTGCATGTAAGAAACATGTCTTAGAGACAAAGATAATTATTATGTCAGTATAACTGGGGTTTTTGTTTCTAAGCAAATGGAACCAAGAAACAAGCTGGAGTAGCTATCCTACTCTCTAGTAAAATAGAATTACAATGGAAGGTAATCAAAAAAGGACAGGGAAGAACACTTCATACTCATCAAAGAAAAAATTGCCCAAGTGGATATACCAATTCTGAAGATTTATACCCCAAATGCAAGGACACACACTTATTCATAAAAGAAACATTACTAAAGCATAAATCACACATCACACCCCACGCATTAATAATAGGAGACTTCCAACTCCACACTCTTATCATTGGACAGGTCTTTGAGAAAGAACCTAAACAGAAATAATGAGACTAATAATGATTCAAATGGACTTAACATACCTAAATTTTACCTAAACACAAAAGAATATACCTTCTTTTTAATACCCCAAGGAAGCATCTCCATAATTTACTGTATAGTTGGGCACAAAGCAAGTCTCCACAGGTCAAGAAGATTGAAATAACTCCATGCAAGTTATCAGAACACCGGGGTTTAAAGCTGAAACTCTAAAACAAAAGAAACAGCAGAAAGCCTACATATTCATGGAAACTGAACAACTCTCTACTCAATTGTGTCTGATTAGGGAAGAAATAAAGAAAAATGTTAAAGACTTTCTAGAATTCAATTAAAAAAATGAAGGAACAACATGCCAAAACTCATGAGTCACTAAGAAAGCAGTAAGATGTGGAAAGTTCATATCATTAAGTACCATCATAAGGAAATTGGAGAGTTCTAATACAAATGAACTAACAGCAGGTCTGAAATCTTTAGCAAAAACAAATACACATACCATAAAACAAACAAACATATAAATATACCAAGTAGGCTGCAGGAGAAGACAGCAGCAACTAATCAAAATTGGGACAGAAATCAAACATTAGGAAAAAAAGAGAGAGATGAATATAAAGAATCAACAAACCAAGATGTGCTTCTTTGAGAACAAGATAGATAAACCATAAGTCAAACTAACTGAAAGGCAGATAGAGAGTACAAAAATTAACAAAATCAGAAATGAATAGTGCGAAGTAACAGTGGACAATGAGGAAATTCAAGTAATCTTTAGGTCTTACTTTAAAGCCTATACTCTATAAAAATGAAAAGTCTAAATGTCATGGCTCAATTTCTAGAGAAATATTAATGGCCACAGCTAAATCAAGGTAAACCATCTGAATAGTCATATAACTCCTAAGGGAATAAAAACTGTCATTAAAAAATAGACTCCAGAGAACTAAATAACCCTTTTAAATGGAGTACAGAGCTAAGCAAAGAATTCTCAACTGAGGAATATCAAATGGCCAGGAAGCACCTAAAGAAATGTTCAATATTCTTAATCATCAGACAAATGCAAATCAAAACAACCTTGAGATTCTACCTCATGCAAATCAGAATGGTTATGATCAAAAACTCAAGTGACAACTGATGCTGGTGAAGATGATGAGAAAGGGGAATACTTCTCCATTTTTGGTGGGATTGCAAGCTGGTACAACCAGTCTGGAAAGCAGTCTGGCAGTTCCTCAGGACCCAGATATACCACTTCTGGGCCTATACCCAAAATATGTTCCAACATATAACAAGGACGCATGCTCCACTATGTTCATAGCCACCTTATTTATAATAGCCAGAAGCTGGAAAGAACCCAGAAGTCCCTCAACATAGGAATGGATACAGAAAATGAGGCACATTAACACAATAGAGTACTACTCACCTATTAAAAGCAATGACTTCATGAAATTCTGGGAAAATGGATAGAATTAGAAAATATTATGCTGAGTGATGTAACCCAGTCACAAAAGAAAACACATGGTATGTACTCCCTGATGAGTTGGTATTAGTCCAAAAGTTTTGAATACCCAAGATATAATTCAAAGACCACATGACGCTCAAGAAGATCGAAGACCAATGTGTGGATCCTTCAGTCCTTCATAGATGTGGGAGCAATATATTCAAGGGAGGAAATATGGTGACAAAGTGTGGAGCAGAGACTGAAGGAAAGGCCATCCAGTGACTGCCTCAGCTGGGGATCCATCCCATTTATAGACACCAAACCCAGACACTATGTGGATTCCAAGAAATGCTTTCTGATAGGAGCCTGATGTAGCTGTCTCCTGGAAGGCTATGCCAAAGCCTGACAAATACAAAGGCAGATGCTTGGAGCCAACCAATGGAGGAGTTAGAGAAAAGACTGAAAGAGCTGAAGAGGTTGCAGCCCCATAGAAAGAACAACAGTATCAACCAACCAGACCCCCAGAGCTTCCAGGGACTAAACCACAAACCAAAGCCATGGAGTGACCCATGGATCCAGTCACCTATGTAGCAGAGGATAACATGCCGGGCAGCAACAGGAAGAAAGGCCCTTGATCCTGTAAAGGCTCAATGCTCCAATGTAGGTAAATACAGGGCATGGAGGCTGGAATGGGTAGGCTTGCAAGGCAGTACACTCATAGAAGCAGGGAGATGAGGGATGACTTAGGGAACTTCTAGAGTGGAAAAAAGGAAAGGGGATAACATTTGAAATGTAAGTAAATAAAATATCCAATAAAAAATTAAGTGTATCTTTAGCTAATACAAGGAAGCATAAAATCATCACGTCTATAACATAATGCATTTCAATGAAATTATTCTTGTGATAATATATAAATCACATTAAAGTTAGATATCTCTTTAAAAAAAAAAAAACTCTCAACCAAAGAGAAGTCCTGGGCAAGATAGTTTTAGTACAGAGCTCTATAAGATTTTCAAGGAAAAGCTAATGCCAATACTCGAATAATTCCACAAAATAGAAACAGAAGGAACTATTCCAAACTCATTTTATGAGGTGACAGTCCCCCTGATATCTAAACCACATAAAGAGTCAGCAAAGAAAGAGTAGCTCAGATCAAATACCCCTTTGAATATTGAAGCAAAAAATACTTAATAAAATATACACAAACTGAATCCAAAATCACATCAAAGACATCATCTACCATGATCAACTAAAGTTCATTACAGGCAGCCGGGGGTGGTTCAATATATAAAAATCCATTAACATTATCCACCATAAAAACAAACTGAAAGGAAAATATTATGTGACCATACTATTGGATGCTGAAAAGGCAGTTAACAAAATCCAACCTCACTTCTTGATAAAAGTCCTGAAGATATTCTCCATCCATTTGTCTGCAAAATTTATGATGTCTTGGTTTTTAATAGCAGAATAGTACTCAATGGCATAGATGGGCCACATTTTCTTTATCCATTCTTCAATTGGAGGACATCAAGGTTGTTTCCAGCTTCAGGCTATTACATTTGCAGCATCAGTACCATCCTTTCAGTATATGCCGATGAGTGCTATAGCTGGGTCCTGAGGTAGAACTATCCTTAGTTTTCTGTGAAAGCACCAATTGATTCCCAAAAATGTTGTACAAGTTCACAATCCCACCAGCAAATGAGAAATGTTCCCTTTGATCCTTACCTTCCAACATGTGCTGTCTTTTGTTGTCCTCTGAGAGTCTCCACTCAGCAGCAGACTCAGACAGATACAGATAATCACAGACAAATAGTGGAGGGAGGTTGGGGATTCTTATGGAAGAATAGGAGGATGAACTGCAAGTTCTGAAGGGGATAGCAACTCTACAGGAAGACCAGCAGGATAGTAAACTAAACTGGACCACTGTGGCTCTCAGATTATGGACCACCAACCAAAGAACTGGACCCAGCCCCCTGCCCCCACACACTCATATGTAGGGGATATGCGGCTTGACCTTCAAAAAACTGTAATGGGAGCTCTACCAAAATATGTTGCCTATAAGTGGGATATATTCTACTAGCTGGGTTGTCATATCTGGCCTCAATGGAAGAAAAGGTGCATAGCCTCACAAAGACTTGAAGTACTAGGGTGACAGAATACCTATTGGGGTTTCCACCTGCATAGACGAGAAGAAGAGGAAGGATGGAGGAAGGATTTTAAGACAGGGTAATCAGGAGGGAGCAGTTAGCTGGATGTAAGATTAATTATTTTAAAAAATTAAATAAATTAAAGAGGTATTTCAAGAAAAGTTTTTGAGAGAGCAGCTATACAAGGGAGTAACTAAACACAATAAAGACAATATACAGCAAGCCAATCGCCAATGGCCAACTCATTAAATGGAAAGAAACATAAAGCATTTCCACTAAAACCATGGACAAGACAAGCATCCCTACATCTCTTCATCCTTACATAGCTCTGGAAGTTCTCGATAGAGCAATAAGACAACTAAAAGAGATCAAGAAGATAAAAATTGGAAAAGGAAAGGTCAATGTATTGCTATTTGCAGATCATATAGTAGTATATATTAGCAACTCTAAACATTGTACCAGAGAACTCTTACAGCTGATAAACACCTTCACCAAACTGGCTGAAAATGAAATCAAATCAAAGAAATAAGTAGTCTTTCTTCACACAGGAGATAAGCAGCTCTTCTCTACAAATGTGATTTAGAAAGAAGGAAGGTAGGTAGAAGCATTATCATTCTCAATAGCCACAAATAACATAAAATACCTTAGTATAACTCTGACTAAGCAAGGAAAAGATCTTTATGAGAAGAACTTAGAGTCTCTGACGAAAGAAATCGAAGAAGACCTCAGAAAATGGAAAGATCCCCCATAGACATGTTTTAGCAGAATTAACATAGTAAAACAATGCCATCTTACCCAAAGCAATCTAGAGA
Organism: Mus musculus; assembly: GCF_000001635.26. NCBI lineage: Eukaryota > Metazoa > Chordata > Mammalia > Rodentia > Muridae > Mus > Mus musculus. The sequence continues at coordinate 111,516,346 of NC_000067.6, forward strand.
TTCAATGCAATCCCCATCAAAAATCCAGCAGAATTCTTCACAGATATTGAAAAACAATTATCAACTTCATATGGAAAAAAACAAAACAAAACAAACCAACAAACAAACAAACAAAAAACCAGTATAGACAAAACATTTCTGAACTGCAACAGAACTTCTGGAGGTATTACCATCACTGACCTAAAGCTGTACTACTCAGCAATAGTAATCAAAACCTGCACACAAAAGGTATCCAGCATTTTTCTACATACAAGAAACACACCTCAATAAAAAAAGAGATACTCCCTCACAAGAAAAGGCTGGTAAAGATTCTTCCAAACAAATGGTCCCAAGAAAAAACAGGATTTGCTATCCTAATATCTAATAAAATAGACTTTCAACCAAAACTTAGCAAATGTGATGAGGAAAGACACTTTATATTCATCAAAAAAAATCCAAGAGAAAGCCAGACATTTATGCCTCAAATGCAAGGGCACCCACATTCATAAAAGAAACTTTGCTGAAGTTTAAAACACACATTGAACCACACATAGTAATAATGGGAGACTTCAACACTCCATTCTCATTAATGGGCAGGTCAATGTAACAGAAACTAAACAGAGATACAGTGATATGAATAGAGTTTATGAAACAAATGGACTTAACAGATATCTACAGAACATTTCACCCTAAAACGAAAAAAGTACATCTTCTTCTCAGCACCTCATATTACCTTCTCCAAAAATTGATCATATAATTGGTCACAAAACAAGCCTCAATGTATACAAGAAGATTGAAATAATCCCATGCATCCTATTAGATAAACATGGCCTAAGGTTAGTCTTCAATAACAACAAAAACAAGAGAAAGCCCACACACACATGGAAACTGAACAATTCTCTACTGAATGATAACTTGGTCAGGGAAGAAATAAAAAGAATTAAAGATGTCCTGGAATTCAGTGAAAATGTTGACACAACATACCCAAACTTATGGGACACAATGAAATTGCTAAGAGGAAAATCATAGCCCTAAGTGACCCTGTAAAGAAACTGGCGAGATCTTACACTAGCAACTTTACAGCACACCTGAGAGCGCTAGAATAAAAAGAAGCAAACACACCCAAGAGGAGTAAAAGGCAAGAAATAGTCAAACTCAGAGCAGAAATCAACCACATGGACACAAAGATAACAAGATACACTGAATCTAATAAAAGGGAAAGTGGAAATCGGCCTTAAATGAATTGACAGAGGAGAAAATGTCCTAAACAGAACACCAATTACCCAAGTATTAGTAAATGGAACCTCATGAACTAAAAAGTTCTGTAGGCAAATGTCACTGTCAAAATGACAAAACAGTATTCTCAGATTAGGAAAATATCTTCACTAATACTCTATCTAACAGAGGATTAATATCCCACATATATAAAGATCTCAAAAAAGTAGACTGCAAACAAAACAAACAAACCCTAAAAATCAAAAACATTAAAAAAAATGAAAATTGGAGTACAGGACCTAATAGAAAATTCTCAATTGCAGAATCTCAAATTTATAAGAAGCGCATAAAGAATTGTTCAACATCTTTAGTCATCAGGCAAATGCAAATCAAATTGACCCTAACACCAATCAGAAGGTGGAAGATCAAAACTGAAGTGATAGCATATGGATATGGAGAAAGGGAAGCAGTCCTCCATTCCTGATAGGATTGCAAACTTATAAAACCAATCTTGAAATCAATCTGGTGGTTTCTAAGAAAATTTTAAATAGTGCTACTAAAGATCCAACTATACCACTCTTGGTAATACTCCCAAAAGATGATCCACAGTACCCCAAGAAGACATACACCACTATGTTCATTGCAGCTTCATTTGTAATTTTCAGAAACTGCAAGAAACCCAAATATTCCTCAACCAAAGAATGGGTAAACAAAATGCTATTCATTTACATAATGGAGTGCTATTCAGGTATTAAAAACAGGGACATCATGGATTTCAAAGGCAAATGGATGGAACTAGAAAATCTCATCCTGTAATCGAGACCAAAAGACATGCATTCTATGTTCTCTCTGAGAAGAGGATATTAGCCAAAAAGTTCAAAATACACATGGTACACACTCTAGAATGAAGGTGCAAGAGAGGATACTTTAATCCCACTTAGAAGGCAGAAAATAGTTTTAATAGGCAGAGGGAGAGAAGAACCTAGGTAGGAGAAGATCAGGTGAGGTGAATAGCAAGACAGGATTAGATATGGAGAGAGTTGGAAGAGAGTCCCAAAGGGAAAGGAGAATGTCCAGAGACCTCAGATGAGGGTAGCTCCCAGAAGTCAATGTGGGTAACATTAGCTTTAATGTCCAACATTTGTGATATGGAACCTGAAGAGACTACCTCGAGTAGCCAGACAGGACCCCAAGCTGAGGGACTTTAAACCAACCCACAAAAAACAACAAAAAAAAAAAACCAAAAAACAAAAACAAAAACAAAAAGAAAACCAAAAAACCAAAAAAACAAACAAAAATCTTTTGACAGTTGCTGGCCCATTTTTAGACCCATCCCATTGACACACTCTAATCTTTCACACTATTTGTGGTTTGTGGTGCTATGTTGTGCTTGCAAGAATAGCAGAAGAGCAGCCCTCTGAAAGGCTCAACCCAACAGCAAGCTGAGACATATGCATATACTTACAAACATTAGATGTAAGTTGGTGACACCTATAAAAGAGTACCCAGAAAGACTGAAGGGCCTCAAGGAGACTTCAACCCCACAGAAAGACTAACAACGTTAATTAACCTGGAGCCCTGGGAGATCACAGAGTCTGAGCCACCAACCAAAGAGCAAACTCAGTCTTGTCCGAGGCCCAGGACCTCTACATATGTAGCACAGGGCTGCCGTGTCTGGCCTCAGTGGGAAAGAATGCAACTAATCCTGTAGACACAGGGTGGGGTGATGTTGGGTAGGGGGGGATTGGTGAGTGTAACTGTGACAGGCGGCCAAGAGAGGGCAGAATGTGGGATGAAAGTATATAAACAAATGAAAAATGTTGGTTTGAACAAACCTAGAAAATTGTCCAATTATTCTAGCTTTTCTAAGTAATGAAATACATTTTTAAAAGATCCCTAATAATGATTTAATTTTTGGTGTCTGTTAGAATGTTTTGCGGTTTATCTCTCATTCGAGTAATTTTGTGTATGTGTGTGTGTGTGTGTGTGTGTGTGTAACTTGTATACAATTGTATTTATGTACAATTCTGTATATATATAATATATACACATGTATATATTATATATGCACACAATGTATATACAATATATGTATAATTGAAATTTATATACAATTTAAATGTAATATATATATATTTTTTAACAGTATTAAAAATATATCATGTTTATATTAAATACCAAAAGTACTACTGCTGTGTCCCTCTTAGTAAGAAAATAGCTGTAGGAAATATTATGCTTGCAAAATATATAAACACAAAATTTTATATTATCTTTTGAAAATTTATGAAGTATTCTAAATAAATAAGTCTATATTGAGATGTACAAAATATATTGTGGGATGACATCATCTACATAATAAAGACAATTGATGTAACTGGCATGCTCTATTTCTTGGTTACTCAAAATTATTTCTGGATATTTATAGTGGTTATAAAATATTGTGAATGTACCACTGAAGTACAAATTTTAAATTTATTTTTACATTGTGTGGTCTTAATTTCAAAGATTGATTTTTATATTCCCTTAATATTTATTTTTGTTTTTAGAATATTTTTTACTAATAATCTCTACCTTCAAATTATACAGAATTACCTAGTTAATATGGATTTCCAGGTTAATATATTGATCATTGTTCAACTCATGCTAGGCTCCCAATATATTTATTAAATAAAAGAAGATAACCAATCCCCTGATATTTACTTCCAAAAACTTAAAATATCTTTCTTATCCTAAAGTGTTAGATAATGATACTGTTCTAATCTTAAATACCACGACTTCATATCATGTATATTCTTTTTGCAGAAACCATTATGCAACTATAATAAAGACTGCTAACTTTGGAAGTAGGATTTTCTCTGATAATTTAGGAATGCTTTCCTTCACACTGGAGTGCCTGGTCTTGCCTTGGCGTGAGGGTTTGTGCCTAGGTTTATAGTAATATGTTCTGCCATGTCCAGTTAATATTCTTGGGGGACCTACTCTGTTCTGAAGTGAAACAAAGGAGAAAGGCATCTTGGGGATAGGGCAAGTTGAAGGGCACTGGGAGGAATACAGTGAGGGAAAATTGCAGTCAGGACGTATTGTATAAGAAAAAATTTAAGCATAAATATAGATAGATAGATAGATAGATAGATAGATAGATAGATAGATAGATAGATAGATAGATAGATAAAAACATATCATTTAAATCATATAAAATCATATATATGTACATATATATATGTACACGTAAACACAGATGTGTGTGTTTATATACATATATAGAGATAGATAGATAGATAGATAGATAGATAGATAGATAGATAGATTTTCCAAAGACCAAGCTTAATGTCCTTTTTTCCCTTACTAGTTTTTCAATAGGACCATTCAATAAGCTATTCATCAATTCATTAAAAATATAAAATTAAAGCACTTCTCAAGCTCTCTATGCATTTTTTTACATTTTTATAACATTGTTTCAAATTTCAAATTTTGTTGCCTAATTTTTTAAATGTTTTTTGTTTATCAAAATATAATACCTAATAGGATGGAGTCATTTCCTCATTTTTCTAGCTATGTGACCCCAGGCATTCATGTAGTCAAATGTACCTGATTGAATGAAAAACAAAGATACTGCTTAAATATATTAGATTTAATAGAATTTATTTTTATAATGTTTGAGTTTAATTAATATCAATTTATGTGGTCCCTTCTGCAGCACAGTTTTGAGGAAAAATAAAGTTACTTTCTGGCCTGATAATGTATTTAATTCAAATACTATTCTTAACATCAAACAGAAGCCTCCTTTGTATGTACTTACATATATATGTAAGTAGGTATTTATGTATTCATTGTTATTGGTCATTTAGTTATTTACATTCCAAATGTTACTCTCTTCCCTGGTCCAAACTCTACAAGTTCTTCACCCCATTCTCCTCCCCCCCCCCGCCTCCTTTTTTTCTGAGAGAGTACTCCTCCACTTACCCATCCACTCCCACCTCATCCCACTAGCATCTCCCTATCCCCAGGCATCAAATTTCTAAAAGATTAAATGAATTCTTTCCCACTGAGGCCAGACAAGGCAGACCTTTGCTACATATGTAGTAGGGGCCAAAGACCAGACCATGTATGCTCTTTGGTTACCAGCTTAACCTCTGGAAGCTCTGAAGGGTCTAAGTTTGTAAGCACCGTTGCTCTTCCTATGTGGTTGCAACCCCCTTCAGTTCATTCAGTCCTTCCCTTAATTCTTCCATAGTGGTCTCAGACCTTAGTTCAATGGCTGGCTGTAAATATCTGCATTTGTCTGAGGGAGCTGCAGGTAGGGCCTCTCAGTGGACAGCCATGCTAACCTCCTGTCTGCAAGCACAACATGGCATCAGTTAAGTGTGACAATTATGGAGAGCTAGTCAATGGTATTTTCAAAGCCTACTGCTGGGGATAAGCAAGTACCACCAATGCGACAATAACATATGTTCACATGTTTGTGTGTATTGTTTGTTTTTGTGTACCAAGAAGAGTGAATTTATATAAGGATATACTGGGTGAAGAACAGCATCATCAGATACTTTAAAGGTAAAACCCAAAAGCTTAGAACCAATTTTATATGTATTTTTTACATCATGATTTAAAGTTATAGTCTATAGCATACACACTAAGTTGTTAGAAAAACTCAGTCTTATTATAAATATGGAAAATATATATTTTCCATCATTAAATATCAATGCATGCTAATTGCATAAAACTTTGAGGTTATAATCTCACCTGTATCTTTTACTGTGATTTTTCTGCACTGATTATATTATTCAAAACTTGAATAATATTAGAGAATATTAGTTTAATTAAACTAAATAAAAATGTTTTCTCTCCCAGTGTCCACTACTAACAATTAAATCTCTCAATTTATTTAAAAACTAACTTAAGTAACTTACTTAAATTACTCTTTATAATGTACTACAGATATAATCTATGAAAAAATGTTGGTATATGATCTATAAATGGATGATGAGAGATTGAAAGCTACTTGAGATGCTATGAAAATACCGACATCCCAAGCTTTGTTCCTGCCATTTTGTATCTCCTCATTTATAAGGAAACACTGAGTGTAAGTAATGACTTACACTATCTGTTCTAATATTCTGTGTAAATATATCATTTACACTGCTGCCTGGACAACTCCTGCCTTGTGATTATGTTGTAAGGATGCAAAATTGTCTTCTGAATTAATGGCAACTATATCAGAACATTTATCCAGCACACTTTTTGGAATGATTAAATTTATAGAATGTTTGTTTAATCTCTTTTATTTTCTTTATTCTAAGACTCTTGCCTAAGGCAAACCTATCTAGTAATTTTCAATTGAATGAAACCATAACTCATGACCAGATAAATTGTTAAGGACACTTGCTTTACACTTGATTCATCATTCATCTTACACCAATGACAGGAAGCCTATTGAAATATCACATATTCTTGGCATGATTAATAGTTCCATTTAAGTGGAGGAATATATTCATATATGTTTATTCTGTGGCATTTACTTTAAAATTATTTGTAAACTAAAAATTATCACTAAAATTCAAAGTCATAGTAATTTCATTCTGCAAAGTCTAGTAGATTCCCTTGCAAGTTGCTTCTTAACCTTGAGATTCCTCTGGGGGTGATTATTACTCTTTCTTTTAGATTCTGTTTCATAAAATGGTATTTAGACTGTGCAATAATACAATATCTGTCCTCATTTTATCACAACTGTCTTCCTTATCTATTGATACTTTTGACTGGCCTGTGAAATTTCAAGAGGGTAACATCATTTTTTTTATTAGATATTTTCTTTATATACATTTCAAATGCTATCCTGAAAGTTCCCTATACCCTCCCTCTGCCCTGCTCCCCTACTCACCCACTCCCACTTCTTGGCCCTGGCATTCCTCTGTACTGTGGCATATAAAGTTTGCAATACCAAGGGGCCTCTCTTCCCAGTGATGGCCAACTAGGCCATCTTCTGCTACATATGCATCTAGAGAAATGAGCTCTGGGGGTACTGGTTAGTTCATACTGTTGTTCCATCTATAGGGTGGCAGGCCCCTTCAGCTCCTTGGGTACTTTCTTTATCTTCTCCATTGGAGGACCTGTGTTCCATCTTATAGATGACTCTGAGCATCCACTTCTGTATTTGCCAGGCACTGGCAATAGCCTCATATGAGACATCTATAACAGGTCCCCTTCAGTAAAATCTTTCTGGCATATGCAATAGTGTCTGGATTTGGTGGCTGATTATGAGACAGATCCCCGGGTAGGGTAATCTCTGGATAGTCCATCCTTTTGTCTTAGCTCCAAACTTTGTCTCTGTAACTCCTTTCATGGGTATTTAGGTCCCTATTCTAAGGAGTAATAAAGTAGCCACCCGTTGGTCTTCCTTCTTCTTGATTTTCTTGTGTTTTGCAAATTGTATCTTGGGGGTTCTATGTTTCTGGGCTAATATCCACTTATCAGTGAGTGCATATCTAATGACTTCTTCTGTGATTGTATCCTCCAGATACATCTTTTTTTCAAAGAATTTTATAAATCCATTGTTTATAATAGCTGAGTGGTACTCCATTGTGAATATTACCACATTTTCTAAATCCAATCCCCTGTTGAGGGACATCTGGATTCTTTCCAGCTTCTAACTATTATAAATAAGGCTGCTATGAACACAGTATGTGTATGTATTACCAGTTGGAACTTCTTCTGGGTATATGCATCAGGAGAGGTATTGCTAGATAATCTGGTAGTATTATGTTCAATTTTCTGAGGAACCTCCAGACTAACTTCCAGAGTGGTTGTACAAGCTTGCAACCCCACATGCAGTGGAGGAGTGTTCCTCATTCTTCACATCCTCACCAGGCATTCGGTACAATTCAGGTGAGGATTCTTTGTTTAGCTCTGAACTCCATTTTTAATGGCGTTATTTGAATTTCTGGAGTCCAGCTTCTTGAGCTCTTTTTATATATTGTATATTAGTCCCCTATCAGATTTAGGATTGGTAAAAATCCTTTCCCAATCTGTTGGTGGCCTTTTTGTCTTATTAACAGTGTCTTTTGCCTTACAGAAGCTTTGCAATTTTATGAGGTCCCATTTGTCAATTATTGATGTTACAGCACAAGCCATTGCTGTATTTTTTTTTTTTTTAGAAATTTTTCCCCTGTGCCCATATCTTCGAAGCTTTTCTGTACTTTCTCCTCTATCAATTTCAGTGTCTCTTGTGTTATGTGGAGGTCTTTGTTCTACTTAGACTTGAGCTTTGTACAAGGAGATAAGAATGGATCAATTTGCATTCTTCTACATGATAAGTGCCAGTTGTGCTAGCACCACTTGTTGAAAATGCTGTCTTTTTTTCCACTGGATGGTTTTAGCTCCCTTGTCAAAGATCAAGTGACCATAGCTGTATGAATTCATTTCTGGATCTTCAATTCTATTCCATTGGTCTACCTGTCAGTCACTGTACCAGCTTCAGTGCAGTAGCTGGATATAAAATTAACTCAAATAAACCAATGGACTTTCTCTACATAAAGGATAAACGGACTAACAAAGAAATTAGGGAAACAACACCCTTCAAAATAGTCACAAATAATATAAAATACCTTGGTGTGACTCTAAAGAAGTGAAAGATCTGTATGATAAGAACTTCAAGTCTCTGGAGAAAGAAATTGAAGAAGATCTCAGAAGATGGAAAGATCTCCCATGCTCATGGATCAGCAGGATTAATATAGTAAAAATGCCTATCCTGCCAAAAGCAATCTACAGATTCAATGCAATCTCCATCAAAATTCCTACTCAATTCTTTATTGAAATAGAAAGGGCAATTTGAAAATTCATCTGGAAAAAAAAAAACCTAGAATAGTGTAACATCTTTTCTTTATTATTTTAATTAATTAATTAATTAATTAACATCCCAAATGTTTCTACCAGAGTTCCTCACCCTTTTACCCTTCCTATTCTCCTCTGAGAGGGTTCTCTCCCTACCACCCCCTCCTCTGGGGCATCCAGGTCTATAGGACTAGGCACATCCTCTCTCACTGGAGCACGACATGGCAGTCAGTCCTCTGCTTCATATGTTCCCTGGGCATCGGAGCATCCTGTGTATGATCTTTGTTTGGTTGCTCAGTCTCTGGGAGCTCCCATGTGTCCAGGTTAGTTAACCCTGTAGGTCTTCCTCTGGGATTGTCATCTCCTTTGATTCCTTCAATCCTTCCCCTAAACTTTCCAGAGACGTCCCAGACCTCAGTCCAACGGTTGGCTATAAGTGTCTGCATCTGTCTCAGTCAGCTTCCGGTAGAGCTTCTCAGAGGACAGCCATGTGAGGTTCCTGAATCTTTTAAATGGGTTTGGTGTTGAAAGGTTCTATAAGTGCATATTTATTAAAAATATATAAAATGTGTGTAATAGTGGCTCTTCTGTGCAGTAAGCTAAGCTATTATCCACTCTGAATACTGATCATGAAAAAATAGACTAATGAACATTTTAAAAACATGAAATGATACCCATTGTAAGACTTAGTAATATTATATCACTTAAGTTCGAAATTGTTCACAATAAACAGTGTAAAAATAAATATGATTTTGGATACACTGTTATTATCCCTCACTTATCATATAAACATTGTGTTTATAATTAAAAATAGAGTATTTGAGAGTACCAAAATGTAGATTCAACTTCTTGAATTAGGTGTGCTTTTTAAAAATGATGTGTATTGACCATAGAACTCACTGAATTTCAGGTTAGTTTACATCTTCATAATTTATTTCTTCTTTGAATTTGAAAACTGTTAATTTAACACCTGTAAAAACAAGTATGAGTAAAAGCAAATAATCTACATCCCTGCAGGACTTCAGCATCATATTACATTCCATATTTTCTGTCAGTAGTGATCACAAAAGCTAAAAGTGTCATATTATTTCTTTAAAAGGAATATATTAGCTTCTTTTAATACTTAAGTTACTGGTTTGAATTGCTGCAGATTTTATTTTATGGTTCCTGGTAATTTTATCTGAAGACTATCAAGAGTAAATTCAATGTATCTTTTTATTTGTGAGAAGGTAAGTTTTTCTTATTATCTATTAATTAATTAAATTATTTATTTATTTATTTTAAACTCCATATTTTATTCCCCTAGTCTTCCATCTTCCAACTCTTCCACATTCAATACCTCCTTGCTGCCCATCTTTCTCCACAAAGATTTCCCCACCTCACACTACATCAGACCTCGAAACTCCTGGGGCTTCCTGTCACTTGAGAGTTAGCTGCATCTTCTCTGACTATATCCAGACCTGGCAATCCTCTATTGTGTAAGTGTTGGGGGCCTCATATCAACTGGCATATGCTACCTGTTAGACAGTCCAGTGTCTAAGAGATCTCCAGGGTCCAGATTATTGAGACTGCTGGTCCTCCTGTAGGGTCATCCTTCTCTTCAGTTTCTTACTTTTCCCTAAAGCAACCACAGGGGTCAGCAGCTTTTGTCCATTGACTGGTTGCATATATCTGCATCTGACTCTTTCAGCTGCTTGTTGGGTCTTTCGGAGGAGAGTCATGATAGGTCCCTTTTTGTGAGTGTTCCATAGCCTCAGTAATCGTGTCAGGTCTTGGGGCATCCCCTTGAGCTGGAACACACTTTGAGCCTGTCACTAAACCTTTTTTTTTTCCTCAGGCTCCTCTGCATTTCCATCCCTGCAATTCTTTCAGATAGAAACAATTACCAGTCAGACTTTTGACTGTGGGATGGCAACCCATCCCTCACTTGATGCCCTGAATTTCTGCAGGAGGTGGGTTCTACAAGTTCCCTCTCCCCACTGTAGGGCATCTGGTCTAAGGTTCCTTCTTTTGATTGAGAATCTCTCACCATGCAAGATTCTAGTATATCCTGGAGGGAACTCCCAAACCTTCTGAAGTTGCCTGTTTCGATTCTTTCTGCTGACCCTCAGAACTTTAGTCCTTTCTACCTTTATGATTCCTGATACTATTATCTCAAGAATATCAAGAGTAAATTCAGGCATCTGCAGGAGCCATCTTCGTTCCCGGGTCCCACCAATACTAGTCTGCACAGGTGAGAGAGTGGACTATAGAAGCTAACAGCTTCTGGGACAGGCGGGAACCACAGAGCTTCTGTGACAGACCCCATTTCAGGGACCAGACATTTGGGCACATTCCCTGCCAGAGGAGAGGTGTCCGCCCAGCCCGGGAAGCTGTTGCCTGAACATCTGCCTGAAACATCTTGGTTCCCAGGTCCTGCAAAGACTAGTCTGAACAGACTCCAGACATCCTGGCACCTTCCCTGCGAGAGGAGAGGTGTCCACCCTGCCCAGGAGGGCTTTGCCTGAGCATCTGTGGGAGCCATCTTAGTTCCCAGATCCCATCAAGAATAGTCTGCACAGGTGAGAGTGTGGACTATAGAAGCTAACAGCTTCTGGAACAGGTAGGAGCCACAGAGCTTCAGTGGCAGACCCCGTTTCAGGCTCCAGACATCTGGGCACCTTCACTGCCAGAGGAAAGGTCTCCAGCCTGCCCATAGATGGCTTTGCTGTAGCATTTTTGGAAGCCATCTTTGTTCCAGGATCCTGCCAAGACTAGTCTGCACAGGTGAGAGTGTGAACAACAGAAGCTAACAGCTTCTGGGACAGCCCCGGTTTCGAGCCTTCATCTTTTGCCAGGAGGCAAGTCTGAACAACAGATATCTGTGCACCTTCTCTGCAAGAGGAGAGCCTGCCTGCAGAGAGTGCTCTAGCCACTGAAACTCAGGAGAGAAGTAGTCTCCTAGGTCTGCTGGTAGATGCTAACAGAATCACAAAAGGAACAAGCTCTAACCAGAGACAACTATAACAACTGACTCCAGAGATTACTAGATGACAAAAGGCAGACTTAAGAATCTTAAGAACAGAAACCAAGACCACTCACCATCATCAAAACCGAGCACACACATCTCAGCCAGTCCTGGGTACCCCAAAACACCCAAAAAGCTAGACCCGGATTTAAAGGCATATCTCATGATGAAGGTAGAAGACATCAAAAAGGACTTTAATAGCTTACTTAAAAAAAACACAGGAGAATACTGATAAAGAGTTACAATTCCTTGAAGAAAAACAGGAAAACACATCCAAACAGGTGATGGAAATGAACAAAACAATACTAGATCTAAAAAGGGAAGTAGACACAATAAAGAAGACCCAAAGTGAGGCAACGGTGGAGATAGAAACCCTAGGAAAGACATCTGGAACTGTAGATGCAAGCATCAGCAACAGAATACAAGAGATGAAAGAGAATCTCAAGTGCAGAAGATTCCATAGAGAACATTGGCACAACAATCAAAGAAAATGCAAAATACAAAATGATCCTAACTCAAAATATCCAGGAAATACAGGACACAATGAGAAGACCAAACCTACAGATAATAGGAGTAGAGGAGAATGAAGATTTTCAACTTAAAGGGCCAGCAAATATCTTCAACAAAATTATAGAAGAAAACTTCCCAAACCTAAAGAAAGAGATGCCCATGAACATACAAGAAGCCTACAGAACTCCAAATAGACTGGACCAGAAAAGAAATTCCCCCTGACACATAATAATCAAAACAACAAATGCACTAAATAAAGATAGAATATTAAAAGCAGTAAGGGAAGAGGGTCAAGTAACATATAAAGGCAGGCCTATCAGATTACACCAGATTTTTCACCAGAGACAATGTAAGCTAGAATATCCTGGAAAGATGTTATACAGACACTAAGAGAGCACAAATGCCAGCCCAGAATACTATACCCAGCCAAACTTTCAATTATCATAGATGGAGAAACCAAAGTATTCCACTACAAAACCAAATTCAGACATTATCTTTCCAGCCCGTCAAAGGATAATAACAGAAAAAAAAAGAAAGAAAGAAAGAAAGAAAGAAAGAAAGAAAGAAAGAAAGAAAGAAAGAAAGAAAGAAAAACAATACAAGGACAGAAACCATGTCCTAGAAAAAGCAAGAAAGTAATCCTTCAACAAACCTCGAAAAAGACAGCAACAAGAACAGAATGCCAACTTTAACAACAAAAAATAATAGGAAACAACAATTACTTTTCCTTAATATCTGTTAATATCAATGGACTCAACTCACCAATAAAAAGACATAGACTAATAGACTGGCTACACAAACAGGACCCCACATTTTTCTGCTTACAGGAAACCCATCTCAGAGAATAGACACTACCTAAAAATGAAATGCTGGAAAACAATTTTCCAAACAAATGGTCTGAAAAAACAAGCTGGAGTAGCCATTCTAATATCAAATAAAATCGACTTCCAACCCAAACTCATCAAAAAAGACAAGGAGAGGCACTACATACTCATCAAAATTAAAATCTTTCAAGAGGAACTATCAATTCTGAATATCTATGCTACATTTACAAGGGCAGCCACATTCATTAAAGAAACTTTAGTAAAGATCAAAGCACAGATTGCACCTCACACAATAATAGTGGGAGACTTCAACACACCACTTTCACCAATGGACAGATCATGGAAACAGAAACTAAACAGGGGCACAGTGAAACTTACAAAAGTTATGAAACAAATGGATCTAACAGATATCTACAGAACATTTTATCCTAAAACAAAAGGATATACCTTCTTCTCAGCAACTCATGGTACCTTTCCCAAAATTGACCATATAATTGGTCACAAAACAGGTGTCAACAGATATAAAAATATTGAAATTGTCCCATGCATCCTCTCAGATCACCATGGACTATGGCTGATCTTCAATAACAACATAAATAATAGAAAGCCAACATCTACTTGGAAACTGAACAACACTCTTCTCAATGATACTTTGGTCAAGGAAAGAATAAAGAAAAAAATGAAGGACTTTTTAGAGTTTAATGAAAATGAAGCTGCAACATACCCAAACTTATGGGACACAATGAAAGCATTTCTAAGAGGAAAATTCATAGCTCTGAGTGCCTCCAAAAAGAAACTAGAGAGAGCACACACTAGCAGCTTGACAACACACCTAAAAGCTCTAATACAAAAGGAAGCAAATTCATGCAAGAGTAGCAGACAGCAGGAAATAATCAATCTTAGGGGCAAAATCAACCAAGTGGAAACATGAAGAACTATTCAAAGAATCAACCAAAGAGGAGCTGGTTCTTTGAGAAAATTAACAAGATAAATAAACACTAACCAGACTCACTAAAGTGCACAGGGACAGCATCCTAATTAACAAAATCAGAAATCAAATGGGAGACATAAAAACAGATCCTGCAGAAAACCAAAACACCATCAGATCCTTCTACAAAAGGCTATACTCAACAAAATGGGAGAACCTGGTTGAAATGGACAAATTTCTAGACAGATACCAGGTACCAAAGTTAAATCAGTATCAGGTTCCTGATCTGAACAGTCCTACATCCCCTAAAGAAATAGAAGCAGTCATTAATAGTGTCCCAACCAAAAAAAAAAAAAAAAATTCCCAGGACAAGATGGGTTTAGTGCAGAGTTCTAACAGACCTTCAAAGAAGATCTAATTCCAGTTCTTCACAAACTATTCCAGAAAATAGAAGTAAAGGGAACTCTACTGAATTCATTCTATGAAACCGCAATTACTCTGATACCTAAACCACAGAAAGACCCAACAAAGATACAGAACTTCAAACCAATTTCCCTTATGAATATCGATGCAAAAACCCTCAATAAAGTTCTCCTTAACCGAATCCAAGAACACATCAAAACAATCATCCATCCTGGCCAATAGGTTCCATTCCAGGGATGGAGGGATCGTTTAAAATACTGAAATCCATGGACATAATCCATTATATAGACAAACTCAAAGACAAAAAACACATGATCATCTACCTAGGTGCAGAGAAAGCATTTGACAAAATCCAATACACATTCATAATAAAAGTCTTGGGAAGATCAGGAATTCAAGGCCCATACCTAAACCTGATAAAAGCAATCTACAGCAAACAAGTAGCCAACATCAAATAGTGAGAAGCTGGAAGCAATCCCACTAAAATCAGGTACTAGACAAGGCTGTCAACTTCCTCTCTACCTATTCAACATTGTACTTGATGTCCTACTCAGAACATTTCGACAACAAAAGTAGATCAAGGGGATACAAATTGGAAAAAAAGAAGTCAAAATATCACTTTTTGAAGATGATATGATAGTACATATAAGTGACCCTAAAAATTCCACAGAGAACTCCTAAGCCTGATAAACAGCTTCAGTGAAGTAGCTGGATATAAAATTAACTCAAACAAGTCAATTGCCTTTCTCTACACAAAGAATAAACAGGCTTAGAAAGAAATTAGAGAAACACCACCCTTCTCAATAGTCATAAATAATATAAAATACCTTCGTGTGACTCTAACTAAGGAAGTGAAAGATCTGTATGATAAGAACTTCAAGTCTCCGAAGGAAGAAATTATAGAAGATCTCAGAAGATGGAAAGATCTCCCATGCTCATGGATCGGGAGGATCAATATAGTAAAAATGGCTATCTTGCCAAAAGCAATCTACAGATTCAATGCAATCCCCATCAAAATTCCAACTCAGTTCTTCAACGAATTGGAAAGGGAAATCTCCAAATTCATAACAAAAAACCTAGGATAGCAAAAAATTCTTCTCAAAGATAAAAGAACCTCTGGCGGAAACATCATGCCTGACATAAAGCTGTACTACAGAGCAATTGTGATAAAAACTGCATGGTACTGGTATAGTGACAGACAAGTAAACCAATGGAATAGGATTGAAGACTCAGAAATGAACCCACACACCTATGGTCAGTTGATCTTTAAAAAGAGAGCTAAAACCATCCAGTGGAAAAAAGACAGCATTTTCAACAAATGGTGCTGGCACAACTGGTGGTTATCATGCAGAAAAATATGAATTGATCCATTCCTATCTCCTTGTACTAAGGTCAAATCTAAGTGGATTAAGAAACTCCAAATAAAACCAGAGACACTGAAACTTATAGAGGAGAAAGTGGGCCAAAGCCTGGAAGATATGGCATAGGGTGAAAATTCTTGAATAGAACAGCAATGGCTTGTGCTTTAAGATCAAGAATCGACAAATGGGACCTCATAAAATTACAAAGTTTCTGTAAGGCACAAGACACCATCAATAAGACAAAAAGGCCACCAACAGATTGGGAAAAGATCTTTACTTATCCTAAATCAGATAGGGGACTAATATCCAATATATATAAAGAACTCAAGAAGGTGGACTCCAGAAAATCAAATAACCCCATTAAAAATGGGGCTCAGAACTAAACAAAGAATTCTCACCTGAGGAATACGAAATGGCTGAGAAGCACCTGAAAAAAATGTTCAGCATCCTTAATCATCAGGGAAATGCAAATCAAAACAACCCTGAGTTTCCACCTCATACCAGTCAGAATGGCTAAGATCAAAAATTCAGGTGAGAGCAGATGCTGGGGAGGATGTGGAGAAAAAGGAACACTCCTCCATTGGTGGGATTGTAAGCTTGTTCAACCACTCTGGAAGTCAGTCTGGCAGTTCCTCAGAAAATTGGACATAGTACTACTGGAGGATCCCACAATACCTCTCCTGGGCATATATCCAGAAGATGTTCCAATCGGTAAGAAGGGCACATGCTCCACTATGTTCATAGCAGCCTTCTTTATAATAGCCAGAAGCTGGAATAACCCAGATGCCCCTCAATAGAGAAATGGATACAGAAAATGTGGTGCATTTACACAATATAATACTACTCAACTATTAAAAAGAATGAATTTATGAAATTCCTAGGCAAATGGATGGACCTGGAGTGCATCATCCTGAGTGAGGTAACTCAATATCAAAAGAACTCACATGACATGTACTAACTGATAAGTGGATATTAGCCCAGAAACTTAGAATACCCAAGATACAAGATACAATTTGCGAAGCACATGAAGATCAGGAAGAACGAAGACCAAGGTGTGGATACTTAGCCCCTTCTTGGAATTGGGAGCACGTCACCTATTGAAGGATCTACAGAGACAGAGTTTGGAGCTTAGACGAAAGGATGGACCATCTAGAGTCTGCCATACCCAGGGATCCATCCCATAATCAGCCTCCAAACGCTGACACCATTGCATACTCTAGCAAGATTTTGCGGAAAGGACCCTGATATAGCTGTCTCTTGTGAGACTATACCAGGGCCTAGCAAACACAGAAGTGGATGCTCACAGTCAGCTATTGGATGGATCTCAGGGCCCCAAATGGAGGAGCTGGCAGAAGTACCCAGGGAGCTGGAGGGATCTGCAACCCTATAGGTGGAATAACAATATGAAGTAACCAGTACCTCCCCCCTCCCCCCCCCCCTGCCCAGAGCTCATGTCTCTAGCTGCATATGTATCAGAAGATGGCCTGGTTGGCCATCAGTGGAAAGAGAGGCCCATTGGTCCTGCAGATTTTATATGCCTCTGTACAGGGGAATGTCAGGGCCAAGAGGTGGGAGTGAGTGGGTTGGGGAGTGGGTGTGGGAGGGCAGGGGGGACTTTTGTGATAGCATTGGAAATGTAAATGAAATAAGTACCTAATAATAATAATAATAATAATAATAATGTGTAAATTCAATGTATCTTTTATTTTTGAGAAGGCAGGATTTTTTAAATTATCTATTTATTAATTAACTGATTAATTAATTAATTTTAGACTCCAGATTTTATTCCCCTACTATTCCACCCTCCAACTGTTCCACATCCAATACCTCCTTGCCACCCCTCTATCTCCACAAAGATGACCCCACCTCCCAACCCGTTAAACCTCTAAACTCCCTGGGGCCTCCAGTCTCTTGAGGGGCCCCATCTTGTCCTTCTCTTTTCTCAATGTCCCCCACACAGTCCACTTTTTGTGCTAGGTCCCTCCATCCTTCCTCTCTAGTGATTGCTTTCTTCTCCCTCCCAAGTGGGACTGAGGGTTCCTCACTTGGGCACTTGGCACTTCAGCTTGTTGACTTTTTTTTTCCTTTCTATGGCTTGTATCTTGGGTATTCTGTACTTTTTTCTTTATTTTGGCTAATATCCACATATTAGTGACTACATACTGTGCATGTCCTTTGAATCTAAGTTACCTCACTCAGGATGATATTTTCTATTTCCATCCATTTGCTTCCAAACCTCAGGATGTCCTGGTTCTTCATAGCTGTACAGTGTTTCATTGTGTAAATGAACCACATTTTCTCTATCCACTCTTCTGTTGTGGGACATCTGGGTTGTTTTCAGCTTCTGGCTACCACAAACAAGGCCATTATGAACATACTTGAACACTTGCCACTGTGGCATGGTAGGGCATCTTTTGGGTATATTCCCAACATTGGTTTTAAGGATCTTCAGATAGATCCATTTCCAATTATTGGAGGAACCTCCATATTGATTTCCAGTTTGTAATCCCACCAGCAGTGGAGGAGTGTTCCTATTTCTCCACATCCTCACCAACATGGGCTGTCATGTGAAGTTTTGATCTTAGCCATTTTGATTGGTGTAAGATGGATATCAGCATCGATTAGATTTGCATTTCCCTGATCATTTTGAACATTTCTTTAGGTTTTTCTCAGCCATTCAAGATTACTCTGTTGTGAATTCTTATTTAGTTCTATATCACATTTTGATTGGTTTGTTTGATTCATTTGCTGGTTAGCTTCTTGAGTTCTTTGTATGTTTTGAATACAATGTAGTGTTAGTAAAGATTTTTCCCAATCTATAGATTGCTGATTTTCTTATTGGCTATGTCTTTTGCCTTACATAAGCTTTTCAGTTTCAAGAGGTTCCATTTATCAATTCATAATCTTAGAGCATGTTCCATTGGAGTTATGTTTAGAAAATTTCCCCCTGTGCCAATGAGTTCAAGGATCTTCCCCACTTTCACTTCCATTAGATTCAGTGGATCTGGTTTTATATTGAGGTCCTTGATACACTTAGACTTGAGTTTTGTGCAAGGTGACAAGACTTGAGTTTTGTGCAAAGTGACAAATATGAGTCTATTTTAATTTTTCTACATATTGACAGCCAGTTAGAGCAGAACCATTTGTTGAAGTAAGTTTTTGTTTGTTTGTTTGTTTTGTTTTGTTTTGTATTGTATTTAGCTTATTTGCCAAAGATCAAATGCCCATAAGAGTGTGGTTTGTGTGTGGTTTTATTTCTGGATCTTCAATTCTATTCCATTGATTGACATGTCTTTCTCTGTACCAATGCCATGCAGATTTTATCACTATTGAAGCTTGAAGTCAGGGATGTGATTCTCCCAGTCATTCTTTTATTGATAAGTACTGTTTTATCTACTCTGTTTTATTTGCCTTTCTAAATGAATTAGAGAATTGATCTTTCTACATCTTTAAAGAATTGTATTGGGATTTTGATGGAGACTGTGATGACTCTGTAGATTGCCTTTCGTAAGCTGGACACTTTTACTATGTTAAATCTGCCAATTCATGAGCATGAGAGATTGCTCCATTTTTTTAGATCTTCTTCAGTTTCTATTTTAAGAGACTTGAAATTATGGTCGTACAGATTTTTAACTTGTTTGGTTAGAGTTACCCCAAGATATTTTATATCACTTGTGGGTATTGTGAAGGGAGGTGTTTTACTAATTTCTTTATCAGCCTGTTTATCATTTGTATAAAGGGTGGCTACTAGTTTGAGTTAAGTTTATATGTGGCCACTTTGCTGAAGTAGTTTATTGGCTGGAGAAAGTTTCTGGTAGAGTTTTTGGGGGTTGTTTATATATATTATCATATCATCTTCAAATAGTAATACCTTTATTTCTTCTTTGCCAATTTATATCCCCTTGATCTCTTCTTGTTGTCTTATTGTTATAGCTAGCATTCAAG
This sequence comes from Mus musculus, assembly GCF_000001635.26. Taxonomy (NCBI): domain Eukaryota; kingdom Metazoa; phylum Chordata; class Mammalia; order Rodentia; family Muridae; genus Mus; species Mus musculus. The sequence goes on from NC_000067.6 coordinate 111,536,362, forward strand.
TACTATATTGAATAAATATGGGGAAAGTGGGCATCCTTGTCTTGTCCCCAATTTTATTGAGATTGCTTCATGTATTTTTTTATTTAATGTGTTACTAGCTGTAGTTTGGTTGTAGTTGGTTTGCTGTATATTGCTTTGATCATGTTTAGTTGTGGGCTTTGAATTGCTGATCACTCAAGTACTTTTAAAAATAAAGGGTGCTGTATTTTGTCAAATGCTTTTTCTGTAGCTAAGGAGATGATTATGTGTTTTTTTTCCTTTGAGTTTGCATATATAGTATATTACATTAATTGATTTTTGTATATTAAACAACCTTGCATCCCTGGAATGAAGCCTACTTGATCCTGGTGAATGAAGGTTCTGATGTGTTCTTGGATTTGGTTTACAAGATTTTATTGATTATTTTTGCATCAATATTCAAAAGCAAGATTGGTCTGAAGTTCTCTTTTCTGGTTAGGTCCTTCTGTGGTTTAGGTATCAGAGTTATTGTGGATACATAGAATGAATTTGGTAGTGTTCTTTCTGTTTCAGTTTTATGTAATAGTTTGAAGAATATTGGTATCAAGTCTTCTTTGTAGATCTGGTAGAATTCTGCACTAAATCCATTTAGTATTGGGCTTTTTATTGTTTGGAATATTTTTAATGAATTCTTCTATTTCCTTATGGGATATGGGCCTGTTTAGATTGTTTATCTGCTACTGGTTTATGCTTGGCTTGTGTTATCTGTCTAGAAAACCATCTATTTCATCTAGATTTTCCAGTTTTGTTGAGTATAGACTTTTGTAGTAGGATATGATGATATTTCGAATTTCCTCCATTTCTGTTGTTATGTATCCCTTTTCATTTCTGATTTTGTTAAAATGGATACTTCCTCTGGGTCCTATTGTTAGTTTGCCTAGGTATTTGTCTATCTTGTTGGTTCTCTAAAAAAACAAAACAAAACAAAAACACCCCCCCTCAAAAAAAAAAAAACCAAAAAAAAAAAAAAACCCCAAAAAACCAGCTCTTGGTTTTCTTATTTTTTGTTTTGTTGTCTTTGTTTCTATTTCATTGTTTTCAGCCCTGAGTTTGACAATTTACAGCCTTCTAATCCTCTTGGTTATGTTTGATTGTTTTTATTCTAGAGCTCTCATGTGGGCTGTTAAGTTGCTTGTGTAAAATCTCTCCAGTTGTTTTTGTTTGGTTGGTTGGTTGGTTGGTTTTGGTTTTTGTTTTTTGTGTGTTTTTGTTGTTTTTTAATGAGGGCACTTAGTGCTATGAATTTTCCTCTTAGCACTGCTTTGGTTGTGCCCCATAATTTTGGGTATGATGTGTCAATATTTTCAATAAATTCCAGATAGTATTTCATTTCTTTTGTTATTTCTTCCCTGACCAAGTTACCATTGAGTAGAGAGTTGTTCAGCTTCCACATGTATGTGGGATATCTGTTGGTTTTGCTGTTATTGAAACCCAGTTGTAGGCCGTGAGGATCAGATAGGATGCATGGGATTATTTCAATCTTTTTGTATTTGATGAGGCTTGTTTTGTGACTATTTATATGGTCAGTTTTGGAGAAGGTAACAGGAGGTGCTGAGAAGTAGGTGCACTATTTTGTTTTAGGGTATATTACTCTGTAGAAATCTATTAAATCCATTTGTTTCTTAGCCACTTGGTTCTATTCATTTTACTATGTCTCTGTTTAGTTTCTGTTTCAATGACCTGTTCATTAGTAAGAGTGGGGTATTGAAGTCTCCCACTATTATGTGTGGAGCTCTATGTGTGTTTTGAGCTTTAGTAAAGCTAATGTTATGAATGTGGTTTCCCATGCATTTGGGGCATAGATGTTCAGAATCGACACTTTCTCTTGTTGGATTTTCCCTTTAATGAATAGAAAGTGTCCCTCCTCGTCACATGATAAATTTTGGTTGAAAGGCTATTTTATTTTACATTAGTGTAAGCCACCTGTGGCCACATTAACTGGGTTCCTGAGTGGGAGGCCAGAGCTGTATGGGAAGAAACTTCGAGAGAAATAATGGAGGCTGAGAAACGTTTCGGTTCAAGGTCCCTGAAGTTTACTGAGAGTCCCTGCTTATAAAGAGGGTAGGCCCATCCCCCTCCAGCCCATTCTTGGTGCCTGAAGCCAACCCGTAGGTAATCTACAGAGTGTGTCTCCAGAACATCTCAAGGACCTTTCAGCAGGAAGCAGAGTCTTGGAGAAGAGCATATAGAGTCATCAAGGTCAGAAGGCTCTATCCTAGGTAATCTCCTTCTTAGTGGCAGCAAGGTCAAAGTCTGGATCATCCTGCTTCAAGGCTGAGGGAGGCTACACATTAGGATGGCAACTCCAGCTTGTTTTCTGGGACCCTTGCTTGGAGTATCCTTTTCCATCCTTTTACTCTGAGAAAGTGTCTGTCTTTGTTATCAAAGTGTGTTTTTCATATGTAACAAATGCTGGATCTTGTTTGCATATGCAGTCTGTTAGATTATGTCTTTTTATGGGTGAGTTGAGTCCATTAATATTGAGAGATATTAACGACAGATAGGTTCCTGATATGTTCTTTTTTGTAGGTGCCTTTATGTGATTGTGGTACTCTCCTTTTGGCATTGTTGTAAGATGCTTAATATCTTCTCTTTTCTTTGGTGTAGATACCTTCTTCGTGATGTAGTTTTTCTTCTAGGATCCTCTGTAGGGTTGGATTGGTAGATAGATACTGTTTGAATTTGGTTTTGTCCTGGAATAGTTTGTTTTCTCTATCAATGTTGATTGAGAGTTTTGCTGTGTGTTGTGGGAAGCCATTCCGGACTCCCTGGCCAGCCCGGGCCACACCCTAAAATGGCGCCTGACTGAAATCTGTGCCAGGCAGTAAACAAGCCCATATTTGGTGGATGGCTCACCCTTAATCCCTGATTGGCTGAGCAAGCCTGCCTGGTGAGGTGATGTGACCTGTGGTGATTGATTGAGGTGTGATTGTGGCTTGAGTGCATAAAAATGCTTGTACCCCGAGGCTCGGGGGAGTTGAAGAGAGAAGCTGCCTGAATAAACTGCATTAAGAAGAACTTGTGGTTGTGTTTTCCTTGCTGGCCGAAGCAGATACAACAGTGTGTAATAGCCTTGGCTGGTATTCTTGACCATTAAGCAGACTCTACTGGCTTTCATAGTCTCTGTTGAGAAGTCATGTGTAGTTCTGATAGGTCTACCCTTGTATGTTACTTGGCCCATTTCCCTTTGTAGTTTTTAGTATTTATTTTTTGTTCTGTATGTTTAGTGTTTTAATTACTATGTGACAAGAGGATTTTCTTTTCTGCTTCCATTTATTTGGTGTTCTCTATGCTTCCTGTAACTTTATCTCTTTCATTAGGTTGAGGAAATTTACTTCTATCATTTTGTTGAAGATGTTTTCAGGTCCTTTGAGATGGGAATCTTATTTCTTCTCTATTCTGATTATTCTTAGATTTTGTCTTTTCATCGTGTCCTGAATTTCTTGGATATTTTGGGTTCAGAGTTTTTCCTGTTTTGAATTTTTCTTTAGGTGCTTCTCTGGCATATGTATTCCCTTAGTTGAGAACTCTCTGATTAGCTCTGTTCCTCATTTTTAATAGGGTTCTTTGTTTCTCTGGAGTCTAGCTTCTTGAGTTGTTTGTATATATTGTATATTAGCTCTCTATTGGATGAAATTTTTTTTCACAATTTGTTGGTTGCCTTTTTGTTCTACTGAAAGTGTCCTTTGCCTTACAGAAGCTATGCAGTTTTACGAGATCCCATTTGATGTTTATTGATCTTAGACCATAAGTCATGGGTATTCTGTTCAGGAAATTTCCCCCTGAGCCCATGTTTTTGAGGCTTTTCTGCACTTTCTCTTCTATTACATTCAGTGTATCCAATTTTATATGGAATCCTTGATCTACTTGGACTTGAACTTTGTAAAGGAAGATAAGACTGGATCAATTTTCATTCTTCTACATGTTGACTTACAGTTGAACCAGCACCATTTATTGAAAATGCTGGGGTTTTTTCCCACAGGATGGTGTTAGCTCCTTTGTCAAAAATCAAGTGACCATATGTGGGTGGGTTCTTTTCTCAGTTTTCAATTCTATTCCACTGATCTACCTGCCTGTTACTGTACCAATACCTCACAGCTTTTATCAAAATTGCTCTGTAGTACAGGTTGAGGTCAGGGATAGTCATTCCAGTTCTTTTATTTTTGAGAATAGTTTTTACTATAATGGGTTTTTTGTTATTCCAAATTAATTTTTTAATTGCTCTTTCTAACTCTATGAAGAATTGATCTGGAATTTTTATAGGTATAACATTGAATCTGTACTCTCCAATACTTTTAACATGAAGAGGTATTTTATTTTATCGAATGCTCTTTCAGCATGTAATGAAATGGTTATGTGATTTTCCCTCCTTGGGTTTGTTTATGTAGTGGATTACTTTAATAGATTTTCATATATTGAGCCATCATTGTGAATGATGGTTTTGATATTGAAATCAGTTTGTCACAATTTTATTGAATATTTTTGCATTGATATTCATTGGCAAAATAGGTCTGAAATATTCTTTCCAGTGGGGTCTTTATGTTGTTTAGGTTTCACAGTAACTGTGGTTTCATCAAATGAATTGGGTAGTTTTCCTTCTGTTTCTATTTTATGAAATAGTTTAATGAGTGGTGGTATTAGCTCTTCTTTGATGATCTGGTAGAATTCTGCAATAAAGCCATCTGGCCCTGGCCTTTATTTAGATGTGAGGTTTTGATTGGGAGGCTGAAATAAGACCTGAAGAGTTCACTTCCAGTAGACAAGCATGGGCCCCAGTTGAGAAAAGGGGCCATACACACATCTTAAAATTTTTAAACCAGAATTTTTCCTGTCTAAAGGAAACAGAGAGACAAAAACTTGAGCAGAGAATGAAAGAAACAATATCCACAGACTGCCCACCTTGGGATTTGTCACTTCTGCAGACATCAAACCCGACACTATTGCTGATGCAAAGAAGTACTTGCAGATCCAGATCTGAGTCTAGCATGGTTGTCCTCTGAGAGGCTCTGTCAGCACCAAAAAGAGATGCAGATACTCATAGGAAACCATTGGGTTAATCCTGAAAACCCCAATGGTAGAGTTAGAGAAGGACTGAAGGGACTGAGGGGAACTGTAACTTCATAGTAAGAACAGCAATATTAACTAACTGGATACACAGAACTCCCAGGGACTAAACCACCAAGCAAAGAGTTTAAAGCATGTGTGGATCCTTGGCTCCTGCTACATATGTAGCAGAGGAATACATCATCTGGCACCAATGGGAGGCACTTGGTTCTCTGGAGAACAGTTACCCCAGCAAAGGGGGATGCTAGAGGGTTGAGGCAGGACTGGGTAGGTGGGAATGTATTCTCTTAGATTCAAAGGGGAAGGGAAATTGTTTGGGTCTTTAAAGGATGACAGCCTAGAAAGAGGGGCAACATTTGAGATGTAAATAAAATAATTTAACAACTCTAAAATAATAATAATAATCCTTTATAAATCATTAGTAAATTATCACTTAGAGTTTTAAAACACATTTTTGGTATATTTTGGTAGTTCAAATCAAGATCTTGTGAAAGAGGATAGCAAAATTAAATGTATTTCCTTTTTGTGGGAAATATGTTATTTGTTGTTTGAAATTACAGTCAGAAATTGTCCCAAATAAGTTTCTTTAAAGAAAACATACATGCACATAAGCTAAACAGATTAAATATTTATGGTTTGAAAAATGAACAAAAATAGGAAATTTTGTTCTTAAAAATAACTTTAAGGTAAAATGTTCATTATCCATTTGGTTGATAATCTGAGACCTAATTAAATATGCATATAATGTGCAACCAATATCCTGAAAATCATAGTCTGCTTTAACCATAATAGTATCGTTTTAGCAACCACTTAGCATTAGTCATGTGTAAGTTGCTTTACTGTGAATACCACACATAATGAACAAGTACTACATCTATCAAAAATATTTTTAATATATATGTACATTGTTAAACAACAAAAAAATCCTTAATATGCTTAAAACACTGTGATTTTCCATATCTTAGTACAATGAGTTTGATTGAGTCATGAGTTCTAAATCCATTAATATTTACTTCATTGCAAGCTCACCTCTACTTTCCAATGTATCTCAACATAAGCCTATCAAAATTGCATAGTGCATAAACCCAAAATACCACAAAACCTTGAACTCATATTATGAACTCATATTTTGAGTAATATTTGTTTCATAAAGTTCTCAGATTTTCTTCAATATGGTGGATCACTTTCTATTCATCTTAGTGTCTGGATACTCTCTTCTGAAGAATATATTTTATCTTGTTTGTTTTTTTATTTTTTTGTTTTTTTGTTTTTTGTTTTTTGTTTTGTTTGTTTGTTTGTTTTACGAGACAGGGTTTCTCTGTATAGCCCTGGCTGTCCTGGAACTCCCTCTGTAGACCAGGCTGTCCTTGAACTCAGAGATCCTCCTGCCTCTGCCTCCCGAGTGCTGGAATTAAAGGCATGCACCACCACGCCTGGCTGAAGAACATGTTTTAAAGAATTTGATTTTGAATTTATTTTCATGTATATGGAATGTCTTACTTCCTTGTAACGGTGTTTCATGCCTAGATGGCTTTTTAATGCTAATACAATGAGAGCAGGAATGTCTATAAATGTGGCAATTATCAATGAAAGTTTTTACATGTCATTTATTTGTTTGTTTTGGTTTTTAATTTTAAAAATCTGAAGTACATTGTATCTGTATAAGGCTTCTTTTTCCCAATTCTAAAGACAGAGATATACACCTCACCTAACCCCAAGCATATAAGTTGTCTTCAAATGGGCCAATCAGCTGAGCAATCAATCAATCAATCAATACAATCTTTGCTACTTACAGAATCATGTCTGGAACTGCTCACAGTGTAACATTATAGTAGAAACAGCTTATATCCCTCTCAGTTATTTTAATATTTTTATATGTTGAATGAAAATAAGATTATGACTTTTAAAAGCAGTGAGGAGTAATATCATTTTTCTTCTTCTCTGTTCTTTCTTCTTTTTCTTCCCACCAATAGGACACTCTGCCAAACAGCCTCTTTCCATAATATTATTACAATGTAAGAAAAGCATAAGGTTTTTTTAATGCGCAAAAAATCTACACTTGGGGATCACAGGAGACCCCAAACAAATGGGTAAAGAGAAGATGCAGTCCCTAATGCTTGTGTATGGTTAACAAGTGTGCAGCCATTTGAAGATCTTAGTGCTTTAGATGACTATTAGAAAGCAGGAAAAATTTTTTCTAAACATTGTTTATGAATGTAAAAAGATAGGCTACATTCATTATTTCTTAAGAGAAGCAGTGGAAATCAGAGAATTCAAATATGAGTGTAATAATATAGGCCTGATGGTCCATCCTTTTGTCTCAGCTCCAAACTTTGTCTCTGTAACTCCTTCCATGGATGATTGTTTCCAATTCTAAGAAGGGGCAGTGTCCACACTTTGGTCTTCTTCTTCAGTTTCATGTGTTTTGCAAATTGTATCTTATATCTCGGGTATACTATGTTTTTGGGCTAATATCCACTTATCAGTGAGTACATATCATTTGAGTTCTTTTATGATTGTGTTTCCTCACTCAGGATGATGCCCGCCAGGTCCATCCATTTGCCTAGGAATTTCATAAATTCATTCTTTTTAATAGCTGATTAGTACTCCATTGTGTAAATGTACCACATTTTTTGTATCCATTCCTCTAGAGATTGCCATATCCAGGGATCCATCCCATAATTAGCTTCCAAACAATGACACCATTGCATACACTAGCAAGCGTTTGTTGCAAGGTCCGTGATATAGCTGTCTCTTGTGAGACTAGGCCAGATCCTAGCAAACACAGAAGTGGATGCTCACAGTCAGCTATTGGATGGATCACAGGGCCCCCAATGGAGGAGCTAGAGAAAGTATCCAAGGAGCTAAAGAGATCTGCAACCCTGTAGGTGCAACATTATGAACTAACCAGTACCCCGGAGCTCTTGACTCTAGCTGCATATGTATCAAAAGATGGCCTAGTTGGCCATCACTAGAAAGAGAGGCCCATTGGACAGGGAAACTTTATATGCCCCAGTACAGGGGAACGCCAGGGCCAAAAAATGGGAATGGGTGGGTAGGGGAGTGTGGGGGGGGGAGGGTATGGGGGTCTTTTGGGATAGCATTGGAAATGTATTTGAGGAAAATATGTAATAAAAGAAAAAATAATAATATAGGTCTGAAATGTAATATAGACAAGTATCAGATCTGGAGTTATTGCATCATTCATATCATTCATTCCTGTATTTTTTTCTACTTCCCTCCTTGGTTTTTTTTTTTTTTTTTTTTTTTTTGATTCTTTCTGCCTGAAGGCAGGACATGAATATTTGAGAGCTAAAAATTAAGATCACAATACTTTTAATTGTGGTTGCAACATCAACTAACTCAATGATCATTACTATGGGATGTGGAGACCCCCCACAGATTTGGGAAGCAAACTACTGTAAGTGCATTGTGTGTGTTGGTTTAATAATTCATTCATTTTTTATTTATTTGTTTATTTATTTATTTATCAGATATTTTCTTTATATACATTTCAAATGTTATCCCAAAAGTTCACTATACCCTTCCCCTGCTCTGCTTCCCTACCCACCCACTCCACTTTAAGACAATAAAAGACAGAAATAACATGCTGAGTATCTTTAGCTAGATGAAAAATCTACAAAGAAATGAAGTAAGACTAGACAATATGTCATCATACATAAGTGGTGTACTTTTAAACATCAATATAATATTTCTCCAAAGGTAACAAAATTCAATACCTAATTGAATGTTGATTGTTGTGTAACTGACATGAAAATTCTAGTTTTCTTCTATATCATAGTCAAATTCAATATCACTATTAAAATTGGAGCAAACATAAAGCCACGCATATATTACAAATGCTCCCTAAACTACTATCATGAAAACCTGCCACTGAAGCATAGATATATATCCTGTGGTGCCAGGAAAGAAGAGATAAGATGTGTGAGTGATATCCTATTGATGGGATGTCAGAGACTTCAAGAATTAACAAGATTTTGTGACATGTCTGTAACAAAAAGATGGTTTGTTGTTACTGCTGCTGTTGTTGTTGTTTATGTTGTTTATTGTGTAAATGTGTATCTATTCCAAGCTTTCATGAGTGTTATGAAAGGGCTCTAACAGTGAGCAATATACCCTCCTGTCTTAGTTAGGGTTTTAATGCTGTGAACAGATATCGTGACCAAGGCAACTCTTATAAGGACAACATTTAATTGGGGCTGGCTTACAGGTTTCAGTCCATTATCATCAAGGCAGAAGCATGACAGAATCCAGGCAAGTATCATGCAAGCAGAGCTGAGAGTTCTACATCTTTATCTGAAGGCTGCTAGTGGAATACTGACTTCTAGGTAGCTAGGGTGAGGGTCTAAGGCCCACACCTACATTGACACATCTACTCCTACAAGACCACACTTAGTCCAACAAGGTGACACCTTCTAATAGTGCCAATCCCTGGGCTGAGCATACACAAACTGTAGCACCTTTCATACAAGATTAATAAATTTAAATGATTTGAGTACATAAAATCAATGCTATCTTTACACCAAATATGAAATTACTTGCATTTAAATTTTCATTGTTGTACTTTAAAATAATTCTTAAAACTAATCTATTGAATACTTAGCAAACGATGCTGGACTATATGTACTTTTGAAATATGCCTCTCCAGCCTGATTTAGCACTTTATTAATACATATTTTAATTATTTTCATAACATTATCAGAATCTGGAAGATTAACTTTTGCTACAGAATTGGCATATAATGACCAAGTTGACTTGGAAACTTATTCTAACCCTTCATTATCTTCAGTATTGATACTGAATGCTTTCCATATTTGTGTACATTGTTATTCTATAATGGATATGTATATGGAAGATATGACACTTCTTACTGAAACATATCAAAGCAAGAGGTCTAATTCATCTATAGAGTATTGTCTTGCTTTCACCACTCTGACAATGCTTTCATACATCATCCAAGTATAACAAACTGTTGAAGATGCCTTCGAATTCATTCATGTACAACAACCCACTGGTGAACTTCTCATATGAACACCTTTTTTCTACATATTTCATCATATCAACAGCATCAGATCACCTGGGTTTTGTCCTCAGAGAAAGAAGATAATTAATTTTGTGAAAATATTTTACTTTTGATCTTTATAATAAAGATCTTTTCATTCTTTATTATAAAGAAAAACAAGTTCTGAAATTAGTACACAAATAAGATATTTCAACCTTTTCTTACCCAAACTAAAATGTACCTGTGAATCTTTCTATGGCTTTTCAATTTTTGTTTCCTTGGATTCGTCCCCCTGTAATTAAGGAGTAGTCATAAAGTAGTTATTCAAATCTCATGGCAATAGTTCCATAAATGAGTGTAGGAACCATGAGTTTAAATGAGTTAATCAGAAATATTATGAGTACTTTATGTTATTTTCTGCGTTTTTATGAGTATGTATTTAACTTTAGTGGGAGAACTGAATTAAATATAGAATTCACCATAATAATCTAAACCCTCTCAGTTGATTGTTTCTCTCTCACATAAACATTTTACATAATGTACTTTTATAGATTTATTGTTCAGTAAAAGAAATGAAATATTGGTGATTCACATAGGAAAGATAATTTTAAATGTACTTATTAATTATTGTATATAAAATAGCCTTTTAAAGAAAATAATGTTTTATTTCACAAGGATTTTATACTTTATCCCCTTTCCCAGTTAATTACCTATTTTCAAGGAGGAAACCAGTTTGATTGCTACTTGTAATGACAACATGTGAATTTTTCCTTTTAGGCCCAAATGAATATTTAAAATTTCAATGAATATCTAACAAAATAATTATACATTTTCAAAGTCTGAATGGAAGAATTTTGTTCAAGAAGAATTCAATTTGCATAGCTCTTAAGGTTGTTAAAAACCTTCTGCTCTTCTATCAACTGGTTTTTAAGATGCCTTATTCCTTAAAATATATTTCCACACTGCTGTGTGACTTTTCTGAGGAGATTTAACCATGTACATAGCACAGACCAAAAAAAGAACAATTTGTACCAAGTGAAAAAAAATGTATCATTATCTGGCATAGTGAATCACTTTGTTTATTGGAATTACTTAAGAGAATACAGGGGAAAGGTTGAAACATGGATAATTCATAGGCAGCTGTGCCATTGAAATGCCCATTACATCATGGATGGTGATTCATAAAGGATGCACTCCCAGAATTCAGTGCTAGTCTCATAGGCAACTCAGCTTTTCAGTCACTGTTGCTTTAGCTGTTGCTGGTTTTTACATGCCTATAGATAGGAAACCTTTCTTATTTCATAAGTTTAAAGGACATCTAAACTTGTAAGCTTGATTACTTCCAGAACCTTGCAGGTTTAGTTTATTTCCTAACTCTTAAGGTGCCTCTATTTAGGAGTTCATAGAAGTGAGTGAGAGAATATTTTATAACAGGCCATAAAATAATACAGTTAAAATTTTTTACTTATATATAGAACATTTTAACTTCACTCTGACATTTCAAAATTTTGAGTATAGTAATTCTTGTACTTTGGAGATGTATGAAGTCAAATAATAACTATTTGAATGCAAACATTGCCACACTACAGCAGACAATCTGATAAAGCATTAAGCCACTGATAGATGTTACTGCATGGATACACAGAAAAAAATGATTAATTAAATGTGGGCAGAGCATCACATGTGCAATTTCATCATGGTATTTGGGAAGACAGGTATGATAAAAGTATATTTATATCTGAAAATTTTCTCCTGTTGCTGTCACATTGGTTGTATTTTCTTATTCCTACCAGCCAGCAGGTTTTAAAAATATCAGTTACTAGCTCTCCCATAATTGTTACACTTAACTGATGCCATGTTTTGCCTGCAGACATGAGCCTAGCATGGCTGTCCTCTGAGAGGCTCTACCTGCAGCTCCCTCAGACAGATGCAGATATTCACAGCCAACCATTGACCTGATGTTTGCGACCTCTATAGAAGAGTTAGAGGAAGGACTGAAGGAGCTGACAGGGATTGCAACCACATAGGAAGAACAACAGTATTAACTAACCAACATTCCTGGAAGCTCCCAGGGACTAAGCCACCGCCAAAGAGCATACATTGGCTTGTCTGTGGCCCCTGGCACCTATGTAGCAGAATACTGCCTTGTCTGGCCTCAAAGGGAGAGGATGCATCTAATTCTGTAGAGACTTGATGCCTCAGAGAAGGAGGATGGGGGGGGGGGGGAGTGAGATGGGGGCAGGTGTGTGAGGTGGGGGTGGAGGTGGTACGTAGGTAAGAGAGATTGGATAGGTGGATGGGGGAGCACCCTCTGAGATGAAAAGGGGAGAGGGAGTCAGATGAAGACCTCTTCTTGGCAGGACCAGGAAGATGGTGTAAGATTTATAATATAAATAAATAGAATATTTTTTAAAAAGAAAATTTTCATTTAGTATTTGCAGATCACAGATAAACACTGAAAACTAGAAGAAAAATTAAACTTCATATGACAGAAGACTACAGAATTTATAAGCATATTATATTCACATATTATATATAATATGAAGCTTAACTCATTTGTATTAGAAATATGCAAATTTATTTTATTATTAATAATTTCCATTTAATACTTACTGTTTCATTTTTTGTATATCTTATTCAATACAGCACAGAAAATCTTCAGTACTCACATTAATATCATTATTGATTCCTATTTGAATGGGTCAAATTATCATTTACTACTAAATATAAACCAGTGGAATAGAAATACTTCATATTATTTTTCTCACTTAATGAATACAACTTAAAATATAGTAAGACATCATTTACTAATTGTTATTTCTCCCCATTTTAATATAATATTTTTGTGATATTTGCTTAAATTTTATCAGTTGATATCTTCATATGAATTAAAAGGTGAATTTATGATCTTTTGGTTTGCGGTTCTACTATCAATAATATTTAATGTTTGATAGGAATTATATGTGCTAATCTTGGTAATTTATACAGCATTTAAAATGATTCTACCATAGACTCTTTACTTCATAGTATTTTGCATTACTTTGATAGTTTTCTGTTTTCTTTTTTTAGTGGATTTTATATTTTATTACTATAATGTTCTTATATCATATCTTCCTTTGTTAGTTTCCTTCAACCTCCCCTCCAAACTCTTTTTGTTCTCATCCAAATTTCTGAATTTTTCATCAAATATTATCTATGCATATAGATTTTTGAAAATTTTAATTGGCTTTTAAAAATACAATATATCTTAATTATACTCTTTCCCATTCCCCAGTTATGTGGTGTTTTAGAAATTATTTACCAATTTGTTTGTGAAACAAAAGTCTCATTGACTTTTGTCTGCTTTGTATGCATCATCATGTGACTTTTACTCATTACCAACTAACACTGGCCAGGAATATCTCTTTCTCACACAGCTGTGGACTTTCTGTGAAAACAAAATATATTTACATGTCTGACTACAAATTCCTCAGCATGCACAGTTTTTCTGCTTTGTCCAGTGCAATGTAAATGTGTTAAGTGAATTAGTCTGAGCTGATTGTCAGTTAGGCAGAAAACAACTAGGGAAAAAAATTGTTCTTCTAAACCTTTTCTATTTGGTAATGATTTGCTAATTCTCTATGGTTCCTGGAGGTACAGTCACTAATATTTATTTATAATTTCTGCATTGCTAAGACCTTGTACCTCAAGGGCAAGTATTGTAGACATATTATAATTTTGTGACTACTGAAAATTTTCATGCATGTACTTTTTAATATAACTATAGTTCGAAATATAATGTATGTGTATCTTATTGAACATGAGTGTTCATAGATTACCAGTTTCTTCCAGGGTTATGAGCAGTATCACTTTTGCCAGAATATAGGGAACATAACTTAAATCCCTCATCATCAACTTGCTGTGTTATAGTTCTGGGCACTGGCAGCTTCCTTTATATTCATGAAGTCAAAGACTGTGGCTTCTGGGTCTCCCACATAAGCATTCAGATAAACAGAAAATCAGGCCTTAAGAGTTGAATATTGGGGCTGGTGAGATGGCTCAGTGGGTAAGAGCACCCGACTGCTCTTCCGAAGGTCCAGAGTTCAAATCCCAGCAACCACATGGTGGCTCGCAACCATCTGTAACGAGATATGACGCCCTCTTCTGAAGACAGCTACAGTGTACTTACATGTAATAAATAAATAAATCTTTAAAAAAAATTTAAAAAAAAAAAAAGAGTTGAATATTCCCCTCCTTTATCATGAACTGTTCATAAGTTCCAGTAAGGACAGATCATATTTTGTTTCCCTCAAGGAAATCATCTGCACTTTTAGATTTATCACTGGCTAAAGAACAACCCTTTTACCATATCTTACAAATGGTTTATAGTAATCAAAATATCTGTAATTTAGATTACTCTGGTGTTTCCAAGATGTGTTTCAACCATATGAGTTCTAACTCTTAATCTACACAATAGACTTCCAGGATATTCATATCTTTTCTTTTTTATAAATTATAATTTTATATTTTAGAACTTATGTAATACTTTCAAGATTTCCAGTTAATGATAATAAAACAAAGAATTTTATGGTACTAAAGTTTGTGAGTGAAGTATGCATATTTCAATACCACAATTCATCCTGAACTGGTAAAATATGAGTAAGAATCAGGTAATCATACATATAAAATGTTGGAAGGAGTTCTAGTGTCATTTGGACACTATGATTTAAAATTACCAATTCCAAAGATAAAAGTATTGATATTGAGAATTTATTCATAGTCTTGGATTGTCTTATGAATAGTCATTGCTATATTGATCAACTATAACCTAAGAGAAAGGGCAAACTAAATAATACTAAACTTTACTTTTTCTATGTTACCATGAACTTTTACATTAATTAATAATTTTGATGCTATACATTACAATGGAATATATTGTGATTTTTATTGTCCTATTTACTCTTGTGCCCACTAGAAATACTTCATTTACCGCATAAAAGACTCATCCCTGAAAGCAACAAAGAAGTTTGAAATTGAAAGACATTATGAAAGTTAACAAATAAATATCTACTCAAACATAATGGTCTTCAAAGTCAGAAGGAATTCAGAAATAAGAGCTTTGCTTTCGAATCTTTCAATGTTGTAATATTGAAAATATTATTGAAAGTGAAAAATTGAGGTTGTATGCTACACTTTTAACTATGGTCAATACCAGTCTCTTGAATACATTAAATAAGGCAAAGTTACAGAGGTGTTAATAATGTTCACAAGGCTACAGAGTTTTATCACTTAGAGGATACTATGTGGACACTTTTTCCCACTTACATATTCTGAAATATTAATAAAGGTCAAATATTTTGATGACGTTGAAAGGAAGACTAATGCAAATTAAGTAGCAATATTATTTGACAAGAAAGTTCATGCAACAACTAATGTTAAAGAATTGAGGATGTTTTTGTTGTCCTATATTTTTTAGAACTTCTCACATAACACAATGAGATATGATAATATTTAACTCCCATTTTCCACTCTAGATAACCCATATCACTCTCAATATATACAACCCATTTGAAGATATATTTATAAGTAAATATATATAATTATATATATAAATAATATATAAATATATTATTGTATAAATAATATATTTTCATATTTATATTGTATAAATATAAATTATGATATATAAATATATACATATGTATACAAACACACACACATATATACTACACCCATGTAATATAGTTGATAGCATTGGCGGCTAGAAACTATCAACTGGAAACAGCTCTTCAGTAAAGAGTAGAGACTAGAAAGCATCTTCAGTATCTATATGGGAATTTTAGATGGCTTGATCTTCTAAGTCAGGACCATCCATTTCTTGAATACATTCTTTCAAAAAACATCTTCCATTTTCTACAGCTTTTAGAATTTTTTTCTACCTTCCCTTCTGTGACTCTTTCCTTATCTGGAGGAAGAGCTTATGTATTTCTATTTATGGCTGACCAATCAGTTTGATATACTCAGAACTCCAGTCAGTTATACATCTCTCTGTGGATTCCTGCACTTTGTAAATATAAGATTTTCTGATTAAAATAAAAAGCAGCTCATATCTATTGTAATAAACTAATTTTTAAAAGCTATATTGACACCATTACCATTTAACAAATAAAAAACTAGAAAATCTACATTGTGACATATGAACGTCCATCCTTGGGTTTTGATCAAGAGGACACTACCAGATTTAAACTCTGTCCTATGGAGCAGTCTCAATGAATAAGAGATCAGTTACATATGCTTTAACAGTTATGCCTCTATTGTACTAGTGGGCATTCCTTGAGATGTAGGGTCCAGTATTCACTAAGATTGTTTATGTCTTTTCTCTAATAACAGCCTGCATAGCACCCCAAAGGCAGGTTGTTACTTCTAAGCCATAAGACGTTTAGTTCTCAATTTGTGATTTCTTCAAATATAGGTTGTTACCATGTAGTTATTGACTATATCTATGATGATTTGAGTAGGAATGGTCTCCATAGTCCCATATACTTCAATGCTTGGAACCTGTGCTACTTGAGAAAGATTAGGAGGTGTGGCCTTGCTGGAGTAGTTGTGATCATGATTTCTGGGATTTCAAAAACTCAAGCCGGGTACTATATTTCTCTGTCTTTCTACTGTGTATAAATCCAGATGTAGGAATCTCAGCTAACCTGTGTACTGATCTCCCCCTCTGATGATAATGGACTAAACCTTTGAAAATGTAAATAAGCTCCCAAGTAATTGTACTTTATGAGAGTAGCCATGATCATGGTATCTCTTGACAATAATAGAAGAGTGGCTAAGAAAATACCTAAGAACAAAACAAGGCCTGTGATGTTCTAGAGACTTGAGTCCTCCATGAACAATAACTTTTAGAGAGAATTTGGAAGACCCAACCATGAAAACTTTATGAAAACACTAAAGTTTGCATGAATATTATAAAAGTAGAAAGGTGGTAGATCATATACCATGTAGAGTTTAGTTCAACACTATTCTAGTAATCAGGAAGAGGCATATTGAGTTATATTATAGAGTATTCTCCTTGTCTTTTAATGTCTTAAATGGCATCATTGAGGTCAATGATATGACCTCATGATGATCATTTCTATAATAAGAATGACATGAAACTTCCACAGGACATGAAATGTGGCATACATACATATGCATATACATATATTCATTCCTACATCCAAACATAGTTTCTGAGGTTGTGAGACACTAGAAACATGTGGTAATAAGTGTTAGCATTCTGTCTAAACTCCACTCCACAGTTACCTGGCAAGAGCCAAGTAGGCCCAGGCCACTACAAAAGGTGCTGTTTGCCCACTCCTCTCTCTCTTATTCTCTTGTTCTCTTGCTTCTCTCTTGCCCCCTTGGGCTCCTCCCTTCCCACTCCCTTTCCCATTCCCTATCCCACTGTCTCCACTTGTTCACGGCCAGCCTCTATTTCTCTCTAGCCTTTTACCTCTATTGCACTCTTGACTCGCCTTCCTATACCCTAGATAAACTATATTCAAGCTGTTCCCTCAGAGGGAAGGGATGCTTCCGTATGGGCCAGCTGAGAAGTCCCCTTTCCTCATACCTGACTACAGCCCCGTAGAACATAATCCGTTTCTCTTCAAGGAGCCTCTTTATAGTGGGCCAGGCCTACGTGGCTGTTGCCGGGTAACTGAGGGGTGGAGTTTAGACAGAATGATAACAATAAGTACTTAATTTAGAAGGAAAGATTCCCACAGTATTCCTGAGGAATGATGACATTCTGATTCATTCTAGGTACATAATCATTATGAGTGCATCTCTGGTTTATGTAAAATAAAATTATTTCCTGGATCTAAATAACTCATATATTTCTGCCCCTGCTAACAGGCAAAATCACACTAGCTTATATTTAAATGCTGACTCACCTTGAATCTTGAGCTAAATAATACAAAGTTATAATTCATTAATAGTATCCCTTTCTAGTTAGTTTTAAATCCCTGAATTTTATTTCAGGTCTCTCCATCTGAGGAGTGATATTAGTTAATTTATTAATTTACCTATCCATACCAACTTTATGATAATAAATTTAAAAAATAAATTATAGTAAACGATGGTCTCTGTATTTACTTTGTAAATATTATATTAATATTGCCTTATATCTTCCTTACATATTTGTGAGAATACTTTTGTTAATGTCTTTAGTCTTGTTAGATATGTTTTCAATCTGATTATTTGTAACACATAAAAAATATATAATGCTTTTATTTCTTTCAAAATTCTAAGTGTAATTTTACTCAAATTTAGATACTTGAAAGGACCCACCATATTCACAGTAACTTAAAATCAAGAGCATAGTGCAATTGAGGAAAAAAAAAAAAAAAAGAGGTTCTCACTGAATACCTATGAGATAGAATTTATCAGCTACTACAGTTCCCCTGTAAGTGAGCATGTTTATGCTTATGTTTTGTTTCTAACCTGACTCTATGAGATTTATGGGTAAGTTGCCTTGAGAGAATACAACTGATCCTTCAAGTTCACGTGTATAAACTCTGCATTATCAATAGTGTCACACCTTCACCAACATAGTGTAGAAGCTAATATTGACAGGGACAGGGAAGCACTAGTGTTTTAAATAATGTGATATTAATTATTTTATTCTATGAAAGATTTTGTGCATAACAAACACCAGAGATATTGTGTTGAGTCAATTGATGATTAAATGTAACACTACTGCAGGTTAATCAGATTATTTAAATTTTTCTTATATTCTAATTTTCAGTGAAGATGTCATCTATGTTCGGTAAACTTTACATTACTAACATGAATTACAGGAATTATCATCACATCCTTTAAATATAAGAGCCCATTTTATTCCTCATATTGGTTTTTCATTTTCATCTTAATTTTAATATTTCTGCAGTTCTATAATTTTCCTATTATTTTCAAAGAACTGAACATTTAACATCTAAAAATTCTCTTTGGTCTTCTTATTTTCTCTCATTTATTTTATTTTTTTAGGGTAGAACTACCAGTGTTCAATAACTTATTCCCAGATTCAACTAACCCCAACACTAAGTCTCCAATGACATGGACTCTAGGGAAATAATCTAACCATATACAATTCATATAATCATCACTATCACATTTAAGTTCATTATTAACATTTATATGGCCTGGTGCAGTGTCACTCACCTTTTATCTAAGTACCCAGAAAGCACTTTAAAAGTGGTCTTTCTGTGTTGTAAAACAAAATTGTGTACACAGTAAGTTTCAAGACCACCAAGGATGCATAGTCAGAATCTATCTTTATATAGCTCTCCTACCTAAGGTCGGGAAACTTTGCATGAGAAGGAACAAAAAAAAATGTCAGATCTAGAAGAAGAGGAAGTTTTCTGTGAAATTTTTTTCTCTTAGGATTATCACAAGAAACTCCCACAAACTCTGACCAACATGACTGCACAAAGAAGAGCTGAAAAAGGACAATAACCATAGGCATTACAAAGTGAACAGAGAAAACTACATGCGAACTTAATTTTCACACAGAGATAAAAGCAATTGAAGAGGACTCTTTTTCGTCTTTTTTTTTTTAATTTTTATTAGGTATCTTCCTCATTTACATTTCCAATGCTATCCCAAAAGTTCACAAGAGACAGCTATATCTGGGTCCTTTCAGCGAAATCTTGCTAGTGTATGCAATGGTGTCAGCGTTTGGAAGCTGATTATGGGATGGATCCCTGGATATGGCAATCACTAGATGGTCCATCCTTTCGTCACAGCTCCAAATTTTGTTTCTGTAAATCCTTCCATGGGTGTTTTGTTTCCAATTCTAAGAATGGGCAAAGTGTCCACACTTTGGTCTTCGTTCTTCTTGAGTTTCATGAGTTTAGCAAATTG
The DNA here is from genome assembly GCF_000001635.26 of Mus musculus. Classification (NCBI taxonomy): domain Eukaryota; kingdom Metazoa; phylum Chordata; class Mammalia; order Rodentia; family Muridae; genus Mus; species Mus musculus. The sequence continues at coordinate 111,556,352 of NC_000067.6, forward strand.
TATCTTATATCTTGGGTATCCTAAGTTTCTGGACTAATATCCACTTATCAGTGAGTATATATTGTGTGAGTTCCTTTGTGATTGTGTTACCTCACTCAGGATGATGCCCTCCAGGTCCATCCATTTGGCTAGGAATTTCATAAATTCATTCTTTTTAATAGCTGAGTAGTGCTCTATTGTGTAAATGTACCACATTTTCTGTATCTATTCCTCTGTTGAGGGGCATCTGGGTTCTTTCCAGCTTCTGGCTATTATAAATAAGGCTGCTATGAACATAGTGGAGCATGTGTCCTTCTTACCAGTTGGAACATCTTCTGGATATATGCCCAGGAGAGGTGTTGCGGGATCCTCTGGTAGTACTATGTCCAATTTTCTGAGGAACTGCCAGATTGCAGAAAATATATAATCTTCGCAAAGAAAGGGTACAATTATTTTACTGAATAGTGAACCCTTTAAATCATACATTTTTGTAACATTATACAGTCTGAGTAACTTATATTTTTGCATTTAGGAAAATATATGTATATGTGTATATATACATTTATAAGTATATGTGTATACATATAAATATTATACTTATGTATATATAGTCATATACATATATGTATACATATGTATGTGTGTTTTGTGGGGATGGAAAGGAAAAAACAAATGATATAATTATATTATAATTTATAAAACTAAAACGTAATTTTTAGAAAAAATTCCCATTTGGCAAAATTATAGTATAAGATTTTTATTATTTATTAGATAACTATTGTGAAACCTATTTGCTAGGATATATTTTTGTTACTATCAATGCATTAGGTTTTAGTTCACATACAATTTTTTAAGACAGATGAGAAGAAAAATAGAAGTTTAACATCTATTATTCAAACTCAATATTTTAAATAAAAAGTGAAATATAACAAGTGTATGATAAGCACATGTGTTTAATTTTGTATATTGTGCTACCAGTGAGGATGGAAGAGAGGTAAATATTGTGAATTACAGTTAGACACCTGTCCTATTTGTGCTGTATGTTGAATGTTAAAATAACAATATATCCATGAACATGGTGAATATCAAAGGCTCTAAAGTGCAGAGCAAACAAGACTATGTTGATTGGAAACTAATATGTCCACTACTGGTGCTATTTCTGGCTTCTTTTACATTTTGTGCCAAAATCCCTCATCTAGCATACCTGCAACACTTGACAAAAACCTGGAGAAATGAAGCTTTATTTCAGTTTGTTAGTTTAAGTGAAAGCAACAACACCAAACAATGAGTTGGATAATGTTCACAGGTTATATAAATACTAATGAAAATGTTTGATCTGATAAATGTCATATTAGTTGAAAGTAATTCAGTTGTCCGTAGCTAGTGAAGATAAACAAATTAAATATATTTTATTTGTAGCAATTGGTCATGAACATCAAATAGACATACAGTATGGATTTAAGTAAACAATAGAAACTAGAAATGTCATGATTTTATATTAGAAAAGATTACACTCTTCTACAAAGCAAAGTTCAATCAACGTTTTACTAATAAACAATTAAAAATATATAAGGTGTGATCTGTAGATTATTTCATTGTAAAGCAATGTGAAGATGAAATGAATTTTTTCTTGTTTTAAAAACTATTACTTATTCATCTGAATCTGCATTGTAGATCATCTAGGAATGTCAGACTATGTGACTTGTCACCTTTAGAGTAAGACATCTCCAACAAAACTCTGAATTCTGACATTACTTTGTGCAAAACCTTTTGTGAATTCATAATTTCATTGATTTGGCTTAATTAAATATTAAGATCAAATTTTACTTATAAGTGATATTTGAAATTCAGCACAGTTAGCAGCACTCTGAAGCAAGTCACAGAGGCAGCTCGATGTGTCCTAAGTTGCTGATACATTCATAGAGCACAACTCTGCTTTCCTGTCAGTGTTGCACACAATTATCATGTCCTAACGATGACATGCCACAAACAGAGGAGCCTAGTGGTAAAATATGATTCTCTGGAACAAATTGTTATTTCTACTTTCGTTTATAACCTTTTTGATATACTTCACTGTACAGCTGCAAATAAAGCTATAACTTTCTATTTGGAAAGCAGAACATTATTCATAAGTTTTAACTGAATATAAAATAATTTCTTTTGATAATTTCTAGCACTGAGTCCATGTTCCAAATAATACAATGCACTTCCAGAGGGCCTTTTTCCTCTTTCTCAATTTTTCTTTCTCTGTCTATTGTGTCCCTGGACTAGGACACATCTCTGAAGTTGAAATTTTTTGGTTTGTTGGAGGCAGAGTTAGGTCACAGGTCTGGAAGCAGCATTATGAGAGGATGTTTTGCTGAATCAGTCACAGGGTATTTTTCTGGAAGCTGTCTTGTGAGAGGACATGGGATATTTTGCTGGTACAGATGCTTGAGAGGGTGTGTGATGGTCAGAAATAATATACGCATATCTCCACAGACAAGAAGCCCTTGCACTGTATTGTCTTTCAGTTATTTGCCATTTTTGCTGATTTTCATTAGCTGTTACTTTGTAGAGAGAACTTTTCATAGGGTTCTGGCCACTTCCCCAGACTTGTACCCATTTGCCTGAGACCAGGAATTTCTTCTGCATCAAGCTACTGCTACTGATTTGTGTTTGCTGTTTTGGACTTGGATTGCTGATATTCTGACAAGGAAGACTGGAACCATCCCAAGAAACTACTTCTAAACAGGTCCACATCCTCTATTTCCTATTAACCATTCTTTTCCTCTACATTTGGCTGGAAGGCTAGAAGGGAGGTTGAAGCATTTAACAACCCTTATTAAAGCAGGATTTGAAAAAATACTGCTACACATTTCTTTCTCACACATTGTCTCCATCATATGCTTCCCCTCTCTGGTCTCTGCTCCTGATCTCATAACTATTTAAACAATATTTTTGTCACTGAGTACAAAATTTGAATCCTAACAAATATTATTAAGAGCACTGTAAAATATAATGGAAATATATTGAATTTTGATTTCTATATATTTTTAAAATATGTAATTTAAATTTTGACTTTTTATTTTTCCTTATTAATGTATAATTGACATAAATCAATTGTGCACATTCATTGTTTATGAATGTGGGTTCTTAATATGTATATTTATATAATAAGAACCACAGAATTATTAATAAACATTCCTATCATAATACATAATTTCATGTTTGATAGAGAAAGAAAGAGTACACTTAAACAGTGCACTCCTAGGTAATATTAGATTTAAGATCTGTTATGCATCTTATTGGAAATTGTACCATGAATGAAAAAACATAAGCAATCATGTATTAACTGTAATAAGAAGATAAAGCTAATCATTTTCTAATTATTGTAAAGGAAAAAAGTGTGTTTGTGAGGAAGAATGTGGGATGGTATCATTGAGTCCACTGGTAGGACAGTCATAGATAACATCCATGATAACTGCTGAAAAAATGAAGTTGAACCTACTGAGAAAAAAATAAATCATTAAGTCTACCCTTTCTTGAATGATCCTATGTTTGAATAGTTAGTCTCCACTTGACAAAGTCTTTGGGAAAGAACTAGGACTTTTTGGATGAAGTCTGTCACTGGCTGAGGTTTCTAATACTATTTCTAGTATGTTTTTCCACTTCTGACTGTGGCTCCAAGAGGGAGATGTTATTTTTCCCTGTCCCCATGCTTTATTGTGGCTATCATGAACTCTACACCTCTGAAACCATAACATAAATTTAATTTTTTTATTTTGTTAAAAATTAAGAAGGAAAATAAAAATATGACTCGGTGACTTCCTCTACTTCTATGAAGCACCAATATGATAAATTGAATTAATATATTTGAAATGAGAACATGTAAACTATTTTACTAGGTCACTAAAAAGATTTGGTTTTAAATTAGAAAAATATATTTGCAATTTTTTATTTTTTCTACATTCTTTTTAATGTCTTAGACCATTTTATTCATATTCTTCATGTATTTGATTATACTTTCCTATATTTCTTTATATTTATTTAATTCCTTTTTTAGTGTCTCTACCTGTCTGAATGTATATTTTCCTGTATTTCTGGATTCATTAATTTCCTTTTTAAAGGAGTCTATCATCTTTATGAGATTAAATTTAAGATCATCTTGTGCTTTAGTATCATTAGAATGCATGTCTTGCTTTAGTGGGATAGCTGGGCTCTGGTGGTGCTATATTGCCTTGGCTTGGGTTGATTGTGTTCTTACACTGCTCTTTAGGTAGTTTGTATTCCCTGTTGTTGGCTAGATGACCATGGTTACAGCAGGGCTTCTCAGGAAGCCAGAGAAACCTATGGATCAGACAATAGAGGTCAGGATATCAGAAGACAAAAGATAGAAGATTTCGGGCATTGAAGACATGCTAGAGGAAATCAATACATCGGTCAAAAAAATGCGAAATTTAAAGAAGTTCATAACACAAAACATCCAGGAAATGTGGGACACTATGAAAAGTCCAAACCTATGGGGTTGCAAACCCCTTTAGCTCCTTCGGATCTTCCCCTAACTCCTCCATTTGGCGTGCCTGTGCACAGTCTGATAGTTGGCTGCAAGCATCTGCATCTTATCAGTAAGGCTCTGGCAGAGCTTCTCAGGAGACAACCATATCAGGCTACTGTCAGCAAGCACTTCCTGACATCAGCAACAGTGATTGGGTTTGATGGCTGCATATAGGATGGATCCCCAGGTGGGACGGTTTCTGGAGAGTCTTTCCTTCAGTCTCTACTCCACTTTTTGTTCCTGTTTTTAGACAGGAAGTGTGGGTGGCCCCATCCGTCAAACAGAGGCCATGTCTAACCTATGGATATGGTCTCTACAGGTTCTCTAGCCCCTTTGTAAGATATTTCAGCTAATGCCATTATCCCTTTCGATACTGGGAATCTTGCTTTCCTGGCATCTGGGACTTTCTAGTGACTAACCCCAGTTCCCCATCCCCTGTTGCGATGCACCTGTGTTCAATTTCCTGACCATCTGTACATCTCCCCAGTCCCTTCCCACAACTGATCCTGAGCCCTCTTTTTCCTCTCCCTGTCCTCTCTTCCCCCCAAGTCCCTGCCACTCTCTACCTCCCATGATAATTTTGGTCCCTCTTCTAGGTAGAACTGAAGCATCACACTTTGGTCTCACTTCTTATTGATCTTCATTTGGTCTGTAAGTTGTATTATGGGTATTCTGAGCTTTTTTCCTAATATCACTTAGCAGTCAGTATATACTATGTATCTTCTTTTGAAACTGTTTTACCTCACTCACGATGATATTATATAGTTCAATCAGTTTGCCTTCCAGACCCACCCCCAGAGCTCCCAGGGACTAAACCAAGAAACAAAGAATACAAATGGAAGGACTCATGGCTTCAGCTACATATGTTGCAGAGGATTGTCTTATCTGACAACAATGGAAGGGGAGACCGTTGGTCCTGCAAAGGATTGATGCCTGAGCATAGGAGAATGCTAGGTTGTTGAGGTAGGAGTGTGTGAGAGGGTGGGAGTGGGAGCACCGTCATAGTAGCATGGGATAGGGGGTGGGGTAGGGGGATTTGGAGGGGAAACCAGGAAGAAGGATAATACTTGAAATGTAAATAAATAAAACAACCAAAAATCTTTAAAAAGAAAAAGAAAAAAAGAAAGAAAAAGAAAAGAAAAGAAAATCTTTAAATCTTTAAAAAGAAAAAGAAAAAAAAGAAAAAGAAAAGAAAAGAAAAGGCCAAACTTAATAATAATAGGAATAGCACAAAACTCCTAAAAAATTCTTCAGAAAAAAATCATGGAAGAAAATTTTCCTAACATAAAAATGAGGTTATATTAGAACAGGAAGAAAATCAATCCACCAAATTAAAAAATTAAAAAACCACTACATCCTTCCGGTCCACTCGAGCACCGGGGTGCCTTGCCAGCTGAGTCTCTGGACACCATCAAGGACCCACACAGGATTCCCCACAGGATCCTAAGACCTCTGGTGAGTGGAACACAGCTTCGGCTCCAATCCAATTGCGAGGGACCTGAGACTGCATTAACTAGGGAAGCAGACAACCCGGCCTGAGCTGGGGCACAAGTCCGTTCCAATCCACTCGAGCACCTGGGTGCCTTGCCAGTGGAATCTCCGGACACCCACAAGGACCCACACAGGATTCCCCACAGAATCCTAAGATCTCTGGTGAGTGGAACAAAACTTCTGCCAGGTGGCAGGTTCAAACACCAGATATCTGGGCACCTTCCCTGCAAGAAGAGAGCTTGCCTGCAGAAAATATTCTGACCACTGAAACTAAGGAGAGAGCTAGCCTCCCAGTTTTGCTGATAGAGGCTAACAGAGTCACCTGAGGAACAAGCTCCAACCAGAGACAACTATAACAGCTAGCTTCATAGATTACCAGATGGCGAAAAGCAAATGTAAGAATCCTACTAACAGAAATCAAGACCACTCACCATCATCAGAATGCAGAATTCCCACCCCACCTAGTCCCGAGCACCCCAACAAAACCGAATATCTAGACCCATATTTAAAAGCATATCTCATGATGATGGTAGAGGACATCAAGAAGGAATTCAATAACTCACTTAAAGAAATACAGGAGAGCACTGCTAAAGAGTTACAAGTCCTTAAAGAAAAACAGGAAAACACAACCAAACAGGTAGAAGTCCTTAAAGAAAAACAGGGAAACACATCCAAACAGGTGATGGAAATGAACAAAACCATATTAGACCTAAAAAGGGAAGTAGACACAGTAAAGAAAACCCAAAGTGAGGCAACGCTGGAGATAGAAACCCTAGGAAAGAAATCTGGAACCATAGATGCAAGCATCAGCAACAGAATACAAGAGATAGAAGAAAGAATCTCATGTGCAGAAGATTCCATAGAGAACATCGGCACAACAATCAAAGAAAATACAAAATGCAAAAGGATCCTAACTCAAAACATCCAGGAAATACAGGACACAATGAGAAGACCAAACCTATGGATAATAGGAGTTGGTGAGAATGAAGATTTTCAACTTAAAGGGCCAGCAAATATCTTCAACAAAATAATAGAAGAAAACTTCCCAAACCTAAAGAAAGAGATGCCCATGATCATACAAGAAGCCTACAAAACACCAAATAGACTGGATCAGAAAAGAAATTCCTCCCGACACATAATAATCAGAACAACAAATGCACTAAATAAAGAGAGAATATTAAAAGCAGTAAGGGAGAAAGGTCAAGTAACATATAAAGGCAAGCCTATCAGAATTACAACAGACTTTTCACCAGAGACTATGAAAGCCAGAAGAGCCTGGACAGATTTTATACAGACACTAAGAGAACACAAATGCCAGCCCAGAATACTATACCCAGCCAAATTCTCAATTACCATAGATGGAGAAACCAAAGTATTCCACAGCAAAAACAAATTCACACATTATCTTTCCACAAATCCAGCCCTTCAAAGAATAATAACAGAAAAAAAAATTACAAGGACGGAAATCAAGCCCTAGAAAAAGTAAGAAAGTAATCCCTCCACAAACCAAAAAGAAGACTGCCACCAGATCAGAATGCCAACTCTAAACAACAAAAATAAAAGGAAGCAACAATTACTTTTACTTTATATCTCTTAATATCAATTGGCTCAATTCCCCAATTAAAGGACATAGACTAACAGACTGGCTACACAAACAGGACCCAACATTCTGCTGCTTACAAGAAACCCATCTGAGGGAAAAAGACAGACACTACCTCAGAGTGAAAGGTTGGAAAACAATTTTCTGAGCAAATGGTCTGAAGAAACAAGCTGGAGTAGCCATTCTGATATCGAATAAAATCAACTTCCAACCCAAAGTTATCAAAAGAGACAAGGAGGGACACTTCATACTCATCAAAGGTAAAATCCTCCAAGAGGAACTCTCAATTCTGAATATCTATGCTCCAAATGTAAGGGCAGCCACATTCATTAATGTCACTTTAAAAGCACACATTGCATCTCACACAATAATACTGGGAGACTTCAACACACCACTTTCATCAATGGACAGATCGTGGAAACAGAAACTAAACAGGGACACAGTGAAACTAACAGAAGTTATGAAACAAATGGACTTAAAATATATGTACAGAACATTTTATCTAAAAACAAAAGGATATACCTTCTTCTAAGCACCTCAAGGGACCTTCTCCAAAATTGACCATACAACTGGTCACAAAACAGGCCTCAACAGATACAAAAATATTGAAATTGTCCCATGCATCCTATCAGATCACCATGGACTAAGGCTGATCTTCAATAACAACATAAATAATGGAAAGCCAACATTCACGTGGAAACTGAATAACACTCTTCTCAATGACACCTTGATCAAGGAAGGAATAAAGAAATGAATTAAAGACGTTTTAGAGTTTAATGCAAATGAAGCCACAACATACCCAAACCTATGGGACACAATGAAAGCATTTCTAAGAGGGAAACTCATAGCTCTGAGTGCCTCCAAAAAGAAAATGGAGAGAGCACACACTAGCAGCTTGACAACACATCTAAAAGCTCTAGAAAAAAAGGAAGAAAATTCACCCAGGAGGAGTAGATGTCAGGAAATAATCAAACTCAGGGGTGAAATCAACCAAGTGGAAACAAGAAGAACTAACCAAAGAATTAACCAAAGGTGGAGTTGGTTCTTTGAGAAAATCAACAAGATAGATAAACCCTTAGCTAGACTCACTAAAGGGCACAGGGACAACATCCTAATTAACAAAATCAGAAATGAAAAGGGAGAGATAACAACAAATCCTGAAGAAATCCAAAACACCATCAAATCCTTCTACAAAAGGCTATACTCAACAAAACTGGAAAACCTGGATGAAATGGACATACTTATAGACAGATACCAGGTACCAAAGTTAAATCAGGATCAAGTTAACGACCTTAAAAGTCCCATATCCTCTAAAGAAATACAAGCAGTCATTAATAGTCTCCCAGCCAAAAAAATAAAAATAAATAAGCACAGGACCAGATGGGTTTAGTGCAGAATTCTACCAGACCTTCAAAGAAGATCTAATTACAGTTCTGCAGCAACTATTTTACAAAATAGAAGTAGAAGGAACTCAACCCAACTCATTCTATGGAGCCACAATTACTCTGATACCTATACCACAAAAAGACCCAACAAAGAAAGAGAACTTCAGACCAATTTCCCTTATGAATATAGATGCAAAAATACTCAATAAAATTCTTGCTAACCAATTACAAGAACAAACACATTAAAGCAATCATCCATCCTGACCAAGTAGATTTTATTCCAGGGATTCTGGGATGGTTTAATATACGGAAATCCATCAATGTACTCCATTATATAAACAAACTCAAATACAAAAACCACATGATCATCTCCTTAGATGTGGAAAAAGCATTCACCAAGATCCAACACCCATGCATGATAAAAGTCTTGGAAAGATCAGGAATTCAAGGCCCATACCTAAACATGATAAAAGCAATCAACAGCAAGCCAGTAGCCAACATCAAAGTAAATGGTGAGAAGCTTGAAGCAATCCCACTAAAATCAGCGACTAGACAAGGCTGTCCACTCTCCCCATACTTATTCAACATTGTACTTGAAGTCCTAGCCAGAGCAATTCGACAAAAAAAAAAGGAGATCAAGGGGATACAAATTGGAAAAGAGGAAGTCAAAATATCACTTTTTGCAGATGATATGATAGTATATATAAGTGACCCTAAAAATTCCACCAGAGAACTCCTAAACCTGATAAACAGCTTCGTTGAAGTAGCTGGATATAAAATTAACTCAAACCAGTCAATGACCTTTCTCTACACAAAGAAAAAACAGGCTGAGAAAGAAATTAGGGAAACAACACCCTTCTCAATAGCCACAAATAATATAAAATATCTTGGTGTGACTCTAACTAAGGAAGTGAAAGATCTGTATAATAAAAACTTCAAGTCTCTGAAGAAAGAAATAAAAGAAGATCTCAGAAGATGGAAAGATCTCCCATGCTCATGGATTGGCAGGATCAACATTGTAAAAATGGCTATCTTGCCAAAAGCAATCTACAGATTCAATGCAATCCCCATCAAAATTCCAACTCAATTCTTCAATGAATTAGAAAGAGTAGTCTGCAAATTCATCTGGAATAACAAAAAACCTAGGATAGCAAAAACTCTTCTCAAAGATAAAAGAACCTCTGGTGGAATCACCATGCTGGACCTAAAACTGTACTACAGAGCAATTGTGATCAAAACTGCATGGTACTGGTATAGTGACAGACAAGTAGACCAATGGAACAGAATTTAAGACCCAGAGATGAATACATACACCTATGGTCACCTGATCTTCGACAAGGGAGCTAAAACCATCCAGTGGAAGAAAGACATCATTTTCAACAAATGGTGCTGGCACAACTGGTTTTTATCATGTAGAAGAATTCGATTCGATCCATTCCTATCTCCTTGTACTAAGGTCTAATCTGAGTGGATCAAGGAACTTCACATAAAACCAGAGACACTGAAACTTATAGAGGAGAAAGTGGGGAAAAGCCTCGAAGATATGGGCATAGGGGAAATATTCCTGAATAGAACAGCAATGGCTTGTGCTGTAAGATCGGGAATTGACAAATGGGACCTCATGAAACTGTAAAGCTTCTGCAATGCTAAAGATAGAGTCAATAAGACAAAAAGACCACCAACAGATTGGGAAAGGATCTTTACCTATCCTAAATCTGATATGGGACTAATATCAAATATATATAAAAAACTCAAGAAGGTGGACTCCAGAAAAATCAAATAACCCCATTAAAAATGGGGCTCAGAACTGAACAAAGAATTCTCACTTGAGGAATACCGAATGGCAGAGAAGCATCTGAAAAAATGTTCAACATCCTTAATCATCAGGGAAACGCAAATCAAAACAACCCTGAGATTCTACCTCACATCAGTCAGAATGGCTAAGACCAAAAATTCAGGTGATAGCAGATGCTGGTGAGGATGTGGAGAAAGAGGAGCACTCCTCCATTGTTGGTGGGATTGCAAGCTTGTACAAATACTCTGGAAGTCAGTCTGGCGGTTCCTTAGAAAATTGGCCATAGTACTACTGGAGGATCCAGCAATACCTCTTCTGGGCATATATCCAGATGATGTCCCAACCGGTAAGAAGGACACATGCTCCACTATGTTCATAGCAGCCTTATTTATAATAGCTAGAAGCTGGAAAGAACCCAGATTCCCCTCAACAGAGGAATGGATACAGAAAATGTGGTACATTTACACAATGGAGCACTACTCAGCTATTAAAAAGAATGAATTTATGAAATTCCTAGCCAAATGGATGGACCTGGAGGGCATCATCCTGAGTGAGGTAACACAATCACAAAGGAACTCACACAATATGTACTCACTGATAAGTGGATATTAGCCCAAAACTTAGGATACCCAAGATATAAGATATAATTTGCTAAATGCATGAAACTCAAGAAGAATGAAGACCAAAGTGTGGACACTATGCATCTCCTTAGAACTGGGAACAAAACACCCATGGAAGGAGTTACAGAGACAAAGTTTGGAGGTGTGACCAAAGGATGAACCATCTAGAGACTGCCATATCCAGGGATCCACCCCATAATCAGCTTCCAAACGCTGACACCATTGCATACACTAGCAAGAATTTGCTGAAAGAACCCAGATATAGCTGACTCTTGTGAGACTATGTTGGGGCCTAGCAAACACAGAAGTGGATGCTCACAGTCAGGTAGTGGATGGATCACAGGGCCCCCAAAGGAGGAGCTAGTGGAAGTACCCTAGGAGCTAAAGGGATTTGCAACCCTATAGGTGGAACAACATTATGAACTAACCAGTACCCCAGAGCTCTTGACTCTAGCTGCATATGTATCAAAAGATGGCCTAGTCAGCCATCACTGGAAAGCGAGGCCCATTGGACACGCAAACTTTATATGCCCCAGTACATGGGAACGCCATGGCCAAAAAAATGGGAATGGGTCGGTAGGGAAGTGGGGGGGGGGAGGGTATGGGGTTATTTTGGGATAGCATTGGAAATGTAACTGAGGAAAATATGTAATAAAAAAATTAAATTAAATTAAATTTTAAAATAGCACTACATGTACATTGATTTGTATTTACCTGATGACTAAGAATGTTGGAAATGTCTTTACTTGCTTCTCAGACATTCCAATTTCCTCAGTTGAGAATTCTCTCTTTATATCTGTTTATCATTTTAAACAGGGTTCTTTGCTTCTGTACAGCCTAACATCTTGAGTTCTTTTTATGTATTGGATATTAGCCCTCTATCAGATGTGAGACTTTTGAACATTTTTTCCAATCTCTTCATTGCCATATTTTTACTACTGACAATGCCCTTTGCCTTACAGAAGTTTTGCAATTTTATGACATCCCATTTGTCAATTCTTACTCTTAGAGCATAAGCCATTGGTGTTCTCTTCAGGAACATTTCCCCTTTGGCGATGTGTTCAAGACTTTCCCCCCTACTTTCTCTTGTATTAGATTCAGTGTATCTGGTTTTCTGTGGAGGTGCTTGATCCCCTTGGACATGACCTTTGTACTGGGAGATAAGAATGGATCCTTTATTATTCTTCTATATGTTGAATACCAGTTGAACCAGCATCATTTGTTGAAAATGCTGTCTTTTTTCCACTGGATGGTTTTAGCTCCTTTGTGAAAGATCAAGTGACCATAGTTGTGTGCATTCATTTCTGTGTCTTCAATTCTATTTCATTGATCTACCTGCCTGTCACTGTATTAATACAACACTGTTTTTATCACTGTTGCTATGCCGAAGAGCTTAAGATCAGGAATTGTGATTCCCTCAGAAGTTCTTTCATTGTTGTGAGTAGTTTTTGCTATCCTGCGTTTTTTGTTATTCCAAATGAATTTGATAATTGTTCTAACTTTATGAAGAACTGAGTTGAGATTTGATTGGGAATTGCATTGAATTTGTAGATTGTTTTCTGCAAGATGGTCATTTTTTGTGTATTAATCCTGCAAGTTCATGAGCATGGAAGATCTCTTTCCATCTTCTGAGGTCTTCTTCAATTTCTTTCTTCAGAGGCTTGAAGTTCTTATCATACAGTGAAAGCACTTGTTTGGTTAGAGTCTCACCAAGATATTTTATATTGTTTGTGACTATTGTGAATGGTGTCACTGATTTCTTTCTCAGCCTGTTATCCTTTGAGCATAGGAAGGCTACTGATTTGGTTGATTTATTTTTATACCCAGCCACTTTGCTGAAGTTGTTTATCAGCTGTAGGAATTCTCTGGTGAAGTTTTTGTGGTCACTTAAGTATACTATCATATCCTCTGCAAATAGTGATATTTTTACTTCTTTCTTTCCAATGTGTATTCCTTTGACATCCTTTTGTTTTCTAATTTCTCTAGCTAGACTTTCAAGTATTATACTGAATAGATAGAGAGAGAGAGGGCAGCCTTGTCTAGTCCCTGATTTTAGTGGGATTGTTTCAAGTTTCTCTCCATTTAGTTTGATGTTGGTTACTGGTTAGCTTGTTATTGCTTTTGCTATGTTTTGGTATGTGCCTTGAATTCCTGATCAGATCATTCCAAGACTTTTAACATAAATGGATGCTGAATTTTGTCATATATTTTTTCAGCATTTAATGAAATGATCATGTGTTATTGTTTTTTTCTGAGTTTGCTTATGTAGTGGATTTCATTGGTGGATTTCTGTAAATCGAATGATCCCTGCCTCCTGGGAATGAAGCCTACTTAATAGTGGTAAATGATTGTTTTGGTGTTTTCTTGGATTTGGTTTGCAAGAATTTTACTGAGTATTTTTGCATCAACATTCATAAGGGAAATTAATTTGAGGTTCTCTTCCTTTGTTGGGTCTTTGGTTTTTTTGGTATAAGCATAAATATGGTTTCATAGAATGAATTGGGTAGTTTTTCTTCTGTTTCTATTTTGTGGAATAGTTTGAAGTGTATTCTTAGTAGGTCTTCTTTGAAGATCTGATAGAATTCTGCACTAAACCTATCTGGTTCTTGCAAGTTTTTTCATTTGGAGACTTTTAATGACTGCTTGTATTTCTTTAGGGTTTATGGGACTGTTGAGGTGTTTTGGTTTTTTTTGTTTTGTTTTGTTTTGTTTTGTTTTGTTTTTGTTTTGTTTTGTTTTGTTTTAATTTTCATTTAACTTTGGTACTTGGTACCTGTCCAGAAAATTGTCTATTTCATCCACATTTTCCAGTTTTGTTGAGTATAGGCTTTTGCAGTTGAATCTGATAATTTTTTGAATCTATTCAGTTTTTCTTGTTATATCTCCCTTTTAATATCTGATTTTGTTAATTTAGATCCTGTTTCCACTCCTAGTCACTGTGCCTGTTGGTTACTCTGGCTAAGAGATTATCTATCCTGTTGATTTTCTCAAAGAAACAGCTCCTGGTTGTGTTGATTCTTTTTATAGGGTTTTTTTGTTTGTTTGTTTGTTTCTAATTGGTTGATTTCAGCCCTGAGTTTGATTATTTCCTTCTGTCTACTCCTTTTGGGTGTATTTGTTGTTGTTGTTGTTGTTGTTGTTGTTGCTGTTGTTGTTGTTGTTGTTGTTATAGAGCTTTCAGATATGCTGTTAAGCTGCTAGTGTATGCTCTCTCCAATTTCCTTTCGGAGGCACTCAGAGCTATGAGTTTTCCTCTTAGCACAGCTTTCATTGTGTCCCATAAGTTTGATTATGTTGTTCCTGCATTTTCATTACATTCTAAGAATTATTTTCTCTCTCTCTCTCTCTCTCTCTCTCTCTCTCTCTCTCTCTCTCTCTCTCTTTCTTTCTTTCTTTCTTTTCTTCCTTGTAGAAGTTATCATTAAATAGGGCAATGTTCAGCTTCCATGTCTATGTGAACTTTCTGTTGTTTTATTGCTATTGAAGACCAGCCTTCTCACATCTCACAGGATGCATGGGATTTTTTAAATCTTCTTGAATCTGTTGAGGCCAGTTTTGTCACTGATTATATGGTCATTTTTTGAGAAAGTATCATGAGGTGCTGAGAAGAAGGTACATTCTTTTGTTTTAGGATGAAATGTTATATAGTTATCTGTTAAATCTATTTGGTCCATCACTTCTGTTAGTTATTATGTCTCTGTTTAGTTTCTGTATCCACAATCTGTCCATTGATGAGAGTTGCATGTTGAAGTCTCCCACTATTATGCTGTGAGGTGCAAAATGTGTGCTTTGAGCTTTAGTAAAGTTTCTTTTAAGAATGTAGGTGTCCTTGCCTTTGGAGCATAGATGTTCAGAACTCAGAATTTATCTTGGCCGATTTGCCTTTGATGAGTATGAAGTGTCCTTCCTCATCCTTTTTGATATCTTTTGGTTGAAAGTTGATTTGAGTCGATATTAGAATGGCTACTTCAGCTTGTTTCTTGGGATCATTTGCTTGGAAAAATGTTTTCCAGCCCTTTACTCTGAGGTAGTGTTTGACTTTGATACTGAGGTGCATTTCCTGTATGCAGAAAAATGCTGGGTCCTGTTTACATATCCAATCTGTTAGTTTATGTCTTTTTATCATGCAATTGAGTCCACTCAATTGATGTTAAGAGATATTAAGCAATAGTGATTTTTGCTTCCTATTATTTTTGGTTTTATTTTTGTATTTGTGTGGCTATCTTCTTTTGGGTTTGTTGAAAGATTACTTTCTTGCTTTTTCTCATGTGCTGTTTCCCTTCTTGTGTTGGTGTTTTCCATCTATTATCCTTTTGCATTTTTATTATCCTTTCTAGCCTTTATATTCTCTGATGAGAAGCCTGGTGTAGTTATGATAGGTCTGCCTTTATATGTTATTTGACTTTTTCCCCTTACTACTTTTAATATTATTTCTTTGTTTTGTGTGTTTGGTGTTTTTCCTATTATGTGACAGGAGGTTATTTCTTTTCTGGTCCTATCTATATGGAGTAGTGTAGGGTTCTTTTATGTTTATGGGCATCTCTTGCTTTAGATTAGGGAAGTTTTCTTATATAATTTTGTTGAAGACATTTATTGGCCCTTTAAATTAGGAGTCCTATGGCATAGGATCAGCTCCAGAAGCACAGGGAAACCAGAAGGCCAAATCACATTTTCTTCAGTTGAGGGACATTTGGAGTTTTCCAGTTTCTGGTTATTATGAATAAAGCTGCTATGCACATATTTATGCAAGTGTCCCTATAGTATAATTGGGCATCTTTTGGGTGTATGCCCAAAAGTGCTATAGCAGGGTCTTTGCATAGAATTATTCCTAGTTTTCTGAGAAAATGTCTAATTCATTTCCAAAGTAGTTTTACACAATTACAATCTCCCCAGCGAGGAATGAGTGTTCTTCTTTATACACATCATAGCCAGCATGTGCTAAGTTTTTTAACTTAGACCTTCTGAGGAGTGTAAAATGGAATCTCAGGGTAATTTTGATTTGTCAATCCCTGATGACTAAGGACATTGAAATTTTCTTTAAGTACTTCTCAGCCATTTGAGATTCCTTTTTGAGAATTCCTGTTTAACTCTGTGCCAAGTTTTTCAACTGGGTTATTTGAGTTATTGGTGTCAAGCTTCTATATTTCTTTGTATATTCTGGATATTAGCCCTCTCTCAAATGTATAAGCTGCTATTTTGTCTTATTGACAGTGTTACTTGCCTTCCAGAAGTTTTTTGTTGTTGTTGTTTGTTTTTTGTAACACACCTGGTATTGCTAGCCCAGATTAAGTTAAAATGTGAAATGTTTGGAATGGTTTCTACTGAATGTTAGTTACAATCTCCCATCATAAAATGTGCAAAGGATTTGAATCATCACAAATCATGAGCAGACTGTATTGGCTTTTTTTTTTTTTGTAGATCAGTAGATATATAATACATATCTGTTTGGATAGTTGAATGTATATATTGAAATACTTTATTATTTAGAATGTCCACATATCCTTTTATCCTGAACTAACTTGCAATTTCTTGAAGACATTTTGGAAAACACAGAGTTAGCAATTTTCTATATAATATGCACAATGACAATGTTGTAGAATGTGAACACCATGAATCTGCACATTGGTGATATGACATAAAAAACGAAAATAAATAAATAAATTGAATACAATTATAATGATTGTAAAAATGATAGCACTCATTCTATTTCTTGAGAAATAAAATGATAAGTTTGAGCTATCATACATAGCTTTCATAGTTTTTAAAATGAAACATATATATCTCATAATGTTTGTCTTCATTTGACTCATATAAAAGAAAAACATTCTCAAGTAGTTTTATATCAATAGTATTCATATGTACATAGTGTCTCTTATGAATTCCCGATCAGTCAACTCTTTTCTTTTTTTTTTTTTTTTTCTGTTTTATTCCTTTTATTCAATTTGGACAATAGCCTATGGATGATGTCACTGGCAATTAGTTGAGTCTTTCCGCCTCAATTAATTCAATCTAGAAACTCCCTCCCAGGATCACCCAGAGGTTTATCTCCTAGGTGATTCTAGATCTTGTCAAGTTTAAAGAGTATATTAACCTATTAATAATATTATTAGGGCTGGAGAGATGGCTCAGCGGTTAAGCACTGTCTGCTCTTCCAGAGGTCCTGAGTTCAATTCCCAGCACCCACATGGTGGCTCACAACCATCTGTAATGGGATCTGATGCTCTCCTCTGGTGTGTCTGAAGAGAGCAACGGTGTACTCATATACATAAAATAAATAAATAACTCTTTTAAAAAGTGATATTAATAAAAATATTGCCCTAGCTAGAACGAGAATTTGGAATGGAAGGGAGAAGGCAGGTTATGAGCAAGCAAGAATGAAAACTAACTTGCCTTTTTTCCTTGTTTCAAACTGCGTTGACTGTAGAGTATTTCATGGAGCCCTTCCTTCATCTTTAGGTGCTTAGAAATGAACAATGTGTTTAGAGAATGATGCTGGACAAGGAGTCTGCCAGTCTCAAGAAAACAACAACAACAACTCATCTGCTACTGAATTATGTAGATTATCATGTAGAAAGGGATACACATCAACCCTAGATACGAAATGGGGATGTGTAGGAGCTACCTAGGGTAGCAGATATGAGCTGTAGGAACAGGAGGTGTACTAGGGAGAACTAAAAGTGCTAGGGATACAGCAGGGAGGAATAGAGATGCTGTAAGCTGAGGCCACAGTTGTAGACAAGATCTTATACTTGGGATGCATGCAAGACATCAGAATATCATGGTCAAATACATATTTTGCCCATGCTCTACTAGTTAATACAGAGAGGAATGGAGGATACCTGATTATTGTGGTCATTTACTGCCCAGGCAGCTGACCAAGAAGCAGTCCCTTGTCCAGTGTTCCCAGAAGTCACCAGGGTTGATGGGAAGGAAGATGAATCCCTGCAGGCATTTTGAAGCTGAAGGTGACAGAAGTATAATTCTTTTTTTTTTCCATTTTTTATTAGGTATTTCGCTCATTTACATTTGCAATGCTATACCAAAAGTCCCCCATAGCCACCCACCCCATCTCCCCTACCCACCCACTCCCCTTTTATGGCCCTGGCGTTCCCCTGTACTGGGGCATATAAAGTTTGCGTGTCCAATGGGCCTCTCTTTCCAGTGATGGCCGACTAGGCCATCTTTTGATGCATATGCAGCTAGAGTCAAGAGCTCCGGGGTACTGGTTAGTTCATAATGTTGTTCCACCTATAGGGTTGCAGATCCCTTTAGCTTCTTTGGTACTTTCTCTAGCTCCTTCATTGGGGGCCATGTGATCCATCCAATAGCCGACTGTGAGCATCCACTTCTATGTTTGCTAGGCCCAGGCATACTCTGACAAGAGACAGCTATATCAGGGTCCTTTCAGCATAATCTTGCTAGTGTATGCAATGGTGTCAGCATTTGGAAGCTGATTATGGGATGGATCCCCGGATATGCTAGTGTCTACATGGTCCATCCTTTTATCTCAGCTCCAAACTTTGTCTCTGTAACTCCTTCCAAGGGTGTTTTGTTCCCACTTCTAAGGAGGGGCATAGTGTTCACACTTCAGTCTTCATTTTTCTTGAGTTTCATGTGTTTAGGAAATTGTATCTTATATCTTGGGTATCTTAGGTTTTGGGCTAATATCCACTTATCAGTGAGTACATATTGTGTGAGTTCCTTTGTGAATGTGTTACCTCACTCAGGATGATGCACTCCAGGTCCATCCATTTGGCTAGGAATTTCATAAATTCATTCTTTTTAATAGCTGAGTAGTACTCCATTGGGTAGATGTACCACATTTTCTGTATCCATTCCTCTGTTGAGGGGCATCTGGGTTCCTTCCAGCTTCTGGCTATTATAAATAAGGCTGCTATGAACATAGTGGAGCATGTGTCCTTCTTACCAGTTGGGGCATCTTCTGGATATATGCCCAGGAGAGGTATTGCTGGATCCTCCGGTAGTACTATATCCAGTTTTCTGAGGAACCGCCAGACTGATTTCCATAGTGGTTGTACAAGCCTGCTATCCCACCAACAATGGAGGAGTGTTCCTCTTTCTCCACATCCACGCCAGCATCTGCTGTCACCTGAATTTTTGATCTTAGCCATTCTGACTGGTGTGAGGTGGAATCTCAGGGTTGTTTTGATTTGCATTTCCCTGATGATTAAGGATGTTGAGCATTTTTTCAGGTGCTTCTCTGCCATTCGGTATTCCTTAGGTGAGAATTCTTTGTTCAGTTCTGAGCCCCATTTTTTAATGGGGTTATTTGATTTTCTGAAGTCCACCTTCTTGAGTTCTTTATATATGTTGGATATTAGTCCCCTATCTCATTTAGGATAGGTAAAGATCCTTTCCCAATCTGTTGGTGGTCTTTTTGTCTTATTGACGGTGTCTTTTGCCTTGCAGAAACTTTGGAGTTTCATTAGGTCCCATTTGTCAATTCTCGATCTTACAGAGCAAGCCATTGCTGTTCTGTTCAGGAATTTTTCCCCTGTACCCATATCTTCAAGGCTTTTCCCCACTTTCTCCTCTATAAGTTTCAGTGTCTCTGGTTTTATGTGAAGTTCCTTGATCCACTTAGATTTGACCTTAGTACAAGGAGATAAGTATGGATCGATTCGCATTCTTCTACATGATAACAACCAGTTGTGCCAGCACCAATTGTTGAAAATGCTGTCTTTCTTCCACTGGATGGTTTTAGCTCCCTTGTCGAAGATCAAGTGACCATAGGTGTCTGGGTTCATTTCTGGGTCTTCAATTCTATTCCATTGGTCTACTTGTCTGTCTCTATACCAGTACCATGCAGTTTTTATCACAATTGCCCTGTAGTAAAGCTTTAGGTCAGGCATGGTGATTCCACCAGAGGTTCTTTTATCCTTGAGAAGAGTTTTTGCTATCCTAGGTTTTTTGTTATTCCAGATGAATTTGCAAATTGCTCCTTCTAATTCGTTGAAGAATTGAGTTGGAATTTTGATGGGGATTGCATTGAATCTGTAGATTGCTTTTGGCAAGATAGCCATTTTTACAATGTTGATCCTACCAATCCATGAGCATGGGAGATCTTTCCATCTTCTGAGATCTTCTTTAATTTCTTTCTTCAGAGACTTGAAGTTTTTATCATACAGATCTTTTACTTCCTTAGTTAGAGTCACGCCGAGATATTTTATATTATTTGTGACTATTGAGAAGGGTGTTGTTTCCCTAATTTGTTTCTCAGCCTGTTTATTCTTTGTGTAGAGAAAGGCCATTGACTTGTTTGAGTTAATTTTATATCCAGCTACTTCACCAAAGCTGTTTATCAGGTTTAGGAGTTCTCTGGTGGAATTTTTAGGGTCACTTATATATACTATCATATCATCTGCAAAAAGTGATATTTTGACTTCCTCTTTTCCAATTTGTATCCCCTTGATCTCCTTTTGTTGTCGAATTGCTCTGGCTAATACTTCAAGTACTATGTTGAAAAGGTAGGGAGAAAGTGGGCAACCTTGTCTAGTCCCTGATTTTAGTGGGATTGCTTCCAGCTTCTCTCCATTTACTTTGATGTTGGCTACTGGTTTGCTGTAGATTGCTTTTATTATGTTTAGGTATGGGCCTTGAATTCCTGATCTTTCCAAAACTTTTATCATGAATGGGTGTTGGATCTTGTCAAATGCTTTTTCTGCATCTAACGAGATGATCATGTGGTTTTTGTCTTTGAGTTTGTTTATATAATGGATTACATTGATGGATTTTCGTATATTAAACCATCCCTGCATCCCTGGAATAAAACCTACTTGGTCAGGATGGATGATTTCTTTAATGTGTTCTTGGATTCGGTTAGCGAGAATTTTATTAAGGATTTTTGCATCGATATTCATAAGAGAAATTGGTCTGAAGTTCTCTATCTTTGTTGGATCTTTCTGTGGTTTAGGTATCAGAGTAATAGTGGCTTCATAAAATGAGTTGGGTAGAGTACCTTCTACTTCTATCTTGTGAAATAGTTTGTGCAGAACTGGAAATAGATCTTCTTTGAAGGTCTGATAGAACTCTGCACTAAACCCATCTGGTCCTGGGCTTTTTTTGGCTGGGAGACTATTAATAACTGCTTCTATTTCTTTAGGGGATATGGGACTGTTTAGAAGGTCAACTTGATCCTGATTCAACTATGGTACCTGGTATCTGTCCAGAAATTTGTCCATTTCGTCCAGGTTTTCCAGTTTTGTTGAGTATAAGCTTTTGTAGAAGGATCTGATGGTGTTTTGGATTTCTTCAGGATCTGTTGTTATGTCTCCCTTTTCATTTCTGATTTTGTTGATTAGGATTTTGTCCCTTTGCCCTCTAGTGAGTCTAGCTAAGGGCTTATCTATCTTGTTGATTTTCTCAAAGAACCAACTCCTCGTTTGGTTAATTCTTTGAATAGTTCTTCTTGTTTCCACTTGGTTAATTTCACCCCTGAGTTTGATTATTTCCTGCCGTCTACTCCTCTTGGGTGAATTTGCTTCCTTTTTTTCTAGAGCTTTTAGATGTGTTGTCAAGCTGCTAGTATGTGCTCTCTCCCGTTTCTTCTTGGAGGTACTCAGAGCTATGAGTTTCCCTCTTAGAAATGCTTTCATTGTGTCCCAAAGGTTTGGGTACGTTGTGGCTTCATTTTCATTAAACTCTAAAAAGTCTTTAATTTCTTTCTTTATTCCTTCCTTGACCAAGGTATCATTGAGAAGAGTGTTGTACAGTTTCCACGTGAATGTTGGCTTTCCATTCTTAATGTTGTTATTGAAGATCAGTCTTAGGCCATGGTGGTCTGATAGGATACATGGGACAATTTCAATATTTTTGTATCTGTTGAGGCCTATTTTGTGACCAATTATATGGTCAATTTTGGAAAAGGTCCCGTGAGGTGCTGAGAAGAAGGTATATCCTTTTGTTTTAGGATTAAATATTCTGTAGATATCTGTCAGGTCCATTTGTTTCATAACTTCTGTTAGTTTCACTGTGTCCCTGTTTAGTTTCTGTTTCCACGATCTGTCCATTGATGAAAGTGGTGTGTTGAGGTCTCCCACTATTATTGTGTGAGGTGCAATGTGTGCTTTGAGCTTTACTAAAGTGTCTTTAATGAATGTGGCTGCCCTTGCATTTGGAGTGTAGATATTCAGAATTGAGAGTTCCTCTTGGAGGATTTTACCTTTGATGAGTATGAAGTGTCCCTCCTTGTCTTTTTTGATAACTTTGGGTTGGAAGTCGATTTTATCCGATATTAGAATGGCTACTCCAGCCTGTTTCTTCAGACCATTTGTTTGGAAAATTGTTTTCCAGCCTTTCACTCTGAGGTAGTGTCTGTCTTTTTCCCTGAGATGGGTTTCCTGTAAGCAGCAGAATGTTGGGTCCTGTTTGTGTAGCCAGTCTGTTAGTCTATGTCTTTTTATTGGGGAATTGAGTCCATTGATATTAAGAGATATTAAGGAAAGGTAATTGTTGCTTCCTGTTATTTTTGTTCTTAAAGTTGGCATTCTGTTCTTGTGGCTGTCTTCTTTTAGGTTTGTTGAGGGATTATCTTCTTGTTTTTTCTAGGGCGTGGTTCCCGTCCTTGTATTGGTTTTTTTCTGTTATTATCCTTTGAAGGGCTGGATTCGTGGAGAGATAATGGGTGAATTTAGTTTTGTCGTGGAATACTTTGGTTTCTCCATCTATGGTAATTGAGAGTTTGGCTGGGTATAGTAGCCTGGGCTGGCATTTGTGTTCTCTTAGTGTCTGTATAACATCTGTCCAGGCTCTTCTGGCTTTCATAGTCTCTGGTGAAAAAATCTGGTGTAATTCTGATAGGCTTGCCTTTATATGTTACTTGACCTTTTTCCCTTACTGCTTTTAGTATTCTATCTTTATTTAGTGCATTTGGTGTTCTGATTATTATGTGTCAGGAGGAATTTCTTTTCTGGTCCAGTCTATTTGGAGTTCTGTAGGCTTCTTGTATGTTCATGGGCATCTCTTTCTTTAGATTTGGGAAGTTTTCTTCAATAATTTTGTTGAAGATGTTTGCTGGTCCTTTGAGTTGAAAATCTTCATTCTCATCCACTCCTATTATCCGTAGGTTTGGTCTTCTCATTGTGTCCTGGATTTCCTGGATGTTTTGAGTTAGGATCTTTTTGCATTTTGCATTTTCTTTGATTGTTGTGCCGATGTTCTCTATGGAGTCTTCTGCACCTGAGATTCTCTCTTCCATCTCTTGTATTCTGTTGCTGATGCTGGCATCTATGGTTCCAGATTTCTTTCCTAGGGTTTCTATCTCCAGCGTCGCCTCACTTTGGGTTTTCTTTATTGTGTCTACTTCCCTTTTTAGGTCTAGTATGGTTTTGTTCATTTCCATCACCTGTTTGGATGTGTTTTCCTGTTTTTCTATAAGGACTTCTACCTGTTTGGTTGTGTTTTCCTGTTTTTCTTTAAGGACTTGTAACTCTTTAGCAGTGTTTTCCTGTTTTTCTTTAAGGACTTGTAACTCTTTAGCAGTGTTCTCCTGTATTTCTTTAAGTGAGTTATTGAATTCCTTCTTTATGTCCTCTACCATCATCATGAGATATGCTTTTAAATCCAGGTCTACCTTTTCAGGTGTGTTAGGGTGTCCTGGATTGGGCGAAGTGGGCGTTCTGGGTTCTGATGATGGTGAGTGGTCCTGGCTTCTGTTAGTAGGATTCTTACGTTTACCTTTCGCCATCTGGCAATCTCTGGAGTTAGTTGTTATAGTTGTCTTTGTTAAGAGATTGTTCCTCTGTTGATTTTGTTACCCTCTATCAGCAGGCGTGGGAGACAAGCTCTCTTCTCTGAGTTTCAGTGGTCAGAGCAGTCTCTGTAGGCAAGCTCTCCTCTTTCAGGGAAGGTGTACAGTTATCTGGTGTTTGGACCTCCTCCTGGCTGAAGGTGAAGGCCCAAAACAGGATCTTTCCCAGAAGCTGTGTTGCTTTGGCCAGGAAGGTGGCCAGTTGTTTGGAGTCGAAGATGTCACCGCCTGAGAAGCTCTGTGGCTCTTGTCCGGAAGGAGGCCGGCCGTCTGGAGCTGAGGATAGCGCTGCCTCAGAAGCTCTGTGGCTCTTGCCGGGAAGGTGGCTGGTTGTCTGGAGCTGAAGATGGCGCCGCCCAGAAGCTCTGCGACTCTCGCCCGTCCCAGAAACGGCTGGCACTCTGTATTCCACACGGTCACCCGTGCAGCCTGCCCTCCGCGGAGTCCCGGAGCCAAGAAGGCTCCCGCCGGCGCCTGTGCCACAAACCTCTCAGGCCGGGCAGACCCCCATGCTCTCACCCGGAAGGTGGCCGGCTATCTGGAGCTGAAGATGGCGCCGCCCAGAAGCTCTGCGACTCTCGCCCGTCCTAGAAACGGCTGGCACTCTGTATTCCACACGGTCACCCATGCAGCCTGCCCTCCGCGGAGTCCCGGAGCCAAGAAGGCTCCCGCCGGCGCCTGTGCCACAAACCTCTCAGGCCGGGCAGACCCCCGTGCTCTCACCAGGAAGGTGGCCAGCTATCTGGAGCTGAAGATGGCGCCGCCCAGAAGCTCTGCGACTCTCGCCAGTCCCAGAAACGGCTGGCACTCTGTATTCCACACGGTCACCCGTGCAGCCTGCCCTCCGTGGAGTCCCGGAGCCAAGAAGGCTCCCGCCGGCGCTTGTGCCACAAACCTCTCAGGCCTGGCAGACCCCCGTGCTCTCACCAGGAAGGTGGCCGGCTGTCTCCAACTGTTTTCTTTATTTCCAAATTCTTTTTTGTGTTCTAAAAGCTGAAGTCTGCACCCTGTTGATTTAATTGTTCTGAAATTGAATTGCAGAGAATGCACTTTCAGAAATTATTGACAGCCGAATTGCTAGATACCTTTTGAGGGAATATGTATAAATATACTTATGAAATGTAATATTATTCAGTATCCAAAAAATATATCTTTCGTGTTTGTATTCATGAACCTGGAAGAATTTATTTAAGTTAAATAAAAAGCAAGGATGACCATATATAAATATACTATAGTTTTGTTTGGGTGAGTAAATGTGAAAAGCATGTAAGTATAAAAACACAAGCAAATAAACTTACCAAATTGGAACACAGAGCACAACTAGGTTTCAAGGTTAGAAGGAGGAGAAATAATTCTGAAGCTAATAACTTGAAAGTTAATTGAATAAATAAGGTGCATAACTAATGTGCTAATGTCTAATGATAGATAGATCTCATAGTATAGCAACTATGATTAAAAAAATAATATGCTGAATACTGAGTACAGGCTAAGAGATTAGAGTCATTCATTGAATGCATAAAAGAAATACAAACTCAGATATAAACTGTCCAAGGAAATTCTTTGATAGATCAATTTGATTAACTCTAGTAACTATTCCTCTATGATGTATATATATATATATATATATATATATATATATATATATATATATACAATCTGTATAAATATATATGATTTTCAGATTAGTGTGTGTGAAGCATTTATTTTTGTATATATATTCATATTAAGGATGCTTAATATGAAATTACATCCAGTGTGTTGTATTTTCAAAACTCAGACACATGGAAATAGCAGAATTAATGTTGTTTGTCCCAACCTACATGGGATTGCATTGAAACAAAAGAGAAGATATTTGTACAAGGTGGAAATCTATTGTTGGATTGGAGTAGAGTCTTTTCAGATTCATTAACAAATACAATGACAATAATTAACAGTGAAGTATTATAAAACAAAGTTGCTGAAAACACACTTCAAATATCATCATGGGAAATGATATTTTGAAAAAAATATATGTTTATGAGATTGATTTAATCTTTCCTTATTTTCTATATATCATAACATCATTGTGAACTTAATATATGTAATTATAATAAAAATTAGTAGAAATCATAATATAACAAAGAGTAACATTTAGGGAAATTACTTATGTTGATGCATTAGGTAATAATAAATATTTCCGTTATAGGTACTAATTAAAATGTAATTAAGTAGGACACAGGAACCATAGAGCAGCCTGGGACAGGGTCCTTCTGGGTTACTTCTGTGACAGTAGCTGATCCTGTGCCACAGCACTCCATATTCAAATACTATCAGGAGAGAGAGGGCATTCCAGGAATACCAATACACCTGTGAGCACAGGTAAGATCACCACTACAGCTCACATTCCTGTCACTAAGGGACCTGTCCTGAGCCATCAGGATACAAGAATTAAGGAAGAGCCAGGGACAGAATACATCCAGTTTCTGTCTGCACCCCAGAGCTGACCCTATGGCCACATCTCTCCATACCCAGTTTCCCTCAGAAGAGAACTGGTCTCCAAGGATCACTGATGTACAAGCTTGCAGGAGGGACAATCTACAGTCAGAGACAACAAGAGCAGCTAATACCAGAGATAAGCACATGGTCAGAGGCTAGGGAAAGAACATAAGCAACAGTAACCAAGGCTATGTGGCATCATCAGAACCCAGTTCTCCCATCGCAGTAAACCCTGAATACTGAACACACAAGAAAAGCAAGACTCCTATTTAAAAATCACATCTCATGATAATGACAGAGAATGTTAATAAGGACATATATAACTCCCTTAAAGAAGTACAAGAAAATACAGGTAAAGAGGTAGAAGCCCTTAAAGAAGAAACACAAAAATCCCTTTAAAAATTGCAGGAAAACACAACCAAACAGGTGAAGAAATTGAAAAAAAAAAAAAAAAAAAACCATCCAGGATCTAAAAATGAAAAGAGAATCAATAAAAAAAAAAAATCACAAAGGGAGACAACCCTGGAGATAGAAATCCTAGGAAAGATATAAGAAGCCATACACGCAAGAATCACCAAGAGAATACAAGAGGTAGAAGAGAGAATCTCAGGTGTAGAAGATACAATGGAAAACAGTGACATAACACTCAAAAAAAAAAAAAATACAATGCAAAATGCTCCTAGCCCAGAACATCGAGGAAATCCAGGACACAATATAACCAAACTCATGAGTCACAATGAAAGCAGTGGTAAGAGGAAAACTTATAGCTGTAAGCGCCTCCAAAAAGAAACTGGAGAGAGCATACACTAACTGCTTAACAGCACATGTGAAAACTCTAGAACAAAAAGAAGGAAATGCACCCA
Organism: Mus musculus; assembly: GCF_000001635.26. Taxonomy (NCBI): domain Eukaryota; kingdom Metazoa; phylum Chordata; class Mammalia; order Rodentia; family Muridae; genus Mus; species Mus musculus. The sequence continues at coordinate 111,583,866 of NC_000067.6, forward strand.
AGAGTATAGATGACAGGAAATAATCAAAGCCAGGGCTGAAAGAAACCAGGTATAAGTAATTAGAATTATACAAAAAATGAACAAAACCAGGAACGCTTTCTTTGAGAAAATCAACTAGATTAATTAGCCTTTACCCAGACTAAACGCAGGGTACAGATAGAGTATCCAAACTAATAAAATCAGAAATGAAAATGGAGACATAACATCAGAAACTGAAGAAATTCAAAAAAATTATAAGATCCTACCACAAAAGCCTATATTCAAGAAAACTGGAATATCTAGATGAAACAGACAATTTTCTCAACAAATACCAAATACCTACGTTAAATCAGGATCAGATAAACCACCTAAGCAGTTTTATAAACCCTAAAGAATTAGAAGCAGTCATTAAAAGTCTCTAAAACAAACAAACAAACAAACAAAATCAAACAAAATCAAACAAACAAACAAAGGACCAGATCGATTTAGTACAGAATTATGCTAGACTGTCAAAGACCCAATTTGTTCTATGAAGCCACAGTAACACTGCTACTAAAATCCCTTCAAAGACCCAACAAAGAAAGGGAACTTTAGAATAATTTTCCTTGTGAAAATCTAGGCAAAAATAATCAGTAATATCTCACAAACCAAATCTAAGAACATACCAAAATAATCATTCACCATGACTAGGTAGGCTTCATTACAGAGAGACAGGAATAGTTCAATATATGAAAATCTCTCAATGTTAAATAAAAAGCCACATGATCATTTCATTAGATGATGAAAAGGCATTTGACAATATTCAGAATCCCTTCATGATAAAATCAGAAATCTAAGGCCCATTCCTACTCATAGCAAATATAATATACAGCAAACCAGTAGCCAACATCAAACTAAATGGAGAGAAACTTGAAACAATCTCACTAAAATCAGAGGCTCTCTCTCTCTCTCTCTCTCTCTCTCTCTCTCTCTCCTTATCTATTCAATATAGTACTTGAAGTTTTACCTAGAGCAATTAGACAACAAAAGGACATCACAGGGATACACAATAGAAAGGAAGAAGTGAAAAATATCACTATTTGCAGATGATATGATAGTATAAGTAACCCCAAAAACTCCACCAGAGAACTCCTATAGCTGATAAACAACATCAACAAAGTGGCCGGATATAAAATTAAATCAAACAAATCAGTAGCCTCTCTGTGCTCAAAGGATAAACAGGCTGAAAAAGAAGTCAGTGAAATGACACCTTTCACAATAGTCACAAACAATATAAAATATCTTGGTGTGACTCTAACCAAACAAGTGAAAGATCTGTATGACAAGATCTTCAACCCTCTGAAAAAGAGAAATCACACAAGACCTCAGATGATGGAAAGATCTTCCATGCTCATGAACTTGCACAGTTAATATACTAAATAGACCATCTTGCAGCAAACAATCTACAGATTCAATGCCCCATCAAAATTTCAACCCAGTTCTTCTAAGATTTAGAAATAGCAATTTCCAAATTCATCTGGAATAACAAAAAAAATATTCTCAACAATAATAGGACTTCTGAGGAAATCACTATCCCTGACCTCAAGCTGTACTACAGAGCAACAGTGATACAACCTGTGTGGTTTTGGTACAATAAAAGGCAGGTAGATCAATGAAATAGAATTGAAGACTCAGAAATGAACCCACACAACTATGGTCACTTGATCTTTCACAAAGGAGCTGAAACCATCCAGTAGAAAAAAAGACAGCATTTTAAACAAATGATGCTGATTCAACTGACAGTCGACATGTAGAGGAATGAAAACTTATCCATTCTTATCTACTTGTGTAAAGCTCAAGTTCAAGTGGATCAAGGACCTCCATATGAAACCAGATACAATGAATCTAATACAAGAGAAACGGGGCGGGGGAGGGGGGGAGGCTCTTGAACACATGGGCCCAGAGGAAAAGTTCCTGAACAGAACACCAATGGCTTAAGTTCTAAGATCAAGAATTGATAAATGGGACATCATAAAATTGCAAAGGTTCTGTACGGCAAAGGACACTATACATAGGATAAAACTGCCAGCATCTGCTGTCACCTGAATTTTTTTATGTTAGCCATTCTGACTGGTGTGAGGTGGAATCTCAGGGTTGTTTTGATTTTCACTACCCTGATGATTAACAATTTTTCATTTCTGATGGGATTGCAAGCTTGTACAACCACTCTGGAAATCAGTCTGGCGGTTCCTCAGAAAATTGGACATAGTACTATCGGAGGATCCCACAATACCTCTTCCAACTGGTAATAAGGACACATGCTCCACTGTGTTCATAGTAGCCTTATTTATAATAGCCAGAAGCTGGAAAGAATCCAAATGTCCCTCAACAGAGGAATGGATACAGAAAATGTGGTACATTTTCACAATGGAGTACTACTCAGCTATTAAAAACAATGAATTTATGAAATACCTAGGCAAATGGATGGATGTGAGAGACCAAACTGTGGGAAACTAGGCCCTCAGTAACTCTCACCCTGAAGATCTGGCTGACCCTTTGAAGGGAATTATGTCACCCCCTCCTTCATTGCCTCAACCTGGCGCCTGAGACTGCCAGATTAAGGCAGCTTCATCTCCTCCTCCATGTCTCTGTTTGGTGGCTGGGACTGTTTATGGCACTCCCAGATAAACTGCAGAATGTTTGAAGGCCACCTGAGACAGTTTTAGGGCCCACATTCCAAGATAAGCTGCAAGAAGCCTGCAGTCAGCATCTGCCCCAGATGTCCATCCCTTTCTCTGTATTTTATTATGCCCGCTCTACCCCTCCCTATTTTCTCTCACTGTGTGCTCAGGCTCCTAGCCTTCATTAAACAGATCTTGACAACTCTTTGCTTGGTCTTGCTCCCCTTTCTTCGCCCCCTTCTCTTGCAGGCCTCCATCCTCCTTGACCCATGGAATAACTAGGTCCTGCTGGATGGGACAGATGGATCTGGAGGGTATCATCCTGAGTGAGATAACCCAATCACAAAAGAACTCACATGATATGTACTCACTGATAAGCGAATATTAACCCAGAGACTTAGGATAGCCAAGATAAAATTTGCAAAGCACATGAAACTCAAGAAGAACAAATTTACCTGAACTCATATGACTGCAGATGCTGGCAAAGATGTAGAGAAAGAGCAGCACTCCTCCATTGTTGGTGGGATCAAAGCTGGGACAACCACTCTGGAAATCGATCTGATGGTTCCTCAGAACATTGGATATAGTACTACCTTAGGACCCAGCAATATCACTCCTGGGCATATATGCAAATGATGCTCCAACATATAACAAGGATACATGCTCTACTTTGTTCATAGCAGCCGTATTTATAATAGCCAGAAGCTGGAAACAACCCAAGTGATCCTCAACAGAGGAATGCACACAGACAATGTGGTACAATTACACAATATATACTACTCACCTATTAAAAACAATCACTTCCTGAAAAACTTAGGCAAATGGGTGGAACTTGAAAACTTTCTCCTAGGGTAACCCAGTCATAAACGACACGTGGTATGCACTCACTGATAAGTGCATAACAGCCCAAAAGTTTGGAATATTCAAGATTCAATTACAGTCCATAAAAAGCCTAAGAAGGACAACCAAAATGTGGATGCTTCAGTGCTTCTTAGAAGGGGGGACAAAGTACTCACAGAAAGGAGTGAGTAGAAATGTTTTGAAGACAGTGTTGAGCAGAGACTAAAGGAAAGGGAACACAGAGACTCTCCTTCCCGGGGATCCATCCTATATACAGTCACCAAACCTGTATCCTATTGTATATGCTGAGAAGTACTTGCTGATGGGAGCCTGATATGGCTGTCTCCTGAGAGGCTCTGCCAGAGCCTGACAAATACAGAGGCAGACACTCATAGCCAACCATTGGACTGAGTGTTGGGTCCCTGAGGTAGGAGTTGGAGAAGGGACAGAAGGAGTTGAGGAGATTTGCAGCCCCATGGAGGGAGCAAGAGTATCAACTGGCCAGACTCACTCATAGTTCCCAGGAACTAGAACACCAACCAAATAGTACACATGGAGAGACCCATGGTCCTGGCTGCATATGTAGCAGAGGATGACCTTGTTGGACATCAGTGTGAGGAGAGGCTCTTGGGCCTGAGGATATTTGGTGTCCCAGTGTGGGGAATGCCAGATCAGGAAACAGGAGTGGATATTTGGGTGGAGACACACCCTCTTTGAGGCATGTGGTGGGGGGATTCATTTAGGAGCTTCCAAATTGGAGACCTGGGAGGGGGGAAACATTTGATGTAAATAAAGAAAATGTCCAATGTTGACATTTTTTTTAAATTCTAAAAACTATATAATTAAGTTGTTTAATCATAAAATATTGTGATTTAAGAAAAAGAAAAAATTAAAACAAAACTAAGTTTTCTATAAAGTATGGTTTACAGCTGAAATTAAACCTTTTCATAAATCCTGGAACGCACATGATAATCACGAACAAGAATAATAATTGATCTGTAATTACTGAGGCTGTATTACTAAGACACAGAAACAGGTAAAATTTAAAGCTATAAAAAGATAGGAAAATATTTCTTTTATATTTAGAAATCTCCTAAACAAGTTGATGTGTAATTCCTCCTGAGAATGAAGAGCCAATGTTAGATACCATTTTTATTCAGGACCTAATCTCCACATATGAATCTTTATAAGGGTCTTCCAACCAATATTTTAAGATTTGTACTTTTCAGCCTACTTTGCAGCTATTAAATTTCACGTTTGTAAGTTGACAGTACAGAAGCAGTATGATTAGCCTTCATTTCAATAAAATTTTATGTAAAAACAGAGATCACTATTGCATATATGAATATCAAACTTTCCTTTACAGTATTACTCCTGATTTAAAAGTACACTATCCTACTATCAAAACTGTATATATATATATATATATATATATATATATATATATATATATATATATATATATACATATATATATATATGTATATATATAAAATCAATTTTTATTAGATATTTTCTTCATTTACATTTCAAAGGCTATCCCGAAAGTTCCCTATACCTTCCCCGCCCCCCCGATCCCCTACCCACCCACTCCTGCTTCTTGACCCTGGTGTTCCCCTGTATCAGGGCATATAAAGTTTGCAAAACCAAGGGGCCTCTCTTCCCAATGATGGCCGACAAGGCCATCTTCTGCTACATATGCAGCTAGAGACATGAGCTCTGGGGTTATATTTATCAGTGAGAAAAAAAATCCCTGAGAATCCAGGGCTAGAGAGATTGCTCAGTGGGCAAAATGTTATGCCACAAACATGAATTTGTATGCAGAACTCATCTAGATCCACTTGCATGTGTCTATAAGCCTAGTGCTCCTGAGGCAAGATGGAGTAACCACTGGAAATACCTTAGAAGTTAGTGGTCTAGTCCAACAATAAAGAAACCCTGTTGAAAGGAAGGTTAAAGTTAAGATCCAGTACTCAAGTTTTTCTTGTGATGGTTTGTATATGCTTAGCCCAGGGACTGGCACTAACTGGTGGTGTCACGTTCTTAGAGTAGGTGTAGCCATGTTGGAATAGGTGTATCACTGGGCTTTAATACCCCAGTCCTGGCTGTCTGGAAGCAAATATTCTGCTAGCAGCCTTCAGATCAAGATGTAGACATAGTAGTTCCTCCTGCACCATGCCTGCTTGGATGGTGCCTTAATGATAATGATCTGAACCTCTGAACGTGTAAGCTAGCCTCAATTAAATGTTGTCCTTACAAGAATTGCCTTAGTCATGGTATCTGTTCACAGCAATAAAACCCTAAGGCACTGACCATCACACTTACCCATGAATTTACATATTACCTCTCTCTCTTATTTTCTCTCTCTCTCTTATTCTCTCTCATTCTCTTTCTCTCTATTTCTTTCTCTCTTATTCTCTCTTATTCTCTCTTATTCTCTCTCTCTCTCTCTCTCTCACAGACACATGCACACATTAAATAACTTAATGGGAATCAAAGATATGCTGTCCAAAGTCAATAAGAATTTCAAGAGAGCTCTCATTACCCTTGCTATAACTTAAGGAACTTCACAACACCAAACACCACTCAATTATCTCACTTGTCTTGGCTTTTAGCTCTTAAAACGCCAAGTTTTGAAATGTTTCTTTCCTTTGTTAGGGAGTTTCATCTATTAGTTTTTACAGGGATTATTATTACTTCATATTATATATGCTCAATGTTGTCATTCTTATTTATATATAATCTCTCATGACAAATTTACCTGAACTCATTTGAGTTATCAACACTGAATAATTTTCTGTTTCCAAGTCTCATAGAGACTTCCCTTCTTACACTTTGCTGTATAATTCTCTTGACAATAGATGATGGAGCAGGTGAAATTTTCCATTATTAAAATCATTTCTGGTGGCTTATAATTTAAACATTGAGAATGTAAAAGTTCATTTGTCACATGGATTAGGAGAGAGAGTAAGGAAGGAGTTCTGATTGAATTGAAAGTGCAGGTGCTAGGAAGATGTCTCTCTCCAATGACCATCAAGTGAGCTAAGAAGAGATTGCTACATGGCAGAGAAGGGTGACAGACACATTTCTCACCTATACAGAGGAATGTAAATGCATGATTCGTCTTAGAATCACACCAGATGTTCCCACTTATGCTTAGTCTATTTTATTGCTGGTTATATGATTTATTGTATTAACTATAACCTTAACCCTAATCCTACCCATGAACAAGGTAGGTATTTTTCCTCCACTATTCAAAGTAATATAAAAAGTAATTGTATAAATAATATTGAAAATAACATTTCTAAGTAATACATTTTAATAATTATATAACATATTGTTAAATTTATCTATTTAAATATTCTCTGTGGCACTTTACATATTAATTGTTAAGATCTTAGAACATAACAAGAGATTCATAAATTTAAAAACTTGGAAAAAATACCAAAATATTACCTTCTGAAAAATTAGAATCAAGGATTTTATTTGTGAGTCTTTGGGAAGCAGGAAGGGCTCATCTGGAGAGCACAAGTTATAACACACTAATAGAAACCTGGCTTAACACTGGAAAAAAAGATACAATTGTAGGAAAAAAAGTACTCTGTTGATACCAATATTGTCTTGTCCTATTTTCAAAGATTGCTTGAGTGTCTATTCAAAATAACACCCATGAGAGTAAAGGCACTGTTTTTTACTTTCTTCTAACGTGAAATGTATCTCTAGATGCTTTCCAATGACCTCAACTTTTCCACAGGTCAAAATGTAAGTCTGAGAAAGGTACTGACATTTTTGTACTTGCAGAGAAATCACACTATATCTCACTTGATTCCAGACGTGCAATAAGTACTACATTCAGTGCAATGAATAATTGAAATACAAAAACTTCATCTGACCCCAGTTCTTCAGTCACTTTATGGCAGCACTAACTGACACTCCCTATTAGAGAAGCTGTACATGATGGATTATTGGGCCATGACACTAGAGTGATATGCAATTGCATGGATGATTGGTTGTTGAAAACCACAGTGTATATAATATCTTTGTAATGCTATGGTGCTGATGACTTGAGAGGATACATTATTAAAGAAATGGCCTGCTGATGACTGACTTTTTGAAATACATCATTAATCTGATGTCACTGCTGAGATGTATGAGTATAATTTATAACACACAAAGTGAAAGGTGACAGCAAAACTTTCCATCTAAGTAATCACTTAAAGTATTCACTTTTATAAACTTTATCCTAAGTACTCAGAAGGCCTGGTGACTTAAGATTATTTAAAGATGAAGGTGATTTATTGGCATCATAGGACAAGTAAAGTGGATATAATCTGGGGAGCACTCAAGGTACATTCCTAGTGAAAAAAATACAAGCAACTGCCTTCACTAAAATTTTTGGTTTAATTAAAGTTATTCTTTCAATAAACATGGGCACAATTTATAACTTGTGGCAAATACCATAACTTTAAAAGCATTTTGACATATTTTAACATCACTTTTTATATGTTGCTTAATAAGATTGTTGAGAGAAGATCTCTAGAGCTTTTTAAATAATTGATCATTCAGATATTAACATAATTCATATCCTGTATCATTCCACAGAATGATAGAGCAGGGAGCACTAAGTAGGTCAACACTCAAATATCTAATTACTCTTCTGTCAATAACAAATCATCCCTCTAACCCACATAACTCATTCAATATTTGTTTTCCCATTTATATATTTTTAGTTTCTTTAAATATGTATATGTGCGTATGTGCTATTTACATCATTATTTGTCAGCCTCTCCTCCCTCCCAATCTGCCAACAGTTTTCTATTTCTTCTTAAATTTATTGTCTATTTTTTACTTGTTATTAATGTGTTTTATGTCTGTTTTGGTGTATATGTATGCGTAAATTAATAAACAAATACATCCCATTTAGTTCACAGTGTTACTACAATATATGATTTTAGGCCTGACCATTTGGTATTACATAATGAATTAAGGTGTCCATAACTGGCACAAATGAATTTTCATCTTTCAGTAATGATTAATTGCCTGGAGAATTTTATCATAGGTTGAGCACTTATGAAATTTGATATTATTATTGGTCAGATATTGTTAGGGCAATCATATAAAAATTTCCTAGATACATCTTACCTGGCAAAAATGACAGAAATTGTCTCAGTCAGATATCCTGATGATAAAACTCATACAATCATCTCTGGAGCAAAACAAATTAATCTTAGAAGTCTGCTATCTCAGGGGAACCTCCATTTCTCACTACCTCTCCTCAGGTGTTCATCAGACCTGCTGAGCCTGAACCATAGAGATAAGGTTCCCTTCCCCCACCCGTCTTCCCTACTTTCTGATTACTCTGGGCAGGTCAACATACCTAAAGCTTGCTAGCCCAGACAGACATCAGTTCTCCTGCCACCTCACTGCCCACCATGATTGGAACTGCACCTTTTGAATCCTACAGACCTGCAGATACAAAATCGTGCAACACAAGAATAACCATTAGAGGCCTCCCAAACTAGGAACAATAGCCTCCTTCACAGCACTACTGCAATGGGATAATCTTGGGACCAAAGTTATCCAAATGACTTAAAGGCCCTCCAAAAGAACACAACCAAAACAAACAAACATACAAAAACAAAACACCCAGGGCAATATGACACCTTCAGGGCACAGCTTCCCTTCTAGAACAAGACCTGGATATCCTAACACAATGGAAGCACAAGGAAATAAATGGCCTTAAAGCCTATCTAATAAACATGATAAAAGCCTATAAAAAGAAATAAATAGATCTTTTAAAGAGATACAGGAAATTACAATGGAACAGGTAATAGACCGTAAGGGTAATAACACATACAGAGATAAAGATATACAGAGAAATATTATTAAACACACCAAGGAAATAAAACTGTGTAAGACCTGAAATTAGAAATAGAAGTAATACAGAAAACACAAATTGAGGGAATCCTGCAGATGGCAAACCTAGGGAGGTAAACAGGCACAACAGATCATCACCAACAGAGTTCAGGAGATGGAAGAAAGAGTCTCAGGTGTAGAAGATACAATAGAAGGTATTAAAATATCAGTTAAAGAAAATGTTAAATCTAAGAAACTCCTGACATAAATCATTCATAAAATCTTGGATACCATGGAAAGACCTAACATAAAACTAATAGGAATAGAAGTGTCCTAGCTCTGATGCCCAGAAAGTATCTTCAACAAAATCATGGAAGAGAGCTTTCCCAATCTAAAGAAGAGATGCCTAGAAACATAAAAGAAACTTTTAGAGCACTAATAAGACTGTACCAGAAAGGAAAATTCTCCTGCCACATAAGACAAAAGATACACAGAAACACGAAAGACACAGAACAAACGAAAACATTAAACATAGCAAGGGTAAAAAGGGCAGGTAACATACAAAGGCAGATACATCAAAATTATACTTGTCTCATCAGCAAAGACTCTAAAAACTGGAAGGGCCATATGGAAAAACAAAAATTTCAGGATAGCCAAAACAATCCTGAGTCATAAAAGAATATCAGAATGAATCACCATCCCTGAACTTAAGCAGTCCTATAAAGAATTAGTGGTAAAAAGTGCATGGTATTTGTGCAGGAACAGACATGTTGATCAATGTAATTGAATTAATGACACAGAAATAAACTATACACCTAAGGACACTTGATTTTTGATAAGGAAGCCAAAGATATATAATGGAAAAAAGAAAGCATCATCAACAAATGGTGCTGGCCTAGCTGGATGTCTGCATGTAGAAGCATGGAAATAAATATGTATTTGTCACCCTGCACAAAACTCAAGTCCAAGTGGATCAAGGGCATCAACATAAAACCAAATACATTGGCTCCCATAGAAGACAAAGTAGGAAATATCCTTGAATTTATTGGTCCAGGAGAGAATTTCCTGAACTAAATAGCAATGGCTCATGCTCTAACATCAAAAATTGATAAATGGAACCTCATGAAACTGCAAAGCTTCTGTAAGGCAAAGGGCACTGTCAATAAGACAGAATCGCAGCCTACACAATGGGAAAAAATTATTCCCAATCCCTACATCAAACAGAGGCTTAATATCCAATATATATAAAGAACTCAAGAAATTAAACATCAACAACTCTATTAACCAAATTATAAAAATGAGCAGAGAGCAAAACAGGGAATTCTCAGCAAAAGAATTTTTAGTGGCCAAGAAGCACTTAGAGAAACAAATCAAAAATAGCTCAATGATTCCATATCACACCTGTTAGAATGGTGAAGATCAAAAACTCAAGTGATTTCACATGCTGGTGAGGACATGGAGCAAGTGGAACAGTCCTACAAGGCTGATGATTTTTGGAAACAAATTTGCATTTTCTCAGAAAATTGTATATAGTTCTACCTCAAGACCAAGCTATACTATTCCTGGACATATAGCCAAAAGATGTTACACTGTCTTGATAAATGGCTGCTCAACTATGTTTATAGAAGCTATACTTATAATAGCCAGAAATTTGAAACCTATGTATCTATTGCACAACTGAAAAATGGATAATGAAAATATGGTACACTTGCACAATGGAATACTATTTAGCTATGAAGAACAAAGACATCATGGATTTTTTTGGCAAATAGATGGAACATGAAAATATCATCTTGAGTGAGGTAACCTGGTGTCCAAAGAAGATCCATGGTATGTATTCAATTATAAGTAGTTATTAGCCATAAAATACAGGATGCCAATGCTGTACTCCATGGACCCAAGGAGGCTGGACAGGAAGAAGAGCCCAAGAATGAATGCTTGAGTCTCACTTGGAAGGGAGAATAGAATGGGCATATGAAGGGAGAAAACTGGCTGGCAGAGGGGATCAAGAGGGAAGGGGAGGGCATTCAGGGTGATGTGTGGGGAGGGTCAGAGTGATGGCCAGATGGCCTTAAGAATAAATGGAAATGTGCAACTGGTGGGGAACGAGATGTGGGGCATCACCAGAAAGAGATGGAGACTTGGAATAGGGGATCTGCCCAAGAATTTGTGGGAGTGCCCTTAGCTGTGACTCACAGTATTGACATATGGAGCCTGGGGAGGCTGCCTACTGTGGCCAGACAGAAAGCCCAAAGGACTGATAAGTCATGATAAGCCCATTCCACTGATAAAATTTTGAGCCAAAATGTATCTTGTCTACCAGAAATGCAGAGATTGGGTATGGAGCAAAGCCTGATGGAACAGCCAACCAATAACTGGCCCAACTTGAGGTCAATCACATGGACAAACACCAATAACTGACACTATTAATAATTCTTGGTTATGCTTGAAGACAGAAGTCTAGTATGGCTGTCCTCTGAACGTCTCCTTCCAGAAGCTGAGGCAGACAGATAAAGACACCCACAGCCTATCAGTGAATAGAGCTTGAGGACACTTGTGGAAGTATAGGAGGGAAGATTGAAGCCCCTAATGGACTAGGAATTTCACAGGAAGACTGATGGAATCAACTAACCTGGACACTTGGGTTTCTGAGAGACTTATCCATGAGTAAAAGGCAATACATGGACTGGACATAGGCCTCCCCAAACTTATGTAGCAAATGCACAGCTGTGTCTTCATGTGAGTCCCAAATAATTTTAGCAGGGGATATCACAAAATCTGTTGCTTGTCTAGCCTCAGTGGGAGAGGAAGTGCCTCGCCTCACACAGATGTAAAGTAACAGGAGAGGAAGATACCCAGGGAGGCCCCCACCTTCTTAGAGGAGAGGGGGACGGGTGATGAAGGAAGTATTGTGGCTGGGCTTGACTGGGGGTAGAGCAGTAAAAGGGATGTAAGGTGAATAATATTTTTTATTTTAAACAAACAAACATTTCATATATTCTTTACACTTCTGTGATCCACAACATTATCTCAGCCTTAAGTATAGTGTTTATTAGTACAGATATCATTTGGGACTGCACACCATCATTCAGTTGTTCTTTGCATTTTTTTATTATTACTTTTAATTTTTTACAGTCCAGTCATTAAACTCCCCCCAATCTGCTCTCCCACAGTTCTTCATCCCATTTGCCCTCCCCTCTGTCTATAAGAGGATGTCTCCACCTCATCCACACCAGGCCTCCCTACTCTCTGGGGATTCAAGTATCTAGGGAGTTAGGTGCAGCTTCTCTCACTGAGGCCAGACCAGGAAGTCCTCTGCTGTATATGCATCATGGGATTTGGACCAGCTCTTCTATGTTGCCTGGTTGGTGGCTCAGTGACAGAGATCTCAAGGGTTCAGGTTAGTTGAGACTGCTTGACTCCCTATTGGGTTGCTCTCCTCCTAAGCTTCTTCCAGCCTTTCCCTAATTCAACTACGTGGTTCCCAACTTCAGTCCATTGGTTGGGTGTAATTATCTGTGTCTCTCTCAGTCACCTGCTTGTTGGACCTCTCAGGGGACACATATTGGTCCATTGTCTGACACTGTCATATAAGGAAATTCACACCTGGGTAAGATATCCTCCAGCAATTTTTTGGCCACTACCTTTGCTGTCTCAGAGTTGGTTTGGAATGCCTCTGACCATCCAGAGAAAGTTTCTACAAATGCCAGCAGATACTTATTGCTGTACTTTCCTCTCTGGACCCCTGTAAAATCAATTTCCAAAAAAGCACACACACCTGCTCCTGGTATCTTACTTCACAGTAGGGACCCTAGATGTTTGGAGTTGTTAAGAGTATTGGTCAATTGGCAAGCTTTACAGTTTGTCACTATATCCTCAAGTGTGCTCTGTATATCTTTAAAAGTCACTTCGGTGACCACATCTGCCATTCATTTGACAGATATGTGGGTGTCTCCTTGGATTTTTCTGAGAACAGTTCCTGTTAAAGAGGCAGATAATATTAGCTTACCTTTAGTAGATCACCTCCAGCCCTCTAGATATTGACATATGGGCTGGTATGTATATACCGGTTGTTCTCCGTGGTTCAGGTAGGACAGTGGCTAACATAGACATGGCAGTCTCCTATAAAGCTACCTTCTTAGCAGCCTTGTCAGCTAGGTTGTTATCACTAGCCAATGGTGTTGCTCATTTTTGATGTCCTGGACAATGAATGATTGTCAGATTTTTTGGCTTTAAGGAGTTCTAAAATTTATCTTTATTTTTGATAGTTTTATTTTTTTCTGCTGTTTGGAGCCTTTGTTCCTGGTAAATGTCTTCATATACATGAGTGGTTGTAAATGCACAACTTGTTGTCAGTGTAGATGTTAACAGCCAGTCCTTCTCCAATGATGATGGCCTGTGTTAATGGTATCAGCTCTGCCCTTTGAGCTGAAATGCCTGGAAGAATAGATGGAGTCCAGATTTCCTCCATTTTGGTGTCGTTGTTGCCCCTATTTTCCTCTGACCCTCATGTATAAATATGCTTCCATTCATAAACCAAGTTAGCTTTGCCCCTGGCAGAGGAAAGTCTCTCAAGTCAGGTCAGGTACTGCATACTTGGGCTAGAACCCTGTCACACTGACAGAGTGGACAATCCAAGTCAGAATCAAGGTAGTATAGGTTCAAGAAAACAGGCACCTGGAAAATAATTGTGCCAGTGTTGATTAGTAAAGTCTGGTAATGAATCATGTGGTCACAACTGAGTCTTCAATCAGGAGGCTGTGTGAGGACCTCTTCAATTGCCTGGGAGGTTTGGGGGTAATCACAATAGAATTCTGTCTGAAAGTTAATTTACCTGCATCTTTAACCTATAGTATCATGGCTGCAATAATATGTAGGCAAGTTGGCCATCAACAGATGTGGCAGGTATGTGGAGAAAGAGGAGCACTCCTCCATTGCTGGTGGTTTTGCAAGCTGGTTACACCCATTCTGGAAATCAGATTGGCAGTTCTTCATAAAATTGGACATAGAACTTCCTGGGGACTCAGAAATACCACTCCTAGGCATATTATACCCAGAAGATACTCCAACATGTAATAAGGATACATGCTCCACTATGTTCGTAGCAGCCTTATTTATAATAGCAAGAAGCTGGAGAGAACCCAGATGCCCCTCAACAGAGGAATGGATACAGAAAATGTGGTACATTTACACAATGGAGTACTACTCAGCTATTAAAAACAATGAACTTATGAAATTCCTAGGCGAATGGATGGATCAGGAAGGATTCTTCTTTCTTGTCTGCTCTTCTTGAAGCAGTAGAGTGGGAAGAGCATCGGTGGAGGGTACAACTTTGTCTTATGAAATGCAGGGGTAAAACTTCATCTTATGAGATATTTAGGGTTGCTCTATAATAAAATGTTTACTTACCTAAGTCTAAATTACTATGCTATTATAGCTGTCCTGCCTTCATGATCCTCTGAGGCCAGAAACTGCAGTTTCTGACACTTAACACCTCTTCCTCAAACTGCAAAGGATTAAGTAAACAGTCTTTGTAGTATCTCAGCAGGAAGTACACAGCTCTCTCAACCTACCAGTCTGAAGTCTAGGGAAGAAAAAAGACATTTAGAGAAGTGATTATAGAATTTATTACTAAATTGTAAAAGTTTCCTATGAAAGCTATCTAAGGGGAAAAGTGGAAATATCCTAAGTGGGGAAAGGGAAATATTCTTGTATGTGGGGAAAGGGAAAAAAAATTTACTCTTAAGTGGGGGAAGGCAAAATAGTCTCCTCTCTCTTCTTTCTCTTCAGTATTTATACATCTTTCAGAATATATGATCACATGTTACAAAGTTCATCACAAGTTCACACAAAAATCAAATAATAAATTGAGATAGAAGTTTACAGCAGAGAATATTTACATGCATATCTATTAGGAGTAATTATCTGGCTAAACATCCATCACCTGTCTCAGCTCCACTGTTTCACTGAAGGGTAAAAACCATAACTAAGTTATTAGTGAAGTTTTGTATAGATAAACCCAGTCAATATTTTATCTTCTACCCAAGCACCTACCATAAATTGTTAGATCCCTGTTTATGACCTTTGGTTAATTGTTTTACAAACTCTTAGAATGTGCTCTTCTTTCTAGTAGAAGAAAGTCTGGTTACGATCTAAGAGCAATTGACCTGTGACACTTTAGAGATTGGCAGAATTCTCATGCAGTTTTGATTATCAGAAAAGAACCTAATAGCAGTCCCACTATAAAAGAGCTTAATAATCACAGATATAATTTTAGGAATTCTTATATGATCATCATTAAGACTTAAGTCATCTATTTGTCTATATAGCATCACTACAAGATAGTACATCTTTGCTGATCTGCAGAGATCTGCTCCAAAGGGGTGTGCTACTCCTTAGTGATTGTTATACATGTTTAATAATAACAGGAAAAGCATATTAATAGCAGGGATCTTTTATGAAATGAATCCCTTACAGCCTTACTTAATAAGGGCACACCTGTCGCAGATTATATAATAATCCAAAGCAGGCCATTTCAGGATGATCACCTGCTAGTTATTACCTTGTCCCATTAAGCCTCCTGACAGCTGACACCATAGGGAAATGAATGGTCCCCCCTCTGGTGGCCATTTAACATCAAAATCCAGATACTCTGAGCTGCAATAAGTGGTTCCAAGCCCTATCTTCCTTAAAATGACTGAGAACAAAATTAAGGTGAAGAACAGTCTGCCCCATGTCTTAAGAACAAAATGGGGTTTATTCTGCTAATTTAATCTCTACAGTCTGTGCCTTTTAACCCAAATACTTCACACATCTTTATTTAAATATTTATTTTTCTTCCTAGCATTTGTGTCTTCTACCCTAAAATTGTCCTAAAAATTTTCAATTCATTTAAAATTTCTTATAAGTTTCAAAAATCATGTTTAGTCCACTCCTACCAGTCAAAGCAACTGTGCTGGTAACTATTACTCAATGTTTAATTAACTACCAGTTTCGTTTTACAGATTAAGCTCTTGCTGTATATCCCAGATAGTTAACTTGATATTCTTTTCCTCTGCCATCCAAAGCAGACATAAAGGATGCCTTCAAGGATTTAATTCCTCAAACACCTTTGCATTTCTAAGATCATAAAAATAGATCACAATGAGTTCTGTAGCCAACTATTCTGGGCTTAACACTAACCACCTTATACAGACATCCCCCTGCTGGGCTTCTACTCCTCTGGTGTGATTGCTCTACTGGTTCGTCTCTACAAAAGGAAAAAGACAGTGCTGCTGCCACAGAACAGACAGAGGCCCAGACAGAGACTGACTTACTATTTCCTTGGTCCTGCCTGGGGTGATAAAGCTGCCTTCATCCAAACACCTCATGTGACTGAAGACTCTGGAAACAAACGTGATGAGATCCACAGAAAACAGGTAAGACCTGCAAAGTGCACACTTGGGACCTTCAAGCTAAAGATGAACTCTCTTCCCAAAGTAAAATGGCTACTAAACTTGATGATATTTACATAATAGTAAAAAAAAAGATGTCTACATAGATTAATCAAATGTTGGTTAAAACCAATGTTAATACCCCCCAAAACTGACAATTAATTGGTTCAATAATCCCTTGTCTTCCAAGCCCCCACCCCTTGTTACCCCTCTGGCTTATGTTATGCTACCCCTCTGGCTTATGTTGTGCTATTCCTCTGGCTGGTGTTGTGTTTTATTTTTATATTTCCACCCTAGCCAAAATTTCCTCTACAGCTATTTCCAGTCACACCTCTCATATAAAAAGAAAAAGGGAGAATTTTGGGACATAAAGCCATGCCAGGAAACTTCATGTGCAGAAGGAGCTGAGACCAGGGAGACTCAGGGAGTACACAGCTCCCTGCCAGACTCCTGACCTAGAATACATGCCATGCTCCTCACATAAAAGAATCATGTCCTACGGTCAAACAGGCCCAAAACAGTGTTCTCCATGCTAAGGAGGGACAAAGAGTCTCTGAATGCTTCGCCTATAAGCTTCCTTTCCCAGACATTCTTCCCTGCAAAAGTTATTTCATCTCAGGTCAGACCCTAAGAAAAACGTTATATGTCCATTTTCTTCCATGAACAGCTAATTAACATGAAAAAAGTCTTTTGAAGGCAACACAAACACCAGAGTAGAGGGAGACATTACCAATATGACACAATCACAACAATCACAAGCACCGAGCAAACAAATTAAGGTATTTCAATTTCCTGGATTACATTTCTAATCCTACAAACTAATCCTAGTTTATTCCATCACATTTTTGATGCTCTGTATTTTCATCACTGTTCTTTCTTCACAATAGTAAAATTTCAAATCTAGTTCTCAGAGATAGCATCTGGGATAACAGGGAAGAAAGAGTTCCTGAGGAAAGGAAGAGTGTAAGAAAGTGCAATGGAAATGTATATGATAACAATACATAAAATACATGGATCAAATTGCCAAAATGATTCTATATTAGACAGTTAATATAACTAAGTAAATAAAACATACCAAAGTTAAGAAAAAAAGATAGTCAAACTCTAAAAATATTCCATATTTTCTGTCTGTCAGTTTTGTAATAATGATCATTAGCCCATAAATTCTGAGTTGTCCCTAATTCTCACTTAAATTTATGGTCCTGTGACTATAAATTACTATTTAGTCAATAAACCAGATGAAGCACAGTGTGTTAAATACACAGTCAATAAAAAGGAACTTTCGGGAGAGCTCAAAATGTGCCTGAAATTTTGTTTTAAATCTTTTAAAGCTTGGGGTGAAAAAACATCACTACAATTATTCATTATAATACTCATCATGATGGAAGACATATGTCCTGTTCAGTTGAGGTATTATCAATACTAATATTCATGGCAGGTTATGAACTTCTCTGTAGTTTTTAACATTTTATGTAATTGGACAATGAAGATTCTTGACCCTTGTGAATGATTTCATGTCCAAAATTACTAAGAGAGAGCAAAAAAGTTGGGAGTATGGGATAAAAATAGTTGCTCTGTTTGGATTTCTGTTGTTGTTGTTGTTGTTGTTTTTGTTTTGTTTTTGTTTTTTTCAAGACAGAGTTTCTCTGTATAGCCCTGGCTGTCCTGGAACTCACTTTGTAGACCAGGCTGGCCTCAAACTCTGAAACCTGCCTGTCTCTGCCTCCCGAGTGCTGAGATTAAAGGCATGCGCCACCACGCCCAGTGTATTTTGCTTTTCTTGTTGTAAATATGCATGCACTATGTATAAAAACATAACAACTTTACAGGAAGTAAGAAAACAAACAAATAAAGAATATAGCCGAAACAAAATAAAGGAACAAGTACCCTGAAATATTAAGTAAAAGTAAAATATGCAAACCATTTGTTGAAATATTAGATAAAAATAAAGAGAACTATTTGTGTAAGTTTTGCTCAATGGAAAAATGTTCATCTATGATGTATAAGATTTTAGGTTCTAATCTCATCACTACCAACAAAATAGAGATCAGTCGGATGTAAAGTTCATTATGAACACAAGTTATAAATTAGCCAGTAATTCATGACTCAATTTTTAAGATTTAAATATAGTTTGGTCCTAAAATTTGTAGGCAGACTCTATGGCCACTCACTCCATTGGTTCTGAAAAAGATACAGATGATATCAAGAGTAATCACCTGTGGAGATAGAACATGAGTTTGATGCAAATATCTCTTATCTATTGAACCTCAATTCTGGAACTCATAGCCACATTATGAAAAATAAAGGTCAAGAAGGGACTACAGATGAATAGAAGTTAGAGAGACAGAAAACATGGGAGTAAAGATTGACTACCTAAAAAGTGAATCAAGGATTCTGATTCTTCTTTCTACTCTTAGACTCCATCCAATTCTCTCACTTCCCCATTTGTCCTGCTACTTGTCTTCAATTTGTTCATTTTCTCTTGTCTTTGTTTTTTTCATTTACTGAAAATGGATTTTTTCATATAATATATTCTAATTATTATTGCTCTCATATACCATCTCTTGATATCCTTCCACTTCCCCTCTCCACATCCTTTCTCTCTTTCAAAAACAAACAGGCATCTGAAAAATGAAGTAAAATAAGATAAAACAAAACAAAACAAACAAACAAACAAAAAAGAGTACAAAACAAACAGAAAGAAAGGAAACAAAGAAAGAATACAAAAACCATATAGAGATGCAGAGACTTGTAATTCTACAAAGTAAACATTTTTTTATAAGATAGTACTTTCTATTTCTCTTGGAGTAAACAAACTTAGAATATGCTATTCAATAAGAAATATTTCCCAGAAACATGTCAGGGAGTGGTTGTACACTCCTTGCTTCATCATAAACAAAACATGGTCATCTACAAATAAAAGTCAAAGACAAAAAATATTATATGGTATAGTATGTCTTCCAAATAAAGATTATTTTGTCCTCTTAATATAATATCAATTAAGAAAGATAATATTACTATACTTATACAGGTGAAATAATCACAATTTTGAGGTCATTCTTAGCATGGTGTTAATTCCAGGCCAGCCAGGGCTCCCTAGGAAAACCCTGTCTCCAAATTCCTAGGAGGAAAGAAAGAGGAGAGAGAGAGAGAGAGAGAGAGAGAGAGAGAGAGAGAGAGAGAGAGAGAGAAAACAAAGAGAAACCTTTTAAACAATGGCATCATATGGAAATGTAATAACAATCTGGAGACCCAGAAGAAGAGCCAGTTTATGAAAGCATGGATAATTAGAAAATTGCATTATTTTTGTAACACATTGAGGGAAACGGGACTATTCAAGACCAGGCATAAATAACTGTAAAATTCCCACAGAAAGTAGTATAAACAAAACTAAAATTCAAAGCTTGTATCTCTCATTAACATTATTGTGTAAAATAAAAACAAGACTTTTAGCTAAAAGAATCCAACCATATGTTAATAGAATTATGCACAATGGCCAAATGAGAATTATCCTATAAACAGAATTGTTTCAATTTATTGAACATTTTTATGAACTTTAAAAGGGAAACTAGATAAACTCAACAAATTCATAAGAAAAAAATTCAACTTCTTTCTTTCTTTCTTTCTTTCTTTCTTTCTTCCTTCCTTCCTTCCTTTCTTTCTTTCTTTCTTTCTTTCTTTCTTTTAAATTAATTCTTCTCTTTTATATTATATCCTGGCCACAGTTTCCCATCACTTCTCTCCTCTCAGTCCAACATACTTTTAAAATTTATATATAAAAATATTTATTCACAAATAAAATCCTTCAGTCTAACAAATATCTAGCAAAATATCAGGGATGTAACCTTCCATCTAATGAAAACATGGTAAATCCTTCATCCCTAATAATTGAAATAAAGAGAGGTATCCTTTTCTTTCACTGCTTGTTCAGTACTCTATAGCAGATTTTAGCTGGTACCAAAATGTAACTGAGATTAAAAGTTTTTAGAATGGAAGGAAAAAAAAACTGTATATCAGAAACCTACAATTTACCAAGATACAAAATTTGGCATTTACAAAAAAAAAACCAAAAAACAAAAAACAAAAAAAAAACAAAAAAAACAAAAACAAAAACAAAAAAAGAACAAAACAAAAACAAAAACAAAATACTATGGAAAATAGTTTAGAAGAATGATGTTGGAAGATGTACAATCAACACAAGGGAGTCAAATGTGTGTTTATGCTGGAAACAAAATCATACAATCTAAATTTAAAATATTCTGGACAATATATTGATAACTAAATATAGAAATGATAGTGTATATTATTTTATTAATTCTTAGATAATTCCACATAGGTATTGTGTGGTTTGTATATGCTTGAAGCAGGGAGTGTCACTATTTTGAGATGTGACTTTGTTGGAGTAGGTGTGGCCTTATTGGAGTAGGTGTGTCACTGTGAGCATGGGCTGTAATACCTTAGCCCTAGCTGCCTGGAAGCCAGTATTCTGCTAGAAGCCTTCAGATGAAGATGTAGAACTCTCAACTTCTCCTGAACCATGCCTGCCTGGATGCACCATGTTCCCCCTGAAACTCTGAACCTGTAAACCAGCCCCAATTACATGTTGTCCTTATAAGAGTTGGATTGGTCATGGTATCTGTTCACAGCAATAAAACCCTGACTAAGACAAAAATTGGGCCGGGCTGTGGTGGCACACACCTTTAATCCCAGCACTCCAGACCAGGGGGGGGGGGGCAGAGACAGAGGCAGGAGGGTTTCTGAATTCGAGGTCAGCCTGCTCTACAAAGTGAGTCCAAGACAGCCAGGGCTATACAGAGAAACCCTGTCTTGAAAACAAACAAACAAAAAAAGACAAAAATTGGTACCATGGTCTATGGTACTGCTATGATAGTCCTGGCCATGCTTTTATTTGGCACAATGTGCACTTTGGGACACTGGGTTTCAGAAGCAGTAGAATCCTTTAAGTAGGGTTTAATGGAGTATCCTACTAGGAATATGGAAGACTTTGGTCCTGAGAGTGATTTGAATTGGACATACCTGGACCAAGGGGTTTTAGTGGAGAAGAATTTTAATATGTAGCATAGAGAATTTTTTGTGATATTGTGGTGAAGAATGTGACTGCTTTTTGCCATCGACCAAAAAGGCTGCCTGAGGCTAAGGTGAAGACATTTAGATTAACTGCCTTAATAAAGAAGTCTCAAAACAACCTGGTATAAATTCTGTCCTATGGTTACTAAAATTCAGTCTTATGACGAACATTTTATTTTATTTTGTTTGTTTGTTTTGTAACTGATTATTTTATTGATTTGCACTTTAAACACTGTCCTCCCTCCTGGTCTCCCCTCCACAAAACTCCCAACCTATCCCTCCTCCCATTTGACTATACGAGGGTCCTCCCACCCATCAACTCAGGCCTTATATATCAGAAGACACCAGAGCATAGGTGATGCCAGTACCATGGGATGATCATCAAAAACAGTAGCAGCAATATAGTGTAGTTAACCAGAGCCTAAAATGCTACAGAGGGCAGAGCTGGAGATGTGACCCTAGCCCTTTGGAGGAGCCCAGAAAATCATTTGTAGAACCCAGACATTGGAACAAGAAGCTATGAACTTGAAATTACCTTGGAGACCCAAAAATGTTAAAGATACCAGAGCCATGGGATACTAGCTAAGGAAAGTTGTGAACCTCGAGTAGAACCAGCCCTGGAGAAAGAAGTTTGTTGCAGACAACAAAGATGAAAAAGAAGTTGGATATCTGAAGACCACTTTGACATCAGGCATGGGGATATTTGGAGTTTGTGCAGCTGTTTTCCTGTCTTGCCTTGGGGACTGTAACTAAGTGATTGGATGACTCTCAGAAGATACTTTGAACTTTGGAGTTTTAATATTATTGAGACTGCTATAAACTATGGGGACTTTGTAAGTTGGACTTAATGTACTTTTTTACTATGCTATCGCTAGTAACGACCCCCATAGACTCATGTTTTTGAACAAGCATATTGGGGCCAGGGACTGGCATGTAATAATTTATACATGCTTGACCCAGGCAGTGGCACTATTTGGAGGTATGGCCTTGTTAAAGTAGGTGTGTCACTGTGGGTGTGGGCTTTAATAGCCTAGTACTAGCTGCCTGGAACCAAGTATTATTCTAGCAATCTTTAGATGAAGATATAGAACATTCAGTGCCTCCTGCACCACACCTGCCTGGATTCTGCCATGTTCCCAGCTTGATGATAATAGCTGCTCTTTGTTTTAATGGTCTCCATTTGCTACATGAATCTTCTTCGATAATGGGTGTAAGCTACATTTATCCCATGAGTATAAGTATTACAATGCAGTTAGCAACTATTCAAGTTTAGGAAACACATAGTGGCAGGTTTCACAAAATTAACAGTCACAGGTAAATTTTGAAACAGCCATAAATACCTTTCTATAGAGTAGGATATAGATACAAGTGGTGATTGTTGGCTACTCCAGGATATAAATGTCACTACAGAATTTTTGGAATAACTTGTCACGCTGGTCATTGTTGTTTGTTGACATTACAAGTGGATGGGACTATTTATTGCTTTTCTCCAGCTTTCATGGCCTCTGATACAACAGCTAATTTTCAAGAAGGAGTCTTCCATATCATATATATATATATATTCCTTTATATCCTGTATCTGAAGTATGTGGTATCTTCTTCAGGAACTGTTTTCTTCATTTTTTACTTTTTTTGGGGGGGTGGGACTAATATGAGCAGCAATGAGAATAATGAGTTATATGAGAATACTGTTTGAGAGGGGATTCTCTTAGACTCTCCTGACTAACAACTCAAAAGAATATTTGAAATAGTCACAATGACTTTTCATTGAATATTTTCAATGGGAGATATTTTCACCTGAACTGATATAACTTTAAAGGAGCACAACTTAAACTGAGCAGAGCTCATTTTTCTTCCTCTGAATTACTGGTAATCAATAATCCAGGCTCAAGACTTAGAACTGCTGTTTTAGCCATACTATAAAATGTATAATGTACAATAGATGACCTTTTGTGTAACTACTTGATTTTCCTGGCATGCTATTCTTGAGGTTCATCCAGGCTTTATATTTAACCTTATCATTTAAAATCTGTAATTTATTCTAGTGCACATATGTACCCCAATTTTTGTTGATCCTACCATTTTATAGTTACAGGTGATATAACAGTGGTTTTCATCAAAGAAGGCTAAAGATACATCACAAAATAAAATATCAAATCTTTAAGAAGTAAGATTAATGCTTGCTGCCTCTTTTTATGGAATTTTTAATTTATAAATTTCCATGCGGTATATTTAGATGATATGCTTCTCACCACCTCAATCCCTCTCAGATCCTCTTTATGCACCACGAAACTTCATGTTCTCTCTCACTCTCTTTAAAAATAATAAACATTAAAATTTTTTAAAAGGAAAACAAAAATTTAAAAATACCTTTTTAAAAATGGAAGAAAAAATTCATTTCTAAAACAAACAGTCCTTAAAAAGAAGGGAAAATGAAATCTATTTTGTATTTTTTAGTTTCCAATAGATTAGACAATGTAATCGCATTGGAATCCTTGTCTGCACTACTGTCTGTACCTGACCTGATTTATAGCACAGCATATACACCGACAGCACGTGCACAATGGGCAACTGGAGGAACCCAGGAGTTTGGCATCCTAAGTTCAAGCATTTAGTCTCTAATAGAATGCACTACATATTCATCAGTAAAATAACAGGGCTTTGTTTTTTGTGTTTTGTTTTTTTGTAAATATACAATTACTCTCACATAGCAATGTATAGAAAATCAATAGCAATGCCTGATACGATGTCTAGTTTCCTACCAGGGTTGTGCCAGGTTATGTCTACAAATAACTCAAACACTGACACCTACAGAAACACTGATATTTTGGTAAGATAATGAAGACTACATGCCCATCACTTAGCAAAAACATTATGGAGTTCCAATAGGACTATTCTGAGAAAAGCAACAACAACAACAACAACAAAAACAAAAAACAAAAAAAAAAAAACAAAACAAAACTACTGCACACAGATGTTAATGTATTTTTCATTTTGCATTTTGAATAAAACTGTATCCTCTATGTTACCCCTGTCAGGTGAAGAAACATACAAAAAAAACAAAATATCTTTTCCCCTTGCTATTCCAGCTGTGACTCCTCAGTGTCTCTATCATATGAACAAAACATATCATATAACATGAGTTCTCTTTGTAAAGTATTGGCCATAGAGGATTGGGTTTTTGTTGTTGTTTTGGTTTTTTGTGGGATTTTTTTTTAATTTGACCCAAGAACTGAACTATGCTGAAACATCTATAAAAAGCTGTGAAAGTCTGAATGACAAATCACTATCAACCTTGGAATTTTCACGTTCTTCTGATGAATATGGAGCTCTATTAAAATCTAAGCTTGCACTGAAGCCGGAGCCCGTGACAAGAACTTCTTTTGCCCTGGATATAAACCAAACTCTACTCATAGAGAAAAGATTACTTCACATCCGTAAATGGAGCTTTAGATTTATAGTTATATTTCCACTTTCCACAGTCTCAAAGCAGATGCCAGTGTAAGAGTACCCCAAAACTACAAGGCAAATGTCTTCCAAATCTGGATAGATCTTCCATGAATTTTGAGGGTCTGGGTCTTAATAAACTACCTTAGGAGAGCAATTGCCTCACTTGGATATCTATCCTTCTAAACTTAAAGGTCAACCTTTTGCTGGATATTGTATCTTACAACATTTAAGAAATTCAATTCATGGGGCTAGAGGGTTGCCTCAGTGGTTAAGAGTACTGACAGCTTTTTCAGAGGCCCCGAGTTCAATTCCCAGCAACCACATGGTGGTTCATAACCATCTGTAATAGAATCTGATGGCCTTTGCTGGCATGTCTAAAGACAGTGTCCTCACGTATATAAAGTAAATAAATATTTTTATATAATACTTTAAAATTTTTTTTATTAGATATTTTCTTGATTTACGTTTTAAATGCTATCCCAAAAGTCCCCTATTCCCTCTCCCCGCCCTGCTCCACTATCCACTTACTCCCACTTCTTGGCCCTGGTGTTCCCCTGTACTGAGGCATATAAAGTTTGCAAGACCAAGGGGCCTCTCTTCCCAATGATGGTCGACTAGGCCATCTTCTACTACATATGCAGCTAGAGACACGAGCTCTGGGGGTACTGGTTAGTTCATATTGTTGTTCCACCTATAGGGTTGCAGACCCCTTCAGTGCCTGGCAAATACAGAAGTGGATGCTCACAGTCATCTATAGGATGGAACACAGGGCCCCAAATGGAGGAGCCAGAGAAAGTACACAAGTAAATAAAATTTAAAAGCAAAACAAAACAAATAAAAGAAATTCAATTCACTGAAAGAGTGAGGAAAACTTAGATGTTTTTAAAATAATCTATACATATTCTAGAATAGATAAAATAAAATCATATTCAAATCTCTAGTTCTTTGTTTTATATGTATATTAAATAAGTGTATTTTATACCAAATTAATTATGAATTTTGAAGATTTATATTTCAAGTCAATAATTATTTTGGAAATATGTTATATAATATGAATGAAAAAATACAATAGCTCATTTGTATTTGAAGCTCATTTTTGTTTCTTTGTTTAAGTAAAGAAAAAGATAACATTACAGTTAATTGAAATAATATGTGGGTGAAAACCTATTCTAGTGTCTGTATAAAACTAAGTGGATTTCTAATATACTAAAAATAGAACAAAGAATAAATTGCTATTTTATAGACCGAAACAAGTTTTAATGTAGAGAATTGCTTAGGATGCAGGTTGAGGGACATAAGTTTAAAAAAGAAAAGAAAAGAAGACTGAAATACTTCAATGAATGCTTAGAAGAGTAGCTGGTATGTCTGTCTTGGAAAACAGACATGTAAAGCTTCTATAATTTTTCTCACATTTTTAAACAAATACTATTGTACGTGAAAAGGAGATTATTCTGCAGTGCTTTAATATAGGAAGTTTAAATTTTCCTTAATCATTTTTGGAGTTAATGTTAAATGCAGTTACGACAAAAACAAGTTTGTCATCATTTTCTGAGAAGTCCTTTGTATTATATGTGAAACTGTAAGAATTTGGAACTTATGGTTGGATAGAGCATCTTTTGGACATATTCTCAGGAGTGATATCACTGAATCTTGAGGTAGATTGATGCCCAATTTTCTGAGAAACTGCCATACTGATTTCCAAAGTGGGTTTATATATTTGCACTCCTACAAGCAACATAGGAAAGTTCTTACTCCAAGTCCTAGAGACAATGAGCTATCACCTTCCCTTTATCGGCCCAATCATCAGCTCTCCTTTATTTTACAAATTAAGGTGGGAAGAAGGTTTATAGGAAATCACCTGAGTGCTGACTCATTCCTTGTTTGAAGGCCCTCACAGGAGAACAAATGAGCATCAAATATAATTAGCCCCAGGGCTATCCACAACAAGTCCCTATCAGCTAACAGCACTCTGGAAATAGACCCTAGTCTGCAGAAGTGTTAAGAAGTGTTAAGTGCCAGAGAAGCACCAGAAGTTTTTTGGTGTGATGCTTTCCATGCAGATACAACAAAAGATGACCAGCAAAGAAGAACAAGGAGAACCTATACCAAACAGCCTCTTCAGTAAGGACCAACAATGAAAAACAAACAATTGTAAGGTGTACCAATACCCCAAAGCAACATACACTGTCTTTTAGGTTATATTTATATGTAAAAGCTGTATGATTCACTGTATTATGGTTATAACAATAAGTCATTTTACTACTAAGTTCCTTTAGCATAATAATAGTAGGTTTTTCCCTACATCCCAAGACCTATGTGATCTCAGATTCTTAGCTATTTTAGTATATTGAAAGATGGGCTCTAACACATATAATTTCCACTTCATATCCCCATTTCTGTTTTTAAAAAATTCACTTTTTCTCTAAAATTATCAATTTACACACAATAGAAACAATTATAAGAACCATAAGAACCATAAACAATTATAAGAACCCAGACTCTTGATGGACAACAAAGAATGGACAGACAACACAGAGACTGAATAGACAACACTGATACTAGGTAACACAAAACCTGGGTAGAAAATGTTACAGCTAGCTTTTTAAAATACTAATATTTTTTTTTTCTGCTTGGACACCAAATAGGAATTCTTCACTCCAATTCATCCAGAAGCAATTATATAAGAAAATGGTCAGCCCAACACTTTAAGTTGATTTGCACAATATTTTGGAGAAATCAGTAACTGAGACAAATAGTCTATGAGACTGAATCACCTGGGCTATTTTCTTTCTTTTTTTTTTTTAAGATTTATTTATTATTATTATGTCTAAGTACACTGTAGCTGTCTTCAGATGCACCAGAAGAGGGCGTTGGATCTCATTACAGATGGTTGTGAGCCACCATGTGGTTGCTGGGATTTGAACTCAGGACCTTTGGAAGAGCAGTCGGTGCTCTTAACCACTGAGCCATTTCTCCAGCCCCTGGGCTATTTTCATTTGTGAAGACACTCATGTCTCAGCTGATAAAAGGTTTTCCAAGGTCAGATCTAATTTTGATAGGTTTTGCTGGTAATTATATTTTTCATCCCTGTAGATACATAAGCATAACCTTGTCCCCATCTTAAAACTATTGAAGGTTTCCATTGTAATGTCAACATATCCTTATAGTATATATTGGTTGGATTAGTTTCTCAGGTTTTGTTTGTTTGTTTATTTTAACAACCAAGTGTCTTGAAGCTGCTGTTGTAACCTTATGACCAATAAAAAGAAATTTTAGAGTTAACTAAGCATCATTTAGTCTGTCCCAGGTGGGTTCTACCCTCCCTGTTTATTTAATAAGGATCTCTTTTAAAATATAATGGGCTCTTTTTGACAATTGTTTGTCCTATGAGATTGTGTGGTATACCAGTAACATGCACTATATGCAAAGAAATGCTTTATCTTATTGTATACATGTGAGGGAGCATTGTTCATTTCAATTTGTGGAGCTAGCTCCATAATTGCCATTATTTCCATTAAATGTATAATTATACAATGAGCCACTTTGGAATTTAAAGAAGTTACCCTTTAAAACTCTATGTGTCAGTAGAATGGTGTATAAACCTTAGTTTTCTGAATCTGCAAAATAGAAAACATCCATCTGCAAAATGTCATTAGGGAGGGTGTCCTTAACATTACTTCTAGGAGGTAATGAACTTTGGTTATATAGAGGACATGTGGAACTGTGTGTGTGTGTGTGTGTGTGTGTGTGTGTGTGTGTGTGTGTGTGTGCGTGCGTGCGTGCGTGTTGTTTTTATTTCTTTGGCTTGTTTCCAAGTAATGGGAATTGATTTAATTCCATTTTTTCCATAAACATGTTGTTTCTCATGAAAATTTGAGGCTTCTTAAACATTTTCTATTAGTGATTGGTCAATTTCCTCATTTTCTTGAGCTAATGGATTGGCCAAACTGGTAGCAGACCAAATATTTGTAATATATAATGTATAGTTTCTACTTCTGATAGCTTGGTGAAATGCTATAAATAACAAAGTTAATGCTGAGTTATTGGGAACAAATTCAGCAGTCTCTACATGTAAAACAGCTCCTTTTCCATATAAATAATCAGTTATTTTGGTAAGAGATTCAGAATAATCAAATAATACCATAAAGATTGCATGCAATTCTGATTTATAAACTGATATATATGGAATTTTGACCACCTTCCTTATTTTATTCAACTTTATAACCTACCATTCCTATCTTTCTTCGATCAGTATGAAAAGTTGGTGCATCTGGGACCATGTAGAGACTGCCATATCCAGGGATCCACCCCATAATCAGCATCCAAACGCTGACACCATTGCATATACTAGCAAGATTTTGTCGAAAGGACCCAGATGTAGCTGTCTCTTGTGAGACTATGCCGGGGCCTAGCAAACACAGAAGTGGATGCTCACAGTCAGCTAATGGATGGATCACAGGGCTCCCAATGGAGGAGCTAGAGAAAGTACCCAAGGAGCTAAAGGGATCTGCAACCCTATAGGTGGAACAACATTATGAACTAACCAGTACCCTGGAGCTCTTGACTCTAGCTGCATATGTATCAAAAGATGGCCTAGTCGGCCATCACTGGAAAGAGAGGCCCATTGGACACGCAAACTTTATATGCCCCAGTACAGGGGAACGCCAGGGCCAAAAAGGGGGAGTGGGTGGGTAGGGGAGTGGGGGTGGGTGGGTATGGGGGACTTTTGGTATAGCATTGGAAATGTAAATGAGCTAAATACCTAATAAAAATGGAAAAAAAAATAGACACACACACAAAAAAAGAAAAGTTGGTGCATCTGGAATTGTACATGTTAGAATCAAATTAGTACTTTAAATAAACTGTATATGTTTCAGATATGTATTACTAATTTCACACAAATAACCTCTTTGCAAATCTTTTGTCACCCAAAAATTTTGTAAGAGGTATTCCAATTTCAGCTGGTTCTGTTACTGACAATTGGCATAGTCTTATTCTATCTTTATAACTAATTAAGAAAACTTTTTTACCTATGTCTTCTCTTTTTTTCTTTCTTTTTTCTTTTTTTGTTTTTAACTTTTTGTTTTTGTTGGGTTTTTGTTCTTGTTGTTGTTGTCTTTTTTTTTAAACTAAATTTTTATTAGATATTTTCTTTATATACATTTCAAATGCTATCCCAAAAGTTCCCTATACTCTCCCCCTGCCCTGCTCCCCTACCCATCCACTCCCACTTCTTGGCCCTGGCATTCCCCTGTACTGAGGCATATAAAGTTTGCAATACCAAGGGGCCTCTCTTCCCAGTAATGGCCGACTAGGCCATCTTCTGCTACATATTCAGCTAGAGATAAGAGCTCTGGGGGTACTGGTTAGTTCATATTGTTGTTCCACCTATAGTGTTGCAGACACCTTCAGCTCCGTGGGTGCTTTCTCTAGCTTCTCCATTGGAGGCCCTGTGTTCCAACTTATAGATGACTGTGAGCATCCACTTCTGTATTTGTCAGGCACTGGCATAGCCTCATACGAGACAGCTATAACAGGGTCCCTTCAGCAAAATCTTACTGGCATATGCAATAGTGTCTGGGTTTGGTGGCTAATTATGGGATGGATCCCCGGATGGGGTATTCTCTGGATAAGAACACATGCTATGAGCATGTGAAATGAGCTAGGGAAACCTATTCCATAATACTGTCTTTGTTGTGATTATAAAAAGATAGATAAAAAGTGTTTGGTGGATGGGAGGTGAGGTGTGGGGAAAGGGGGTGCTTCTGTGGGCCCATGCTGAGGCATCCCTTTCCTTGAGGAACCAGGGGCAGTATTCAGGGCATGGGGAGGAGAGTTGAGAGAGGAGTAGAGACAGAGAAAGGGAGAGAGAAGGAGAGAGAGGGAGAGAGAGAGAGAGGGAGAGAGAGAGAGAGAGAGAGAGAGAGAAGAGAGAGAAGAGAAGAGACGAGAGAGAAGAGAAGACAAGAGAAGAGAAGAGAAGAGAAGAGAAGAGAAGAGAAGAGAAGAGAAGAGAAGAGAAGAGAAGAGAAGAGAAGAGAAGAGAAGAGAAGAGGATAAGAAAAGTAAAGAAATAGAGGAAGGCTATGAGCAGGTGTAGAAAGAGTAGGGAGGGGAATGTGCGGCAGGGGGTGGGGGGAAGAGGACAGAGTGAGCACAAGAAGGTAAGAGAGAGAGAGAGAAATGGGCAAGCAGCCCCTTTTATAGAGTCAGGCACACTTGGCTGTTGCCAGGTAACTATGGGACAGAGCTTAGAGGAAAGGCTAACAAACATTCCTTTGCATAATGAGCCCAGTAGGAGAATGATTTGAAGGTAAAATGAGCAGAATACAATCAAGTTTCAGATCAATTTGATCCACATATGCCTCTTGCACTCTTTATTCTATAAGAGTTAATGCTTTTTCTGCTTCAGCTGCTAAATGTCAGAGAAGTGGTGTCTGGGAGCAACAAAAGTAATCATTTTAAGCCAATTCATGTCAATTATTATTATAGGCCATGATTTTGGTAAGATAGCAAAGGAAGTCCAGGCTATAAAGGACATATTGGTTGAATTACATTATTATCTGTTCTTAAATCTCTTCTCATCCTCAGTCTTCCTGATTTTTTTTTTAGGGGAATTCCTAGAGCTGGTTGAGACTCCAGCTGCTCTTATACCAGTTGTTCAAGTACCTACAATTTTTGTTTTGTTATGGGCCAGCATTCTTATCATACATGTCAGTTTGAAAATCATTTTAGGGGCAAGGCTGTTGATAAGTAAGCTGTAGTCTCATATAGTTTTGGAAACTCAGTCCCTGTGATATCATGTGTTTAGATAATTGGCAAAACTTGAGGTTGTTCTCTATCAACCATATCAATATCTTCCCCAGAAGCATCTACCATATCACACTTAATTTCATTATTTGCTGTTTCTGGAATTGCAGAAGTAATAGTTTGAGTATTACATTGTTGTCAAAGATCCCTTCTCCCTATGAGTATATCAGCCACATAAGTTCTCAACATCCATGTGTACACTTTTGGTTCCGCACAGGTAATCTATCAGAGACTTTGTCTGATTTTTGATAATTTACCAACACCTATAAACTGTGTGTAAACAATTCTGAAGTATCGTCTGGATTCCAAGACTTTTGAGAAAATATATTAACATCAGCTCATGTAACACAAAACTTTCTATGTCAACACCGTTCATTTGTAGCATTCATTTGGGACTCAGATCATTAACCACTGTTTGCTACACACACATTTCCCAGTACTCTCAAAAGTCCTGTGGTCTTGCCCTTGATAAAAGGGAGCAAAAACAATAGAGCAATTTTATCCCTGTAATAATTTGGATATCCTTTTTTTTCACATATGCCATGATTTTTATTTCTTCCTTGCTATCCCCATCTAATATGACTGGATGCACAATAAATTTTTAAGAAGTTAGGGCACGTCTTTCCAATAAAATTCTCATTGGCTCTGAGCAAAAAAGACTACAGATACCAGTGACTAACTTGGTACATTCAACTTTTGGGGAGAGTGTAATCAACATATATTTGTTCATATCCAAATCTTCACTTCCTTCTGTAGCAGGTATATGATCAGAAATACTTAGTTCTGATTTTACTGCCTGCTTGGTACCTCCTGTCTGACCAAACAAAAATTGCTCATCTTGTTTGCTGCAGCGTTCCAAACTGACAGGCTGTTTTAGCAGGACAGTTTTAGAAATACAGGTTGCAGGTGAAGACAGAGCAATCCAGAGAATAAGAAGAATCAGAAGATTAGAACAGATTACTAGAATTACATTGAGGCCAATGAGAGCAAATCAGTGAGAAGCCAAGCTTGGATCAGTCAGCTTGGAGAGAAATAGAGGCCAGAACAGCTCAGTTGATCCAGCCAGTCAGAAATGTTGGGGTTATTTAGCAGTAAGCTTCTGATATGACAATCACATCTGGTTAGTAACAGTTACTTTTACACATATATACCTGAAAGAAATCTTAAGAAACAAAACCAGCAGAATACACTATATAAAAATGTATACACTCTTTAAAAAATACAATAAAAAATAAAAGGAACCAGAAATAGCATTTATGATGCAGGAGAGAGACAATAATACTATAGTAAAATTATAGTCCTAACTCTGGATTCTCCAGAAATAATGCATTTAAACAAGCAATGACAATACAGTTCTTGCTTTTTACATATAGTTTCAAGGAAAAAATCTTAATTATTGCAATCCTTAAATCAAACACCTCTAGTAACATCTAGTAGCATCTAACAAAGCATGGGTTCAATATGATTCTTTTAACAAATGTCTATATTGGGAATAATGGCTGTAAAACACAAATTTAAATATGTTATTTTAATGTTTAAGTACTAGGTATAAATGTATGTTCATGTGTGATCATATGAATGTGAGTACATATGTGCATAGAATCCAGAACAGTTCCAGATCTCCTGGTGCTGGAATTACCATTATCTGTGATCCAATAAACTTGGATATAAGAATTGAATTCAGATCTTCTGTCAGAGTAGCACACACAACCTTGAGTCCTGTAACAAGTTTGGAAAAAAATAGTAAGAAATATATTAACCCTGAAAGCCAAGATGGATTCTGTATAAACTTAGTTTTACACATTTACATGTATGTATATGCATATATATGTGTTTTCCATATAAATGTGTCAAAAATAACCCTTATTTACAATAAAATAAATCTTTAAAAATCTCTAAAATCTATGAATTTATGATAAAATGAATCTATCCATCATTGTATTGGAATTTAAATTAATGCTACTGTAATTCAGTTTCTTCTTCCCCTTACATGGAAATTCTTATTAGAGAGTCAATTGATAGTCCAAGAAAGCACTACATTTATCATCTTTAATATCATTTGTAAATATGTTCAGTGTATGATGTAGTATTAATACTTGGGCTTATAGTTTTATTGTATTCATTCTAAGGATTTCATATAATTTTTCAAAACATTAAATAAAGATATAAGAAATCGTTGCTAGGCATTTGATTTTTATAACATTTTATATTTTTTCATGATATTGCTTATAAATCTCTATCTGTATTTAAAACATTTTAATTTATTTCATGACATTCTTTAAAAACATGTATTATTTGCTTGTATCACTATATCCACTTGTATCTTTTAACCTTGGAAGAGAAAAATTCTGTAGATCTGTGACAAAGAGAACCTTGAATTATTCTCCCACTATATGAGAAAGTCTCTAAAATCACTTTTCTTGCAACTTTTGCTGTGCTTTCAGACCCTGGAGAAAAACTAGAAGCTTCAGGAAACTAGCAAAGAATTAATAGTGCTGGTTTTGATTTGATTGTTCCATTGTTCTTTCTATGTTTATTATAATGGTTTCTAGGAACTAATAAGTGAGCATTGCTATAAATCACTGATAAATTTATACATTTCACTAAGAATATTGACAGAAACAAAAGCTGTATTGTATTTGTTAAACTGATGCAATTAGTTCATTTACTCTACAAATGCAGTGAATAAGAAACTTGTTTCCTTTATTCATTCATTAAGCTAGTTAGGTTCATTTTTAGTTACTGTTTCCTTTATTGGCTTCATTTTTTAGCTGTTAGTTTGTGTGTTTTCTGAGACAAAGACTGGATCTGGTGGTCCTGAAACCCAATCTGTAGCTTAAATTTTCCTCAAATTGAAGCAAACCTCCCACCATACACTGGAATACTGGGATAATAGACAAGCGTTAGCATATTAATATTTTATTAATATAGAATATCAATTCATTCCCAA
Source organism: Mus musculus (assembly GCF_000001635.26). Classification (NCBI taxonomy): domain Eukaryota; kingdom Metazoa; phylum Chordata; class Mammalia; order Rodentia; family Muridae; genus Mus; species Mus musculus. The sequence goes on from NC_000067.6 coordinate 111,618,932, forward strand.
ATTAGCTTAGATGAGTTAAAAATTTTTTTGGTATTTATATACTACTGATTGTATCCTGATGATTTTTTACATGTAAACTGATGAAAATATTTATGTATTTAAAAATATTTGGATATCTGTGTCTTGGGTTCAATGTCCAATTCACTGTGTGGAGAAGTATTTCTTCCCTTTTTGTGGCTATTATGATTTTGCTAGCATTCATAAGAAAACAAAATGAAACAAAAACAAACAAAAATCAACAACAACAAAAAACAAGCCAGTCTATTTTTTATATGATATTTTAAACTGACGATTAAGTCTTAATCATTTTTTCTAGAAATTTAGATATTCTTGTTTCTAATCAGGAATTGTTACATTTATATTACTTTTATTAGGAAATTGATATGTGTACAGAATTCCCCAATGGACAGACAGACAAGAACACCATGTTTGTTCCCAATCTCTGTTTACTTGCTATAGATATGATTATTTAACTGCCTTCTGTCTTCCCTCCCTTTTTCTCACAATCTCTCCTTATTTAGTGTTTCTTTTTGTCTACACTTTTATGTTTTTTTTCCTTCTTCAGATGCTTTTATTGTTGAATTTTGTTATTTGACTCATTTTACTATATGTTTTGAGACAGGAACTTTCTATGTAGGTTGGCCAAGTTCTTAGGCCTTAAGTTCATGGTCCTTTTGACTTAGCCATGCCAAAAGGTTGGATATAAAACAAAATAGTCTTATTTTATTAAAATTATCTTATGTAAATTATTTTTGTTCATATGATTAATAGCACTAAACTTATATCATTAGTTCTTTATTAAAGCGGTTCTTTACTGCATACCGTACCACCTCCTTACACTTAGCTTATTTAATGTATAATTTTATGCTGTATCTGATTTCCCATGTTATAATTGTTACTTTTGTTGTTTCAGTTCTACCTGCATGATACAATTCAGAATTTTATCTTAAGTGCATCAAGGTTGAAGAAATCATCATGCTTGTTATTCTTACGTGATTTCTTAATATTATAATTGCTGATCATAGGCACTGTAAAATTTCTTTGCTTTTATTCCATTCATATGATAATATACGATTTGTAATTTAATTTCCACAAATCTGTATTGATTTACTTTATTCTTAACTATTTCAATAATACTGTTTTTCTGTTCTGCCAGGAATAACTAGACATGACTAGATTAAAACATCAACTTCAATTCAATCTCCCTTCCACTGAAATCATGAAATTCTAAGGCAGGAGATAGATAGCCTGGTAGAACCAAGTCATTCTTTTTTATCACAGCTGTGTTTTCTATTTAAAATAAAATACAGGTCATGTGTTGCAGCCTTTGTAAATTTTTCTTCAGATATGAGAATATTGTTGATTCTCTTTTTACATTTAATTTACATCTGCTGTGTGTTTTGAGTTACATGAATGGATTTTTGCCTTAGAACTTATATTCCCTTTATTTATATTTTAGAAATGCATCAATCAATAATAAACTTTCAGCATAGGGCACAGGAACAATGGAGAAGCTGGGGACAGGATATTTCCAGTCTTTACCCGTGCCCCAGAGCTAAGGCTAACCTACAGCCTTCCACACCCAAATCCTACCAAGACAGTCCTGGTCTGCCAGAAGTGCTCTCACTCCTAAGCTCAGAGGTGAAATTACAACTTTCACGACAATAACTGTCCAAAGGAGGACCTGCCAGGAGCACACACTGCACAGGACCAGCTGACCAGCTGGGGATAGGATCCTTCCAGTCTCCATTTGGGCCCCAGAACAGGGCTCTCCCAAGGCCCTACACACTCAAATCTACCCAGGAGAGAGTGGGTCTCCCCAGGAGTGCTTAGACACCTAAGATTACAGGTGCACAGGCCAACAGGAGGGACAAGATCCAGTAAGAGAAAGTAAGAACAACTAACACCAGAGAAAAGCAGTTGGCAAGAAGCAAGGCCAAGAACCAAAACAAAAGAAAACAAGGCTACTTAGCATCATCAGAACCCAGTTCTCTCATCACAGCAAAGTCTAGATACTCCAACACACCAGAAAATCAAGACTCAGATTTAAAGGCACATCATGATGATAGAGGACTTTGAAAAGGACATAAATAACTCCCTTAGTATTACTAGAGAGCACATGTAAACAGGTAGAAGCCATTAAAGAAAAAAACATAAAAATACCTTATAGAATTATAGGAAAACACAACCAAACAGGTGAAAGGATTGAAGAAAACTATTCAGAATGTAAAAATGTAATTAGAAACAATAAAGATATCACAAAAGGAGACAGCCCAGGAGATACAAAACTTAGGAAAGAGATCGCCAATAAAATGCAAGAGAGAAGAGATAATCTCAGGTGCAGAAGATACAAAGAAAACATTGACACAACAGTCAAAGAAAGTGTAAAATGCAAAAAGCTTCTAACCCAAAACATCTAGGAAATCCAGGACACAATGAGAAGACCAAACCTAAGGATAATTTGTTTAGAAGAGAGTGAAGATTCCCAACTTAAAGTGCTGGTAAATATCTTCAACGAAATTATACAAGAAAATTTCCCTATTCTAATGAGAGATGCCTATGAACCTACAAGAAGCCTATAGAATTCCAAATAGGTTGGAACAGAAAAGAAATTCCTCCCATCACATAATAACCCAAACACCAAATGCACAAAACAAAGAAAGAATATTAAAAGTAGTAGGTGAAAAATGTCAAGTAACATATAACAGCAGACCTATCAGAATTATAGCATACCTCTCATCAGAAATTATAAAAGCCAGAAGATCCTGGACTGATATCATATAGCCCCTAAGAGAACAAAAATGCCAGCCCAGGCTATTATACCCAACAAAACTCTAAATTAAGACAGATGAAGAAAACAAGATATTTCATGAAAAAAAAAAACAAAAAAAATTTACATATCTTTAAATTCCAACACAAGTAGGGAAACTACACCCTAGAAAAAGCAAGAAAGTAATCTAACAAACCCAAAACCAGATAGCCACACAAACACAATTTCACCTCTAACAACAGAAATAACAAGAAGCAACAGTCCCTTTTCCTTAATATATCTTAATATCAATGGAATAAATTCTCCAATAAAAGACATTGACTAACAGGCTGAATATGTAATCAAAACTCAGTGTTTTGCTGCAAACAGGAAATACACATCAGTGACAAAGACAGAAACTATCTCAGAGTAAAACGTTGAAAAAAGATTTTCCAAGCAAATGGTTTTAAGAAACAAGCTGGAATAGCCATTTTTAATATCAAATAATATCAACTTTCAACCAAAAATTAACAAAAAATCAGTAAGGACAGTTCACATTCATCAAATGAAAAATCTGCCAAGATGAACTGTCAATTCTGAAAATCTATGATCCAAATGCAAGGGCACCCACATTCATAAAAGAAATTTCACTAAAATTTAAAGCACACATGGCACATCACACATTAATAGTGGGAGACTTCAACACACCACTCTCTTCAATGGACAGATCATGAAAACAGAAACTAAACAAAGACACACAGTAAAACTAACAGAAGTTATGAACCAAATGTTTTTAACACACATACGAAGAACATTTCATCCTATAACAAAAGAATATACCTTCTTTTCAGTATCACATGGTACCTTCTCCAAAATTAACAGTATAATTGGTCACAAAGCAGGCCTCAAAAGACATGAGAGGATTGAAATAATCCCATGCATCCTATTAGATCACCACGAACTAAGGCTGGTCTTCAATAACAACAAAAACAACAGAAAGCTCACATACATATGGAAGGTGAATAACTCTCTATTCAATGATATCTTGATCAAGAAGTATATAAAGAAATTAATGACTTTCAGAATTCAATGAAAAAGAAGGCCAACCATATCCAAACTCATGAAACACAATGAAAGCAGTGCTAAGAGAAAAACTCATAGCTCTGAGTGCCTCCAAAAAGAAACTGGAGTGACACATACGAGCAGATTAAAAGCACATCTGAAAACTCTAGAAGAAAAAGTAGCAAATGCTCCCAACAGGAGCAGATAACAGGAAAAAAAAAATCAAATTCAGGGCTGACATCAACAAAGTGAAAATAAAAAGAACGATTAAAACAATCAACAAAAACAGAAGCTGGTTTTTTTGTTTTGTTTTTGTTTTTGTTTTGTTTTTGTTTTTGTTTTTGAGAATATGGAAAATATAGATTAACCCTTAGGAAGACTAACCAGAGGGCAGAGATGGTTTCCAAATTAACAAAATCAGAAAATAAAACATAACATCAGAAACTAAAGCATTACAAAAAAAGTCATCAGATCCTACTACCAAAGCCTATACAAAACAAAACAAAACAACAAAACAACAAAAAACAAAACAAAAACAAAACAAAAACCTGAAAAATCTGGATGAAGTGGACAATTTTCTCAAAAGATACCAGGTACCAAAGTTAAATCAGGGTCAGATAATCCATCTAAACAGTCCCATATCCCTTAAAGAAACAGAAGCAGTTCTTAAAAGACTCCCAAACCACTACTCCCGCCCAACCCCCAAAAAATTCCCAGGCCCAGATGAGTTTAGTGCAGAATTCTTTCCGACCTTCAAAAAAGACCTAATACCAATACTCTTCAAACTATTCCACAAAATAGAAACAGAAGGAACACTACCCAATTCTTTCTATAAAGCCAAGATTACACTTATACCTAAACCATACAAAGCCCCAACAAAAAAGAGACCAACAGACCAATTTCATTTATGAATATCGATGCAAAAAAACACAATAAAATTCTCAAAAAACAAATCCAGGAACACATCAAAATGTTCATCCGTCATAATCAAGAGGTGTGGCTCAATATACTTAAATCCATCAATGTAATCCACTGTATAAACAAACTCAAAGGGGGAAAACAAACAAACAAACAAACAAACAAAAATTATCATTTTATTCAAGGCCGAGCAAGCTTTTGACAAAATTCAGCACGCCCTCATGATAAAAATCTTGGAAAGATCTGGAATTGGAGGCCCATACCTAAACATAGTAAAAGCAATATACAGCCAACCAGTAGCCAACATCAAACTAAATGGAAAGAAAGTTGAATCAATCTTGCTAAATCATGAACAATGCAAGGCTGCCCTCTCTTTCCCTACCTATTCAATATAGAATTTGAAGTCCTAGCAATAGCAATTAGACAACAAAAGGATGCCAAAGGGATACAAATTGGAAAGGAAGAAGTCAAAACATCTCCATTTGAAGATGGTATGCTATTATACATCAGTGACAGAAAAAAATTTCACCAGTGAGGGAGGTAACCCAATCACAAAGGAACTCACACAATATGTACTCACTGATAAGTGGATATTAGCCCAGAAACTTAGAATACCCAAGATATAAGAATTGTTAGGTATTTAATGTTCAACTTTTGAAACAATGAACTTATATGAATAGGAAGAAACTTTTATCATGCTAGTTAATATAAGCCTTGGTACTTTCCTGAAGGCAAAGTTAAACAGTTTTGGCAATCCTGATGCTCTTCTATTCTTTACATTATTGTAAGAAAGATAGGAATAATATTGAAACAGGGGTTCAAGACAGAGACACAGAAGAGGGCATCTTGTTTCAGGGAACTAACTGCCTTCCTTCCTGCACAGACTTGTGAGACCACAACTTTACTGACAGATCACCCTTGAATAAGTAAAGGGGTTGCACAATATTTTAAGGATCAAAGAAAAGGGATGGTAGTCATATGCCAAGTATTTAAGAAATATAGAAGAGGAAAGAAAGAATTAAATAAGGGTTATAGATAGAACTTCAGTAGAAAGCAAACATTGATATAATAGGTAGTAGGAAATAATTTTTGATCTATTAATCTTATGACAAACTGAAACAGAATCAGTTTCATACAGAGTCATCCTGTCAGACATTCCTGAAACTGCAAGGCTTTATGACACCAATCTTAAGGAAGAAGATACTGTGTTTAAAGAAAATTGGTTTTTATCATAATGTTAATGTTTAGTTCTCATAAACTGCTGTTCGCTCTCTTTCAATATTCTTATATAGTCAAGGAAGACTTTAGAAGAAAATGTAGTTTGAAAGCTGTGTAATCAATGGATAAAATTTCTGAGGAAATGATTTTTTATATAAATAAAGTCTGAAAGAGACAAAAATAATAAATTTCCATGACTTTCAAATGGTGTCATCAAGAAGTATTTACTTTTTTTTTTTTTCGGGTTTGGGTTTTTTTTTTTTTTTTTTTTTTTTGAGACAGTGTTTCTCTGTGTATCTCTGGCTGTCCTCGAACTCATGCCGTAGACCAGGCTGGCCTCCAACTCAGAAATCCACCTGCCTCTGCCTCCCAAGTGCTCAGATTAAAGGCATGTGCCACTGCCACCCAGGATAGTTACTATTTCTAAACACAGAAAAAGTAACATACTGGTAATGAAATTAGTAAAACACATATATAATTAGAAGATGCAGAGAAATTCACAGAGATATCTAGTAGAATACTTGTATCTCACTCATGTGAAAGAAGAGTATCCCATACAAAATATTTTAATAATTATATTCTCTATCCACAACATTTAAATCGTAAATAAATAAAATATCCAATAAAAAGGGGAAAAACAGAGCAATTTCTTTCATGCTAAGTAAATTACTGTAGATCTAGATTTGATCTCCATGATTAGATTAGATTCTCTTTTTCCATGTATTGAGCTTTTCCATCTTTCATGCAATGTGTGTTTTCATACTTATTTGTAAATATTGCATGTGTTAGAGGTAGTTATTTTTCAATACCATGAAATTTGTATTTATTTACTCACATTTGAGACTAAAAGTGATGTAGCAATCCCATATTGGCCTCAGCATTCTGTGTTGTGTAGCTGAGTTTAAATGTGTGGCTGAGTTAAAACATGTGATCCCTTTGTTTCCACCTCTGGATTGATGGGGTTATAGCCATATGTCAACATATCTAGGTTTGCAAATGTACATTATATTCTACTTTCCTCTATTGTCCTTCTCTATCCTTATGGTTCTTTCTCTAGTTTCCTGTGATGAGGAATTAAAGTTAAAACTACTGGCTGTTGCAAGAGACACAACAGAAATGGTCTTGCAGGATCATAACCAAAAGAGCTGATAAAAAGACTCAATAAAAACAAAGTATTATGGACTTGCCATAATTTTCTGTAGGATAGATAATCACACTCCTTCTGGGTGCAGCTGCTGGTAGGATGCACATGACCTTAGTCATAGATCCACGCCCACGCATACTTAGGCAAACACTGACTGTAATGAAACTATAAAGTTGACAGGAAACTGTATTGATCCTAGGTCAAAGGAGAGGGATATAGTGGAGGACTGAAATGATCTGAGAAAATAAAATATTATTTATAAAAGAAAGTGTCATAATGAAGCCAACTACTTTGAATATTACATAAAGATATGATGAAAAGGAGAGCACGGGGGTCTGCCCGGCCTGAGAGGTTTGTGGCACAGGCGCCGGCGGGAGCCTTCTTGGCTCCGGGACTCCGCGGAGGGCAGGCTGCACGGGTGACCGTGTGGAATACAGAGTGCCAGCCGTTTCTGGGACGGGCGAGAGTCGCAGAGCTTCTGGGCGGCGCCATCTTCAGCTCCAGATAGCTGGCCACCTTCCTGGTGAGAGCACGGGGGTCTGCCAGGCCTGAGAGGTTTGTGGCACAGGCGCCGGCGGGAGCCTTCTTGGCTCCGGGACTCCGCGGAGGGCAGGCTGCACGGGTGACCGTGTGGAATACAGAGTGCCAGCCGTTTCTGGGTCGGGCGAGAGTCGCAGAGCTTCTGGGCGGCGCCATCTTCAGCTCCAGACAACCAGCCACCTTCCCGACAAGAGCCACAGAGCTTCTCAGTCGGCGACATCTTCGACTCCAAACAACTGGCCACCTTCCTGGCCAAAGCAACACAGCTTCTGGGAAAGATCCTGTTTTGGGCCTTCACCTTCAGCCAGGAGGAGGTCCAAACACCAGATAACTGTACACCTTCCCTGAAAGAGGAGAGCTTGCCTACAGAGACTGCTCTGACCACTGAAACTCAGAGAAGAGAGCTTGTCTCCCACGCCTGCTGATAGAGGGTAACAAAATCAACAGAGGAACAATCTCTTAACAAAGACAACTATAACAACTAACTCCAGAGATTGCCAGATGGCGAAAGGTAAATGTAAGAATCCTACTAACAGAAGCCAGGACCACTCACCATCATCAGAACCCAGAACGCCCACTTCGCCCAATCCAGGACACCCTAACACACCTGAAAAGGTAGACCTGGATTTAAAAGCATATCTCATGATGATGGTAGAGGACATAAAGAAGGAATTCAATAACTCACTTAAAGAAATACAGGAGAACACTGCTAAAGAGTTACAAGTCCTTAAAGAAAAACAGGAAAACACTGCTAAAGAGTTACAAGTCCTTAAAGAAAAACAGGAAAACACAACCAAACAGGTAGAAGTCATTATAGAAAAACAGGAAAACACATCCAAACAGGTGATGGAAATGAACAAAACCATACTAGACCTAAAAAGGGAAGTAGACACAATAAAGAAAACCCAAAGTGAGGCGACGCTGGAGATAGAAACCCTAGGAAAGAAATCTGGAACCATAGATGCCAGCATCAGCAACAGAATACAAGAGATGGAAGAGAGAATCTCAGGTGCAGAAGACTCCATAGAGAACATCGGCACAACAATCAAAGAAAATGCAAAATGCAAAAAGATCCTAACTCAAAACATCCAGGAAATCCAGGACACAATGAGAAGACCAAACCTACGGATAATAGGAGTGGATGAGAATGAAGATTTTCAACTCAAAGGACCAGCAAACATCTTCAACAAAATTATTGAAGAAAACTTCCCAAATCTAAAGAAAGAGATGCCCATGAACATACAAGAAGCCTACAGAACTCCAAATAGACTGGACCAGAAAAGAAATTCCTCCTGACACATAATAATCAGAACACCAAATGCACTAAATAAAGATAGAATACTAAAAGCAGTAAGGGAAAAAGGTCAAGTAACATATAAAGGCAAGCCTATCAGAATTACACCAGATTTTTTCACCAGAGACTATGAAAGCCAGAAGAGCCTGGACAGATGTTATACAGACACTAAGAGAACACAAATGCCAGCCCAGGCTACTATACCCAGCCAAACTCTCAATTACCATAGATGGAGAAACCAAAGTATTCCACGACAAAACTAAATTCACCCATTATCTCTCCACGAATCCAGCCCTTCAAAGGATAATAACAGAAAAAAAACAATACAAGGACGGGAACCACGCCCTAGAAAAAACAAGAAGATAATCCCTCAACAAACCTAAAAGAAGACAGCCACAAGAACAGAATGCCAACTTTAACAACAAAAATAACAGGAAGCAACAATTACCTTTCCTTAATATCTCTTAATATCAATGGACTCAATTCCCCAATAAAAAGACATAGACTAACAGACTGGCTACACAAACAGGACCCAACATTCTGCTGCTTACAGGAAACCCATCTCAGGGAAAAAGACAGACACTACCTCAGAGTGAAAGGCTGGAAAACAATTTTCCAAACAAATGGTCTGAAGAAACAGGCTGGAGTAGCCATTCTAATATCGGATAAAATCGACTTCCAACCCAAAGTTATCAAAAAAGACAAGGAGGGACACTTCATACTCATCAAAGGTAAAATCCTCCAAGAGGAACTCTCAATTCTGAATATCTACGCTCCAAATGCAAGGGCAGCCACATTCATTAAAGACACTTTAGTAAAGCTCAAAGCACACATTGCACCTCACACAATAATAGTGGGAGACCTCAACACACCACTTTCATCAATGGACAGATCGTGGAAACAGAAACTAAACAGGGACACAGTGAAACTAACAGAAGTTATGAAACAAATGGACCTGACAGATATCTACAGAATATTTAATCCTAAAACAAAAGGATATACCTTCTTCTCAGCACCTCACGGGACCTTCTCCAAAATTGACCATATAATTGGTCACAAAATAGGCCTCAACAGATACAAAAATATTGAAATTGTCCCATGTATCCTATCAGACCACCATGGCCTAAGACTGATCTTCAATAACAACATTAAGAATGGAAAGCCAACATTCACGTGGAAACTGAACAACACTCTTCTCAATGATACCTTGGTCAAGGAAGGAATAAAGAAAGAAATTAAAGACTTTTTAGAGTTTAATGAAAATGAAGCCACAACGTACCCAAACCTTTGGGACACAATGAAAGCATTTCTAAGAGGGAAACTCATAGCTCTGAGTACCTCCAAGAAGAAACGGGAGAGAGCACATACTAGCAGCTTGACAACACATCTAAAAGCTCTAGAAAAAAAGGAAGCAAATTCACCCAAGAGGAGTAGACGGCAGGAAATAATCTAACTCAGGGGTGAAATTAACCAAGTGGAAACAAGAAGAACTATTCAAAGAATTAACCAAACGAGGAGTTGGTTCTTTGAGAAAATCAACAAGATAGATAAGCCCTTAGCTAGACTCACTAGAGGGCAAAGGGACAAAATCCTAATCAACAAAATCAGAAATGAAAAGGGAGACATAACAACAGATCCTGAAGAAATCCAAAACACCATCAGATCCTTCTACAAAAGCTTATACTCAACAAAACTGGAAAACCTGGACGAAATGGACAAATTTCTGGACAGATACCAGGTACCAAAGTTGAATCAGGATCAAGTTGACCTTCTAAACAGTCCCATATCCCCTAAAGAAATAGAAGCAGTTATTAATAGTCTCCCAGCCAAAAAAAGCCCAGGACCAGATGGGTTTAGTGCAGAGTTCTATCAGACCTTCAAAGAAGATCTAATTCCAGTTCTGCACAAACTATTTCACAAGATAGAAGTAGAAGGTACTCTACCCAACTCATTTTATGAAGCCACTATTACTCTGATACCTAAACCACAGAAAGATCCAACAAAGATAGAGAACTTCAGACCAATTTCTCTTATGAATATCGATGCAAAAATCCTTAATAAAATTCTCGCTAACCGAATCCAAGAACACATTAAAGAAATCATCCATCCTGACCAAGTAGGTTTTATTCCAGGGATGCAGGGATGGTTTAATATACGAAAATCCATCAATGTAATCCATTATATAAACAAACTCAAAGACAAAAACCACATGATCATCTCGTTAGATGCAGAAAAAGCATTTGACAAGATCCAACACCCATTCATGATAAAAGTTTTGGAAAGATCAGGAATTCAAGGCCCATACCTAAACATAATAAAAGCAATCTACAGCAAACCAGTAGCCAACATCAAAGTAAATGGAGAGAAGCTGGAAGCAATCCCACTAAAATCAGGGACTAGACAAGGTTGCCCACTTTCTCCCTACCTTTTCAACATAGTACTTGAAGTATTAGCCAGAGCAATTCGACAACAAAAGGAGATCAAGGGGATACAAATTGGAAAAGAGGAAGTCAAAATATCACTTTTTGCAGATGATATGATAGTATATATAAGTGACCCTAAAAATTCCACCAGAGAACTCCTAAACCTGATAAACAGCTTTGGTGAAGTAGCTGGATATAAAATTAACTCAAACAAGTCAATGGCCTTTCTCTACACAAAGAATAAACAGGCTGAGAAAGAAATTAGGGAAACAACACCCTTCTCAATAGTCACAAATAATATGAAATATCTCGGCGTGACTCTAACTAAGGAAGTAACAGATCTGTATGATAAAAACTTCAAGTCTCTGAAGAAAGAAATTAAAGAAGATCTCAGAAGATGGAAAGATCTCCCATGCTCATGGATTGGCAGGATCAACATTGTAAAAATGGCTATCTTGCCAAAAGCAATCTACAGATTCAATGCAATCCCCATCAAAATTCCAACTCAATTCTTCAACGAATTAGAAGGAGCAATTTGCAAATTCATCTGGAATAACAAAAAACCTAGGATAGCAAAAACTCTTCTCAAGGATAAAAGAACCTCTGGTGGAATCACCATGCCTGACCTAAAGCTTTACTACAAGGCAATTGTGATAAAAACTGCATGGTACTGGTATAGAGACAGACAAGTAGACCAATGGAATAGAATTGAAGACCCAGAAATGAACCCAGACACCTATGGTCACTTGATCTTCGACAAGGGAGCTAAAACCATCCAGTGGAAGAAAGACAGCATTTTCAACAATTGGTGCTGGCACAACTGGTTGTTATCATGTAGAAGAATGCGAATCGATCCATACTTATCTCCTTGTACTAAGGTCAAATCTAAGTGGATCAAGGAACTTCACATAAAACCAGAGACACTGAAACTTATAGAGGAGAAAGTGGGGAAAAGCCTTGAAGATATGGGTACAGGGGAAAAATTCCTGAACAGAACAGCAATGGCTTGCTCTGTAAGATCAAGAATTGACAAATGGGACCTAATGAAACTCCAAAGTTTCTGCAAGGCAAAACACACCGTCAATAAGACAAAAAGACCACCAACAGATTGGGAAAGGATCTTTACCTATCCTAAATCAGATAGGGGACTAATATCCAACATATATAAAGAACTCAAGAAGGTGGACTTCAGAAAATCAAATAACCCCATTAAAAAATGGGGCTCAGAACTGAACAAAGAATTCTCACCTGAGGAATACCGAATGGCAGAGAAGCACCTGAAAAAATGCTCAACATCCTTAATCATCAGGGAAATGCAAATCAAAACAACCCTGAGATTCCACCTCACACCAGTCAGAATGGCTAAGATCAAAAATTCAGGTGACAGCAGATGCTGGCGTGGATGTGGAGAAAGAGGAACACTCCTCCATTGTTGGTGGGATTGCAGGCTTGTACAACCACTATGGAAATCAGTCTGGCGGTTCCTCAGAAAACTGGATATAGTACTACCGGAGGATCCAGCAATACCTCTCCTGGGCATATATCCAGAAGATGCCCCAACTGGTAAGAAGGACACATGCTCCACTATGTTCATAGCAGCCTTATTTATAATAGCCAGAAGCTGGAAGGAACCCAGATGCCCCTCAACAGAGGAATGGATACAGAAAATGTGGTACATCTACACAATGGAGTACTACTCAGCTATTAAAAAGAATGAATTTATGAAATTCCTAGCCAAATGGATCGACCTGGAGTGCATCATCCTGAGTGAGGTAACACATTCACAAAGGAACTCACACAATATGTACTCACTGATAAGTGGATATTAGCCCAAAACCTAAGATACCCAAGATATAAGATACAATTTCCTAAACACATGAAACTCAAGAAAAATGAAGACTGAAGTGTGAACACTATGCCCCTCCTTAGAAGAGGGAACAAAACACTCTTGGAAGGAGTTACAGAGACAAAGTTTGGAGCTGAGATCAAAGGATGGACCATGTAGACACTAGCATATCCGGGGATCCATCCCATAATCAGCTTCCAAATGCTGACACCATTGCATACACTAGCAAGATTATGCTGAAAGGACCCTGATATAGCTGTCTCTTATCAGAATATGCCTGGGCCTAGCAAACATAGAAGTGGATGCTCACAGTCGGCTATTGGATGGATCACATGGCCCCCAATGAAGGAGCTAGAGAAAGTACCAAAGAAGCTAAAGGGATCTGCAACCCTATAGGTGGAACAACATTATGAACTAACCAGTACCCCGGAGCTCTTGACTCTAGCTGCATATGCATCAAAAGATGGCCTAGTCGGCCATCACTGGAAAGAGAGGCCCTTTGGACACGCAAACTTTATATGCCCCAGTACAGGGGAACGCCAGGGCCATAAAAGGGGAGTGGGTGGGTAGGGGAGAGGGGGTGGGTGGCTATGGGGGACTTTTGGTATAGCATTGCAAATGTAAATGAGCGAAATACCTAATAAAAAATGGAAAAAAAAAGATATGATGAAAAGAAAACAAGAAAAATATAATTTCAAAATAAGCATTTCTCCATCCAGAGAGACAGCTTTAAAAATGTTTTTAAATAAAAAAAAAAAAAAAAAAACATAATAATGCCAAGGGAAGCTTCTTTAACCTGCTCCACAGGGGAGTTGAAGAAACTTCTAAAACAAAACAGTGTATGCTGTGGTCAATGCCCTTGTTGAAGGTATGTCTCTTACTGAATACATCACATAGTTGGGACAAAGGGCTTGAAGAAGTGAAGCTATAACTGACTTGGAATTCTCCTCTTTGAAGACTTGTTCTCATAGTGTTGAACAGGCTATGAAAGAGAGAAAAATCAGTCAATAGCACAGTACATCCTTAAATGCTATGAACAGCATTAATAAAAACATGGCAAGATATTCTAAAAGATACAACTGTGGGAATTGCATCCTCATTGATCTCCTGTTATTTAAGATCAGCTCAATAGGAAATATTTCATGCCAGGTATTATAAACTTAGCCCACTACTCATTGCTGGTGGGCAGTGGTCCCCAGAAGGTAACCTACTACGAATAAATACCTACACCAGTATAATTCCAAATACCTTATCCTTATACCTACAGATAACTCACTGCAGCTCTTACTCCTTAACAAAGATGCCCTATTTTTGCAGTAGCAGACATAGACCGATAAATATTCACACACACACACACACACGCACACACCAATAATAACTAATAAATTTCAAAAAGATTGTAACGTGTGGGTGCAGGAAAAAATAGAGTGAAGAGAGAGCAAAAGAAATGATATAAATATAATAGGCTCATACGAAGTAAAAAAAAAAATTCTTAAAAATGTCTAAACCTCCACTGTGACAGATATAATATTGAATTATACATAAAGATTGTGACCTGTTTTGTTGTGAGTGTATACTGGTACTATGCATATTCACAATGGTAAATCATTTGCAATTCACTGTTAGCAAATAACAAAAAGGTTTTTAAGGGAACCAAATTATATTTTATTTCTGAAATATAATTTTTAATTTTTATCTTGGTAATATTTAGTTCTTTAAAATAATTTAATTAGTCCTTAAATAATTTATCAATTAAAATGTGCATTTGAAATTAAAATGTAATGTAAAATGCAATTTATAGACATTCTCTAGTGGAGACCAATGCTTGTGGGAAATCAGACTGTTCTTCTGAGTTTAGTCTTCAGTTGTAATTCACAGCTAAATCTATAATCCTTGATCGTGGACGCTAATAACATACTATGACAGATGCCTCATGGAGGGAAGAGCCCCACTCAGCCACTGTGATGGTTGCTCAGATTGATCTTCTTCAAATAGATATGTCTTGTAGGGGAAAAAATTACACCAGTGGGTTTCTTTCTTTTTTTTACGTAAAATTTCTTTCTTCTAACAAATCCTTAGCTTTGTTGCTCCTCTGTTTGTGGTTATGATATGGACCAACATGAAACACACATCATACAACAGTGCATAAGGCAGTTAAATGTATGTTCTTTGGCACCATCTTGTGGTGGTTTTGAAGTATACAGTTTCACCTTCAAATAGTTCTGGATTTCTGTGAGCTTAGGGAGAGAAAAAGCATGTTTTTCATTCAATTGTTTCAAGAAATGCACTTATAACAACAAACATAAGAGTTATATCCAACTAATATAACATACACATTAAATTGTATATTAGTGGAAACAATTTTCTATTTCTCTCTCTTTTACTAGTTCTTTGAGGATTTCAATACATGTTTTAAAATCTATTTATATTTACATCTGGACCAGTTTCCCCTCCTTCCTCTCTTCAAAGTCCCTCCTTGGGCTACCTGCTCACTTCTACTGTTCTTTCCACTCCTCAATTTCTTTTCAGAAAAGGGCATTCATTCTCTGTCCTAACTCTGGCCACGTGTACCACACCATGTGACACTTTAAATTCAGAGAGAGAGAGAGAGACCAACAGACAGACAGAGACAGAGAGAGACAGAGACAGAGAGAGACACAGAGAGAGACAGATGGAGACAGAGAGACATAGAGAGAGACATAGAGAGAGAGAAAGAGAAAAGGAAAAAGAAAAAGAGAAAAAAAAGAGAAAAAGAAATAATCTGGTGCAGTTTCTGTCCCCCTTACACTCTTGGATATGTTGCTTCAGTTGAGGCCTGTTCAACTTATCAACCATAGCCTTAAAGAAAATTGACACACTGTTTTACTTCTTATAGCTGTAAGTTCTACTTGCTTCTTTGATAATGTTGGGACTTCTTACACACACACACACACACACACACACACACACACACACACACACACCTCCAAGCTGTGTTTTCATCAGAATTGAGACTACACAGGTCTCCTGCATGCTGTCACAACTGCTGTGAGTACATGTAGGAATCTACCGTTATGTCCTGAAAATACTGTCTTTGTAATCTGATTCTTGAAATCCTCTCTCAGCTTCCATGATAATCCCTAAGCTTTGTCAAGTGGATATGTGATATAAATACCATACTTTCAGCTGAGCATTCCAAAATTTCTTATTTATCCTCTGTATCTTCAATTGTTATAAGTTTCCATGGTAATAATCATCTACTGATGATTATTTGACATGGAAGGATGAAAAGCTACACTAGCTTAAATATAGCACTAAGTCATTGGAAATCAGTTCAATACTGCTTCCATTAGCAGAATAATGGTAGTAGGTTCATCTCTCAGACTGATGATCAAGCAACAGGTTCTTGGACCCAGTAATGGTGACAGCTTTCCATTTCTAAGGAGCAAATTTCTAAAGACAAATTTATGAAATTTTCTCTATTTTTATTTATTTAATAAACGTTTTGTAGTGATCCTAGGTATCTTCATCAGCATGGTCATAATTGGAAGTGCTATGGACTCTTAGAAGGAGGGATCATGTCACTGACAGTGTGGTACCAAAGTGATTGAGCAACCCCTTTCTTCCTGGCAATGATGTTACTAGTTACTATCCATTAAAGTGGGGAAAGCAATGGAATTGGTTGGATGCTTGCTTTGAATCTCCAGAGCATATGCTATAGATATATTTCTTACCTGAGTAATCTGTATTTCATCATAGCATGTTTGTCCAGCCAATATCAGGTATTTTGTTATCTTGACACAAAGCTAATATAACATTTTCTACGTATTAACCAGATGATGCATAACAACTCAATTAATATTTGAGATGAATTAATTTGTATCAAATGATATATCCTAACAAACATTGGAAATTCCGTTGTGGATATATTTTTTCTTCAAGGATAATTAAACATAAAAAGGTAAATTTGCAAAATATTGTGGAAATTACATACATACTCAACAATATTTCTATATTAAATTTTACAAAATGATGTCCTACATAAATTTAAAGAGAATATAAATGTTCATCATAACTTCAATAGGCAAGAGCCAAACAGAAAAAGGCCACATACATTTTAACTGTAATCTTACATTTTAATAGAGATTAAAAAGGAATACATATTACATTATTGTTAGTTTACATCATATCATCCAGGAGAAAAAAATTGTTATTAAAGGAAGTATACATACAGTACTTGTATGTTACTATGCTTTTCTGTTGCTGTAATAAATTACTTTGGCTAAAGACAATATTCATAAAGAAAAGTGCTTATTGACTTGCATATTAGACTCAATCCTAGAGGGAAGCCAATACTGTAACTCAGGGCAAGACCCTGGAGTCAAAAATAAAACAATAGGCATGAACTAAGGTTGTCTACAGGGCTGTTCACTCTGGATTTCTCAGGTACCTATCATTTTGAAATTTTTTATTAGATATTTTCACTTCAAATGCTATCCCTTTTGCTAGTTTCCTCTCCAAAAATCCCCTATACACCCCCCAAGCTCCCCAACCCACCCACTCCCCCTTTCTGCCCTGGCATTTCCCTGTACTGGGGCATATAATTTTCGCGAGACCAAGGGCCTCTCCTCCCATTGATGACCGACTAGGCCATTCTCTGCTACATAAGAAACTAGAGACACAAGCTCGGGGGCCGGGGGGGGGGAGGGGAGGTGGTACTGGTTAGTTCATATTGTTGTTCCTCCTATAGGGTTATAGACCCCTTCAGCTCCTTGGGTCCTTTCTCTATCTCCTTCATTGGGGAGCCTGTGCTCTGTCCAATTAATGGCTGTGAGCATCCACTTCTGTGTTTGTCAGGCACTGGCAGAGCCTCACAGGAGACAGCTATGTCAGGCTCCTGTCAGCAAGCTCTTTTTGGCATCCAAAATAATGTGTGGGTTTGGTGGTTGTATATGGGATGGATCCCCAGGTGGGGAAGTCTCTGAATGAACATTTTTTC